>NC_138378.1:33605823-33630679 GCF_054177405.1 Leptonychotes weddellii
TATTATGCTGAGCAAAATAAGTCAATCAGAGAAAGACATGTATCATATGACCTCACTGATATGAGGAATTCTTAATCTCAGGAAACAAACTGAGGGTTGCTGGAATGGTGGGGGGTGGGAGGGATGGGGTGGCTGGGTGATAGACATTGGGGAGGGTATGTGCTATGGTGAGCGCTGTGAATTGTGTAAGACTGTTGAATCACAGATCTGTACCTCTGAAACAAATAATACATTATATGGAAAAAAAAAAGAAGAAGAAGATAGCAGGGAGGGAAGAATGAAGGGGGGAAATCGGAGGGGGAGATGAACCATGAGAGACTATGGACTCTGAGAAACAAACTGGGGGTTATAGAGGAGATGGCAGTGGGGGGATGGGTTAGCCTGGTGATGGGTTGGGGGAGGGCACGTGCTGCATGGAGTGCTACGTGTTATGGGCAAACAATGAATCGTGGAACACTGCATCGAAGGCTAATGATGTAATGTATGGTGATTAGCATAACATAATAATAAAAAAAAAAGACCAGTGCTGGAATCAGAGTCTTATAGTTTTTATCAAAGTAAATGCATTCCTGAATATAAAAATGAAAATGGCTGTTACAATTGTCTAGATATTATTTCCCCAAATTCACCATTTTATTCCATTCCTCCAATCTTCCATGAAAATCTTTGAAACTTTTTGAATTAATTTGTTTGCCTCAAGAACTATGGTCTAAATATACTGAGTTATTTTATGCTGTTTGTATTTGTCAATCACTCTATAAATATTTACTATCCTCATGAGCCCAAAAAAGTTCAAAGAATTATTTTTCCAGGAAAGTTGAGGCAAAATGCAAGCACAAATCCCAATAAATATGAGGACAACAAAAATATATCTTTCTGGCTGTGGTATTCCAGCACATGCAGTCACCCCAGCTCAGGAGCCAGATGTGCTGCTTAGGTTCTATTCCCAGTATCCCCAGTACCACCAGTTCTTAGCTCTGTGGCCTTGGACAAGTTATTTAATCATTCTAACTACCAATTTCTACAAAATGTGTGCAATAATAGTCTTCCTTATAGAGTTGTATAGCAGTAACAATTAATGTTGTGTATAAAGCTCTTAGCATGATACCTGGAATAAAAGCATCCTAATAACAGTTCTTACTATTATTGACTTTATTTTACATTTTTCATTATTGAGATGTAATTGATACCTCATAAAATTCATTATTTTGGAGTGTATAATTTAGTATTGTTTAGAATATTTCGCAAAGTCTTGCAATCATCATCACTCTCTAATTCCAGAACATTTTCATCATCCATAAAAAAGCTACCATACCCTTTAATAGTGGATCCCATTCTTCTGTTCCCCTAGCCTCTGGCACCTACTAATTTACCTTCTGTATTTATGGATTTACATATTCTAGACATTTCATATGAATGGAATTATACAATATGTAACTTTTTGTGTCTGGCTTCTTTCACTTAATATTGTATGTTCAGGTGTCATCCATGTTGTACTATGTATCAGTACTTCTTTCCTTTCTATGGCCAAATAATATTCCATCCTATGGATATACCACATTTTGTTTATCCACTCATCAATTGATGAACATTTCAGTTGTTTGAATTTTTGGCATTATGAATAATGCTGCTGTGAACATTCATGTATAAATTTTTGTGTGGATACATATTTTTAGTTCTCTTGAGTATATGCCTAGGAGTGGAAATACTAGGTCATATGCTAATTCTATGATTAAAGTTTTAAAGAACTGAAGAACTGTTTTTCAAAATGGATGCACTGTCTTACATTTCCACCAATAATGTAGAGGATTATAATTTATTCAAATCCTGTTCAACACTTGTTATTATCTGTTCTTTTAATTATAGCCGTTCTAGTGTATGCGAAGTGGTATCATATAATGGTTTTGATTTGCATTCCTTTAATGATTAATGATCTTGAACATCTCTTCATGTCCTTATTGTCCATTTGTATATCTTCTTTGGAAAGTTGTCTATTCAAATCTTTTGCCCATTTTAAATTGAGTTTATTTTTCTTTTTATGGTTGAGTTGTAAAAATTCCCACACATTTTATTGGGTATTATGTTGCAAACACAAAGTTGCAAACACAAAGAAGAAAATATACACAAATTCCTGCTTTTGTGAATTTATATTCTAATGCAGATATAGATAACAAAATAAAAAAAGGCAAACAAGTAAATGAGGAAGAAAAATGTCTGAGAACAGTAAGTGTTTTAAAGGAAAGAAAATGGGGGATATAACAGTGACAGGCAGAGTGGGGACAATATAAGATGTGGTGGAAAGAGAAAGATACACTTGCAGCTTTCAGTTGAAACCTATAGCAATAGAACTAACCTATCATAGAAAGATAAGCTACTACTGAAAAGATGTACCAAGATTTCAGTAACATAAGCAAAAAAGGAAAACTGTGCTCCAAAATATAGTGTTACCCATAGTTGAAAATGGCCCTTTTAGCTTAGTCACATTGATGGCAGAAATTTTGATCAACTTGGCCCTAAATCTGCAATTATATGACAATGTGTAATTTTTGCCCAAGATTCCTTTCACATGTCATCATGTAGGCAAAATTTGCCTTGATATATTTTGAACAAAAATGTTGTACCTCTTGAATTCAGGGCCCATACAGAGCTTTTTCCAGTTTATCAGTAAGTACATATTTATTAAGTATATAAAATTCAAATCTAGTCCCCACCAGTTTACAGTAATGAGGCCAAAGGGTAAGGAATAACTTTAACTTATCCTCTTTATTAAGAAAATAGATGGCATGGGAAAAAAATCAGGCATTCAAAAATGCTAGAGCTAAGTTCTATGCTCCTAATGTTGAAGTTTCTTTGAAATCATTTTCCAAAGCAAATCCATAAAATATGAGGTAACCGTATTTCCTATTTGCAAACAATGCATAAAACATAAAGTAACAAGCACAGTATTCACATTTTAAAAATGCAATTTGGAATGTAGGGCTCCTTTGCTTGTTTTGGAGCCAGCTGCCAGAGGATATGAATAACAAGATCAGAAAAATCCAATAAAGGCTAAGTGTGCTTGTGGGTAATTTCCCCATCATTTTGGTGTAGTTCCACTAAGATGAGGCACAGATACCTGAAACCAGTGCACACATTTCACTAGAATCTAAGCACACACACAAAAAAGACCCTCTGTTCAAAACTTCAATGTAATGCAGCTTGAACTATTCAACCAAGCATCCAGCAACACCTTATTATGAAGGTTGGTGCTTTTACTAAATTGATTAAGAGCAGAAATTCAAAACTAGAAGTTAGCAAAAATGCCTCCAGAATAACTTATATATGGAAAGTAATACCTACTATTGGTAGCTATTAGACATCAACTTTATAAACAGCCATTTATTGGCTACCTACCATGTACCAGATGCCATTTTTAGATGCTGGAACACAAAGATAACAAAAACAGATAAGACCTCATCTTAGTAAGGCTGCTACACTCTAGTGAAAGACAAAGATAATAAATAAATAAGCAAGAGAACTTTGGGATATAACAAATGCTAACAAAGAAGAGAGAATGGGGTTATGTATAATGATAAGAAGGGTTAAATGGGGACAGGATTAAATAGGGTGATTAGCAAAGATCTCTGTAAGATTATAAAATGGGACTTGAGACTTGAAAAGCTAGGCTTGAATAAAATGTTTCATGTTATATTTTTTGTGTATCCTATGTGTGTGCTGTTTAAACTTCTTTGTTACAATTAAAGAAGGATTTCTAGTTTGTGTTGTTTTCACTACTTTTCTAACCTCATTTTTATTACTTTGCATATTTATAAAGGTTTGAATCGATTACTATTTTGGGGAGAATATTAGCATATTAAAATAATTTCTGCATTTGTAGGTCTAATATTTTACAAAAAGTAACTGTATTATAACCAATATTGTCCTGTTCCAATATTAAAGGATTTGCTTACTTACTTTCTGTATCAGTTAGCTATCACCATAATAATACCAAGTAACAAAATCCCCAAGGTCAATGTTTTAAAAGAGTTATTTTTCTAGTTATGTATCTGTGGGGGCTGATCAAGGATTGACTTTGGGTTTGGCTGAAAGCTGCAGAGTGGAGTTTCCCATTTTCCTTAAACCAGTAGTTACCTGAGGGAGGATTCTTTTCATGTAGAAATGTAGAATTGCGAGAGACCAACCCCAACCATGAAGCACATGTTAAGCACACGTACTAACATCCCACTGAGCAAAGAAAGTCACATAGCCAAGCCCAAATCAAGTGGTGGGAGCTACACCCTCCCCATTATGTGGCCTGAGGAAGTCTCATTGCCAAGCCCCACAACAACACAGCACAGAAGTAACCCCTCCCTTGCAGTTAAAAGGGAGGAAGTAATTTGCCACACAACAGCCTAGTCTACTACACATTTCATCCAGCAACTGAATATTTGAGCATCTGGTATATTCAAAATATTGTGTCATGTGCAGTGGGATATACAAAAATTAAATAGAAGCACAGGTTATGTACAAAGAAACTCATTTAGGTATGCTTATTTGAGTCAGTAACACAAGGTAACAATTCTCAAGTGTATTTTCAAAGAATCAGGTAAAAGGCCTTGGACATTCAGAGAAGGATGATATTACATGTGTTCCTCATCTTACATTGTCTTTTCAATATAGATCTTAGGTTGAAAAAAATGTACACCTACTCACTATTTCTACACATAAACACGGAGACAGGCTCATGTATATATGAAACATTGTGTTGAATGTTGAACATATACATAATCTTCCATCTTTATAGAAGATGCTGTCAGTATCCTTTCCATTTCTCCTTGCCGCTTACCTTCCTGTAATAACCAATGGCTTTGCACTGCAAGAACCTGCAGCCCTCTGTATAAAGGCTTTGTCTTCTCTGAGGTGCATGTGTGTCCTATGCATGGGATTGGCTAGATGAGCCATGGAATTAAAGCCCTGGTAGCTGCCCTCAACTAGGGATGGACCAGACTTGATGGGAAAACCTCAGCTCCTTGCCCCCTGTCTCATTAAGTGTTCTCCAGCAGGATGGAGCCCCCGGCACCCACAGTAGTACCTGGTTTAACACACCATCTGTTGGCTCCATTCCCTTCCCTGCCTCACTTCCTCGGTCCTTATCAGTGTGCTTCATTTGATCACCTCCTTAATAAATTAATTATCACTGTACTTGGATCCTTGTTTCACGGTCTGCTTCTGGGGAATCCAAACTAAGATCATGACATAAACTGAAATAACTCGATTTGAGGCAGAAACGTTAGACCAAAACCAAAAAGCCTTGAGGCCATCAGTGTTAGACTTGGTATCTGGCTTGGAGCTTTTAATCTGTGCTGAGTTTCTGTATAAAAAGCAGCAGTTTCCATCTCTACAGAACACATTATATGCTTTATCAAGCAACACAACTCAAGTTAAATTTGCATCACCAAGAAAGATTATACACATCCAGCTGAAGGAATTGGGGATTAGTTCTTATGTAAATAGTTCATTCTTCATGAGGACCTGATAAAAACCAGAACCGTGCATCCAGAAGCTGGTCATTTCTTCCTAACCACTATTTAATTCTACCAACACTTAGTGATAATATACTACATGAACATTTCTATTCTACTTTTTGAGATTAAATATTAGATTTAGGCCTGGTGCCTCCTGCCCTCCAAGTATTTATAATCCAGTTAAGTGTCAGGCATGGAAGATAATGAAAATTAAACTATAATATAAATTATGGCAAATGCCATAATCAAGGAATAAGTAAACTATTCTCTGTATGCACCCAAACCCGATCTGAAGTGGGACTTGCTAACAAGATAATCTCAGATAAACATTAAAATATAGGTTGGAATAGGTTTTTTAAAAGAAATACAAGCCATTGCTGAAAATATAACACATAGTTTAAGATAAACAAATGTGTAGTTTAATATGTATTTTTGTTTGTATTTTAGCAAAGACTTTTTTTTTTTTTTTTTTTATGAATGATGTGGCATTGGACCCAACTTCGTGAAATCTGGATCAGGCAACATTTTGTCAGGAAAACAGAATTGTTTTTATAATATTTTATAATATTTTACTCAGGGTCAGGGAATTGGTTGCACAGGTACTGGAGGACAAAGGGGCCAAAGAGGAAAGTGGTGTCCTACCTGGGAGCGGGAGACCTGCAGCATGCCTTGGCTGCAGAGACTTAGGGGATGCTGGCCTTTAGGCTTGTTGCTAGCAGGAGCCAGAGAGAAGAGACGCCCTCCTTTCCTCCTTCCCTTGTTCCAAACTCTCACCAAGTCTCCCACTGGCTGAACCCTGTAGTAAAGTGCTGCAGTGGGAGCCTGAGAAACACAGCAGGTGAGGGACAGCCCCATTGTCATGGGAACTGAGTCAGGGCACAGGTAAGGAGGGGACTGGAGGGCAGCCCAGCCTAAGACAGGCCCAGGAACTAAATTTCACATCTAGGTTGTCAGGGCCTTTCTCAGCAAATAGAAGATAATGCCCACTCCTCTCTTGAGAAAGAAATTTTATATATATATATGTGTGTGTGTGTGTGTGTATGTGTGTGCATGCATATATATACATATGTGTATATGTGTGTATCCATACATATACATATTGTGTGTCTATATAGATACATATGTGTGTGCATATGTATGTGTGTTATTATGTGTGCATGCACACACACACACACACAGCCTGAAATCCTGAGATTGGCATCGTAACATCCATGAGCAAAAGTTGAGAAATAACTATTACTTGAAATTCACACTGTAGCTTATCAGCAAGCGAAAATAACGCTTCATCTTTCTCAAAGACATTTTAAAAATACATGTAAGCACTTCACATCTTTATGTCTTGGTGTTTAGATCCAGGTTATATTTTGAATAGAAGTTGTGCTACCCTTCCTGGAAGGTGCCTTGTTCCTATCTCAATCCATTCTCTTCTGCTTTTTCTTTCACTAGTTAATTACCTGTCAAACTGATGCAGGATTTAGCTGCTCCTCCCATTCCCCTGCACACTCTGAAATATTTGTTTTTCTTCACTTACAGTAGCAATGCAAGAAGGTTAGGAGTGGTAGAGATGTTCAAAAGAAACTGTTGTTTAAAGGAGGATCCAGAAACAGAAAGTCGGTCACCAGAAATTGCTGAGTACCTTTACATGCTCAGCACTAGCTTTGTGCTTATGTGGGCTCTAAGATATTTTGTGTCATCAAAGTTGTTATAATCTCACCTCCTCCCCCTTCCTCTCTTCTTCCTTCCTTTCTCTCCCTTATTTTGGCCACCCTCCTCCCCTCCCTCTCTCCCTTCCTTCCTTTTTGTCACTCACATTACAGGTGAGTGAGTACTTCTAAAGTGATACAAATGGATGAGTTCTTACAGAATCAGGTTTTTACCTCCCTCACCCCAGGAAAAGCAGGGAAGTTCGTGAACAAGCACCAGCTCAATCAGAGACAATTACCTGGTCAAAAAGAAAAAAAAAAGTTACATTTTTCATAATAATAGCCACAAAAAAAAGAAGGGAGAGAAATGTATTTTTAATGTGATAAAGCTGTCTCTGAACTTTATTAAAATCAAGGTCCAATTTGACCTTAAAATGAGCCTGTCAACACTTCTTTTTCATCTTCTCAGCTTTCCTAGCTATTGCTGTTTGAGAACCTTTCTGGAACAAAGCTTTTATGTTTCATTCTAGGGCTGGAGCACCTGACTCTCTTTGTCATCAGTTTACAAAGAAGTGTACTATATAATCAGATTCTAATTGCTGAACATTTCACTTGCACAATGTGATTAAGAACCTTCAATGACATCTCAAAATAAACTGAATTTTTCATCTCAGTCTCTCTCTTGATAAGTCAACAAACACCAAGCAAACATTTTAGGCTCCGGGCCTGGATATGTAACCTTATTTTAATTTTATCAAGATCAGCATGTATTTTATTTTACAGGTCATTTTTCAAAAAGAAATCATCAATTTTGTGTCACTTTATAAGTACATACTCACCTGTAGCATGAGTGACAATGGGTAAGAATGGAATGCCAATTCAGAGCCACGGAGGAGGATATTTGGTTAGGCTCACTAACTTGCTATGTAATCCCTTCCCATCTGCCAGTCTGAGAGTGACCATCATTCATATCTTCATCCTAGCAAAATTGCAAATGACTACTTGGAAGAGACCTTCAGGAAAGTTCTTGAATGAGCAATATTAAATATTAAATCTGTAAGTACAACCTACAAGTATACTTGATTTAATTTTGTCTTCTTCTTTTGCTCAGTGTGGTCATTAAGAGCACAGGCTCTGGGACCAGGTTGTTCCTATGTGAATCCACTACACCAGTTACCAATATGGCAGCTTGAGTAAGTTCTTTAACCTCTTTTTGCCTCAATTTTCCTCATTTAAAGCACTGGTAATAGTAATATTTACGTTGTAGTATTGTTGTTTGGAATAAACATGATAATACATGTAAAGGACATAGAGGAGTATGTGGCTTTTAATAAGTACTCAATAAATGCTAGTTTAATTTTTTCTAGCCATTAATTACCCCCATTCTACCTCACCCTTGGGTTGAACATCATTTACATGATTTTCTAATGACTATTTCCAAAGCATGTTATCATGCAAAATAGATCAAATGAGCTCTATTTAATGATTTAATTAATTAATCATTTAGGCTGTATTTAAATTAAGTCCTAGACATTTTTATCTAGGATATATTAATTTGCTTGGCCTATTTCCTAGGCTCTTGTGAATAAAGGATGCTTGAATGAAATACACCCTTTATTCTTGTCCCAAATTATCCCAATAAGAGGCTCTTTGAAATGGCATCCCTGTCAGGAAATTCAAATAATTTTGAAAACAAACAAACAAGCAAAACCCAGACTGTTTGGCTGTATTCTACATGATAATTAAATGGAGCTTGAGTAACCTTATATTGAGTTAGGGTGCTTTAGCACCTTTTGACTTCTTTAATGTCCATCTGAGATTTCAGCAGCTCTTGTTCAGACTGAAATGTGGTTTTCAAACCCTGGGGAATCTAATCAAAATGAGTGAAAGTAGAAGAGAAACAATGGATTATTATGCTTTGTGGGTTGTGGGTGTGGATTTTCTTTTCCTTTCCATTTTTTTTCCTTTTTGGTAATGAATTCAAAAGATTTATGATTTGCCAAGATTATGTTTTTTTGGAACTGGAGAAATAACACAATGTAACAGAAATAACATTCTAATCCATTGACTGTCCTCCATGATGGCATTTTGGGAAGCAAAAAGAGGGACTTCTTTCTGATTCACTCCAATTTTTTTTAAGAATCAAAGGGAAATTTGAATACCTTTAATTTTCCGGGCTTTGTCTTTTTACTCTCATCTTATTGCATGCAACAGCTAAAAATTTAATAAGCCTTGTTGAAAGCATTTTTTTCCTTAAAGATTTATCTTAAGGCAGATATTGAGAGAGCTATTTCTATTTCTTTGTTTTGGAAATGAAAGATGTGAATGTAAGCTACCACAAGAGGAAGTCAGAATTGATTTTGACTATGCAACCTACATCTTTAGCATAACGGTCTGGGTGTTGAAAAAACAACAACAACAATAAATCACACCCATTGTTCTCTTTTACCTCCTATGGAATTATCCTCTAAGAGGTAAATGTTGCTTGTTTGTAATGAGGAATATACAGGAAAACTGGACAAGAAGAGCACATATAACTCTTGAGGAATTCCCAGAGGAGCTGAACACCATGGTTCCTCTTGTTTATTATCTAAGTTCCCCACAAAGAATGCCATGATGGTCACCTGATCTATGAAGTCTGTTGGGAGGATTCATAACTATTTTTAGCAAGTGTTGAGTGACTATATTTTAGGATTACTTTTCTTGATTTGGGATGTCACCTCGCATTTTAAAATGATGCTTTATTTTTCATTGAGATATTCCTTTCTGCAGGTTCAGGCCCCATTCGCACTGTATGTAATATGCCAGAACAAACAGATAAATCATCCCCAGCCAGAGCAATGTAATGCTAGGTTACTGTAATTTTGCCCTTAGTGCTGAAATCCTGGCACTTTCAGGGTTGTTACCCTATAATGTTATTTCAGTGAAGAAATAATAGCACTTTCCTCTATCTCTTAAAAATATCTTCTGGCATTTTCCAGGGCATTAATCATAAAATCTGTGTTTAATAAAAGGAGAAATGGGAAATAATAAGAAATGAATTAGATTTCAAACAGCACTGAAGGGAACTATGTGAATGCACAGTGTGTTGAGAGGTAAAGGTTTTGGATTTTTGACATGTTAAAACGAAGACTCTAAATAAGGTATTTTTCTACTCTTTGGGGATAGGAAATGTTGAATAAAGGTGAGTGAGATGTATTCCATTTCTTTTTATATTTTAGTGCTTTTTCATATAGTTATTTTCCCTAAATTATGCACCTAAAAATACAAACACAAATGTGTCTTCGATGGTTAAAATGGAACTCTGATGGTCTGAAAATAGCCTGAACGGTTATAAGTAGGGTTTAATTTACATTTACCAAAGGAAAATTATTCAAGTATCACAGTTTTCATGACCTGAATTTCTATATACTTGATGTAAAGGCAGATTACTAACAATAAAGATAAAATGAGATAATTAGGGCATCTGGGTGACTAAGTCAATTAAGCATCTGACTCTTGATTTTGGCTCACGTCATGATCTCAGGGTTATGGGACTAAGCCCCATGTCAGGCTCTGGGATGAGCGTGAAGCCTGCTTAAGATTCTCTCTCTCCTGCCCTTTCCACCCTCGCTCTCTCTCTCTCTAAAAAACAAAAACAAAACATAAAATGAGATAATTAGTGCTCTAATTTCAAATACACAGCATTGAGAAACTCTAGTTTATAGGGAGAGGGGACATTAATTTTAAAAGAGAAAAGTTGATAATAATCTAAATCTAAATAAATAAATTGAAATCTGATAATCTAAAAAATCTAAATAGAAACATGATGAATTGAATTATATTTCCATAGTGATACTATACAGCAGTTGAAATGAGTAAGGTAGATCAACATATAGCTATGCAGATAAATCTTAAAAACACAACTTTAAGTGCCAAGTAAAATTGCAGTGTGATAGCAGGTACGTGAATTTTAAAAACACCGTGTAATGTTATTTATGGATATTCACATATATATAATAAAATATGGAAACCTGGCTGAGAGAGACATACCAACTTCATCCTCGTGACAATCTTTGAAGAGGGGCCCCTGGGTGGCTCAGTCGTTAAGTGTCTGCCTTTGGCTCAGGTCATGATCCCAGTGTTCTGGGATCGAGCCCCACATGGGGCTCCCTGCTCAGCAGGAAGTCTGCTTCTCCCTCTCCCACTGTCTCTTCCCCCACTTCTCCCACTCCCCCTGCTTGTGTTCCCCCTCTCACTGTCTCTCTCTCTCTGTCAAATAAATAAATAAAATCTTTAAAAAGGAAGACATTAGTTAAAAAACAAAGAACAAACAAACAAAAACAATCTCCGAAGAGGGAGGGAAGAGAGTAGGAAGCAGTTATGAGACTTTGATTATTTTGGTAACATTTTATTTCTTTACAAAAATAGGGAAGGGGCGCCTGGGTGGCTCAGTCGTTAAGCGTCTGCCTTTGGCTCAGGTCATGATCCCAGGGTCTTGGGATTGAGCCCCGCATAGGGCTCCCTGCTCTACGGGAAGCCTGCTTCTCCCTCTCCCACTCCCCCTGCTTGTGTTCCCTCTCTCACTGTGTCTCTCTCTGTCAAATAAATAAATAAAATCTTTAAAAAAAATAAAATAAAAAATAAGGAAAGATCAGTGAATGTGGTGAAACCTATTTTAGATGAAGCTAGAGGGAACATGGCTGTTGGCTTGTGTCATTCCCTTACTTTCATTGTATGTTTGAATTACACTATTTGAGGAGAAAGTCTTATCTCTGGCCTGAAGATCTTACAGCCTACTGTGAAGAAGGTAGGAGGTTTTGTGGACATCAATGGCGTATTCAGTATTAGATGTTCAGTAATATGTGTAAAGGCCCTCAAAGTGATAGTCATAACCTGAGGGAGCCAGGGAAGTCTTTGCATTCCATGAATTCTGTATCTAGTTGCTAAACTGGAACATCCCCTATGAAATGGAATGGCTCTCAATCTGGGACCACTGGGGTGAGGCATCATTCTGCTCATAAATTATTATAGTGCATACATTCAGGTGAGATGTCTGCTGTCATCACACAGAAGAGCAAGGGATGCCAAGAAAAGCCACCTACGAATACTATGGGGATGTCAGTCTTGAACCAACACAGAGAAGGTGGCAGAAGCAAAACAAAACATAATTGCCCTGCTAACTACAGTTTTCATTTCCTTTTTTTACATGGACTGGCTTCACTGAACTGATTTGATCTGTAACCCAGACATCTGCCAGTCATTTGAAGGGACTCCCTGTCTGAGGAACACTACTTAAAAATGGCCATTTAAAGTTGAAAGTCATACACATGTGGATGGCTATTTAGAAATGAGAAATTGCATAGAACACCAGAATGTTAGTGTTAGAACTCATAGTTCAATTAAGTCACTCTTCTTCCGGGTAAGGAAATTGAGGCCCCAGAGTGATTTTGTGACTTACCAGAATCTACACAGGAAGAACAAAGTGTAGGACCCAGGTGATTTACTTACGAGCTGAGTGACCTGCACACTACCACAAGAAATCATTCCATTACAAAACTTCAAGGATGACTGTTTGGGATTCGCTCTCTTTTATTCTAAGCTAAAAAAAAAAAAAAAAAGAAAGAAAAGAAAAAGAAAAAACTGTTGAAAATCCCACAGGAGCTGAAATTGCTGAAGACAACTAGCTCTTTAATTATGATGTGCAGTGAACTGCTTTTACTTTTCGCTTATCTCTGAAGTTGGATTGCCCAGTACATCTGAATGTTCCCTGACAGGTCCCTGTGATTTATAACAGCTCACAAAATTAAAAAAATGCAGACTTGCAGCTCTCATTTGCCAGAATCCTTAAGATCTCTTTTATCATGCCCTGTGCCTGCATAGAAAGCAGCATTCTCTTTAGTGGCAATCTGCTCTAATCATTTTTTATTCAGGTGGCAGTCAGGGTTCAGGCAAAACATGAAAGAGAGTGATTGGAGCACAGTGTCTTCAGATGGCTTAAACCGCATCAGTCAGGCAATTTTGATCCTTTTTTATTTAGCCACATTTAAACAGGTTTCTTTTACAGCTCGGGAGACCAAACCACTGCACAGGATATAAATAAGGTACATCAGAAAAGAGCATGGCATTTGGAGTCTGAAGTTCCTCCCTTCTAGATGTGTGTGACCTTGGGTTTCTAAATCTCTCTGAGTCCTCATTTCCTCATGTATGAAAAAGGGAATAAAAAAAATGCACTCATCATTGGATTATTCTGAAGGGGAAATAAGCTTTGAGAATTGTAAAAGTGCTTCATATATTTTAAAGTGTTACACAGATATGTCCTATACCCATTTTCTGTGTGAGTTTTTAAAATGTGCCATCTTGTCTAGAAATCAGTTAAAAACAAGACACACTAAAATTCTCCCAGTGAATGTCTAACTGCTCATATCCCCTCTGAGTTATTAAAAAAAAAAAATCAGGGGGTGCCTGAGTGGCTCAGTCAGTTAAGCATCTGACTCTTTATCTCAGCTCAGGTCTTGATCTCAGGGTCGTGAGTTTGAGCTCCGTGTTGGGTGTGGAGCCTACTTAAAAAAATTAAAAATTGAAAAAAAAATTCAGAATCTGGTTAGTTTTCTTTTCTTTTTTTCATTTTAAGATTTTATTTATTTGACAGAGAGAGACACAGCAAGAGAGGGAATACAAGCAGGGGGAGTGGGAGAGGGAGAAGCAGGCTTCCTGCGGAGCAGGGAGCCCAATTTGGGGCTCGATCCCAGGACCCTGTGATCATGACCTGAGCCGAAGGCAGATGCTTAACAACTGAGTCACCTAGGCACCCCTCTGGTTAGTTTTCTTAGCAGTATTCTGTGCTGTGCTATTCTGAAAGGTAAACATAGGACAGATTGTGTAAAAAGCAATGGTCTTATTTACAACCAGTTTCTGGAAAGGAGAGAGAAATTGTTCCTTTGCTGCAAAGCTACAGCAAATTACTTTACTTTATGAGAAAAAAAATCAATGAAAGAAGAAGACAGCTACTGGGGCCACCAGAAAGAAATTCAAAATGGTAGTTGGTTTGGGAGTATTTGCTGGTTTAGAGAAAGCCTCCATCTTTTTGATGATCCTGTGGGTGTGGGACCCCAGGACAAACTCCATGTGACAGCATAAATTCTTTCACTCATCCAGTTGCCTTTTCTTTGTATTTGGTTCGACTTGCAAATAGTAAGGTGGGCTTTAATGAGTGAGTTACCTGTGTTGGAACTGTCACCTACAGTTGCCCCCTCTGGTGAACTCCAAGCTGCGTGGTCTGGCCTCCAGGAAAGTTCAATGTATTTTCATCCCACTGGAATACTTTTGTGTGCCCCTCACCAAGGGTAAGATCCTCATGATGGAAACCACAATAGCATATTGTCTCATCATCTTTAGGGAAGTACTGCCTGGATCAGAGATAATTATATAAACTACTACTGGATTAATGTTGCTTTGCCAGTTGGGACTTATGGGGCAACCAAGCATAAGTCCAACTTAACCCCCAAGCATCTTACTATTGCCATTTTTTCCCTAATGCCTAAAATTCCCATGGGTTCATTGAGAAAATGTTTATAAAAACTACAAACTTAGTACTAGATAGAGTGCTAATGCTAAGTATAGAAAGGTAATATTCATTCCTGTGTGATATAAGGTCTTTCTCTTAAAAGTCTTCTTAATGGTACATGTACATGTTAATGGCTGAGGGCATTAGACCCCGCAGAAATGATACATCATTCGGGTCACAAGGATTGGTTTGTTTGACGTGGCCATATTCTTGTCCTCCCTTTCTTCATTGGAGTAAAGGAGAGGGAATGGAAGAGAGGATATTAATCACTGAACCACTAATGTGGACACTGCGTTGGGGTGTGCATTTTGTAGCTGGAGAACATTATGAAGGCTCTGAGGCCACCAAAGTAGACTGAAGGGCGGGTTACAGAAGAGGTAAAGTTCATGCTTCCTTGTTTCAGGATCCTGTCCTG
Source organism: Leptonychotes weddellii (assembly GCF_054177405.1). NCBI lineage: Eukaryota > Metazoa > Chordata > Mammalia > Carnivora > Phocidae > Leptonychotes > Leptonychotes weddellii. The sequence goes on from NC_138378.1 coordinate 33,620,932, forward strand.
AGCTGACCACACAGCAGACTATAAATTGGAAGTGAATTCAAGCAGCATCAAAGTCCCCACCATGTAGACCCTTGACTGAGACATGCTGAGGTGGCTATAGCCTTGTTTCTGAAAGTGTAGGCCCTGGACCAGTAGCATTATCATCATCTGGAAGCTTATTAGAAATGCAGAGTCTCAAACCCACCAGACTTCCTGAATCACAGCCTGTATTGCATTAAGATTCTCATATCATTCTTTTGCTCTTCAAGTTTTTAAAAAGGATGAGCTAGTGAATTTAATAGCAGGAAAATAGCATAGAGAGTGTACTGTAATTCTTCTCAAGCTATCTTAAGGCTAGATCCAATTGGGCATTCTTTAATATCTCTCTTTAACAAGCTCTTAACAAAGGACAAGAGCCACTTCATCAAGTACAGTAGAGAAGAAAGAAACAAGGATGGAGTCCAAATGGTTTTCACTCTACCACATGGTCTTCCACATGGTCCTAAGATAGCATATTCTAGTGGTCTGGACATTGTCTACTCAGGATAAAGAGGGCCTGTGTTAGAGGTGACAGTGACAATGGATGATGACTTTGGTCTTCAGGGCTTTCTAAGGAGCTTCCTGATTGTGGGATGTTGGAGGAGCAGGTTTGATTGCAAGGCGTCTTCTAAAGGGAGGGCAATGTATAGAAATCACAGCAGGTCTGTTTTACCCCTGCCTTAGTCCCCTCCTCTCATTCCCAAGCATCTTGGTCTGCCAGCCACTGGTCTGCCTCCTCCAGTGTTTTCACATCAGGCGTGAGATTTTGTCATTGAGCTAAGGAAACCCCATGCAGTATTTGTTAGTATTTAACTATTACTAAATGCCAATAAGAAAAATCACACATCTAATTATAATAATAAAAGTGCTTTCTCTTGCTTGGTGAGATATCATGAAGAAAACACAACAGATTTGAATATTCAATAGGTCTGCTTACCAGGAGTACATCAGCCACACCTTGGTTACTCAAAAAAGTGTATATTAAATCAAAACATAATTAAAGGAATGTATGTTTCTCTTTGTTCAAAAGTAAGAAATTCCAAACAATATCCTATAGGAAATTTTCCCTAAACATGGTCACATTTGCTAACACAAAGCCCACTCTTGTCAGGCTGATGAGAAACTATTAAGCACTGGCCTTCAGAATTCAAAAGCAAACAACAAGAAAAACCTATAATGCTGTTGGATTTATACAAATAAATATGATGCATATATTAGTTTGAACAATAGGTCGATTTCATATGACTCAACCTAATGAAGATGGAATCAATATTGTTAAGTCAGGATCCCCCTGTGGATTGAGAATTTTGAGTACATTTATTAAACTTTATAAAACAGGGATTGAACTAAATGTTGATACTCAGACTTGAGTAAATTCTGGTCTCTGTGAATACATGCTTATCAATCATGGTATTTCAAAATCAGTTGTCCCTTATTATATGAACTCCTGTTAAAAAATTCCCACTTTGGTGCCTTTCCAAAGCTCATGATTGGCAGATCAGTGTTTGGAAAAATTCAAGACCACTGTGTGTATTTCAGGTCAGCAATGACATGGACATACCAGTCCTAATGAAACTCAACCAGTAATCTGAGGTGGCTTGAAGCCCTAGAGAGAATGAATATACAAGTGGACAAGGCCAGATTATATATGACAACAGAACTCTGACCTACAACCTCTGCAGCAACTAGTTATGGAAGCCAAACCAGTCTCTGTAGAAGTCACCCTGAAACAATCCTGATCAATGACTGCTAGCTTCCTTGTTTTTGGTCCCTGCTTTCAACTCAGAACCAACAAGAACAAGCTAGATATGCTCCCTAAACCAATCACAAAAGATGCCCTCTTTTAGTTAGCTTGACTCCCACTTCCCCACACCAATAGCCTCCAATCAGGGCACACCTGAAGCCTTCCCTTTGTACCTCCCTTGCCTGCATTTGAGTCTCTGCTGAACACAAGGATGAGGTCTGACCCTCTTGCTAAAGCAAGTTCTGAATAAACAGGCTGTATTCATTCTCTTTGGATGGTCTTTTAGTTCCACATTCCACAACCCCCTCATCATCATCAAATCTGTGGGCCTCCAAGTCTTGATGGGAAAGTTATTCTCTCTCCTCAATGAAGAGTATAATGAAAGACCAGACACTTCTTCTCTCAATACACAAGATGATCCAGGCTTTTCATTGACTTGAATTTTTATTAGTTCCCCTTCAGGGTAGTTTCCATCACTTCTTTCCAGATTGGAACCCTCCATATCCACTGTGTGGCTGCTCTAGTTGGTGGAGCTCCCAGAAATGAGCAGTGTCAGTTTTTCTTTCACCTTGTAACCTTGATGAACCCATGTGTACTCATAAAGCATTGTGTATATTGCCTGGTCATATAGTAGTTACTATTATTAGTGTGATCCTCATATCATCCACATAATATCATCCACATATAAAATATATATATATATACACACACACACACACACACACTATATATATATATATATATATATAAAGCAGTCAAAATTAATATTTTATATATTTATACAATATTATATATATATATAAAGCAGTCAAAAATTAGGGCACCTGGGTGGCTCAGTTGGTTAAGCGACTGCCTTCGGCTCAGGTCATGATCCCGGAGTCCCGGGATCGAGTCCCACATCGGGCTCCCTGTTCGGCGGGGAGTCTGCTTCTCCCTCTAACCCTACCCCCTCTTGTGCTCTCTCTCTCACTCTCTCTCTCTCTAATAAATAAATAAATAAATCTTTAAAAAAAAAAAAGCAGTCAAAAATTAATTTTAAGGCTTCTGCTGGGCTTACTATATTTTTATTTTTTTACGTTTGTTTATTTATTTATTTCCTCTCTACATGCAACATGAGGCTCAAACTCACAATCCCAAGATGAAGAGTTGCATGCTCTTCTGACTGAGCCAGCCAGGCACCCCTCTTTATCTTTATTTTGAAGCAATATTTTATTTATGTATTTCCATGGGTTTTACCCAGCCTTGCAAATATCTATTTCCCTACTGATTTAGGCCAAATAAAAGTGAATGCTTAGCAACATGTAATGTTGATTAGCCTCTGGATTGCAATAAAATGTAAGAAGTATCCCAAAGTACTTACAAAAGATAGAAATATTATGATTACAAATAAACTTTTTAACAGAAAACATTAAAATCTCAGCCCTGGAGTCATTTTATCTCCTTTATATTAAGTACCTCAATACTAACTAAAATGGAGCTGAGGGCCATTTAGGATTATTTATCTCAGACTTAATAAATCTCTTAAGAATGAACTTGGAGTTTGAACTACTCTATGTCAACCCTAACCACACCACATGATTTAACTCTTTGTTAAATATGAGAAGGGAGTCACCTCAGGAGTGCCCTCAGCTCAGAGGAAAGCACAGAGGCTGCTAATCACAGGCTTTAAAATCAGACTAATTTGCCTAATTGGTGACATTTATAGGGAGTCCCCCATTTGTGTTTATTCACTTGTTCATGTATCTAAATTTTATTCTTTACTAGGCACCATGCTAAATGCTCAGAATGTAGTATTTAACAAGACCTGATCCTCGTCCTCAGTGTGCTCAGGGCCTATTTAAGCACACAGAGAAGAGGAGCCAAAAGGGTAATGTGTCTTCCCTCTTCTCTATCTCATTTCCCCAACTGAAGATTCTTGCTTACCGGCCACCTTTACATCTCTTAGTAAAGCAAAAGCAAAAGAAATTCAAATAATGTAAAAATGCTGTGTTGATTATCATAATAAAGATCCATATTGTAGATGAAGGGAGAGGGAAGAAAAACCAGCTGGGCTAGGTTTGGGAGAGAGTTTTGGGGAAGGGAAAGAGAGAGAGACAGCAAAGACACTAACTTGGTTTTGCTTTTGTTGTTCCTGGTTTTTTCAGCATCTCTCAGGCATGAAAAGTATATAGAAAATAAGAGATATAGCTAAAGAAAATATTTTAAAAGATTTTTACTTTAAATGCACCCACTGGTACCCCTAATATTTCTGAAAGAGAGTTATGTTTTAAGTGGCTCTCAACAGTTTTGTTTAAGTAACATTGCTCAGAAACTGGGCCATATGGAACCCCAATTATATTCCAGTTAAGGAAGTAAGTGAACAGTTACAATCCAGGGATATAAGTGCTCTGATAAGGGAGATATAAAGTGCTGTAGCATAAGATAGGGAAGGCATATACTGCATCAAGGAAGGATTCTCAGAGGAATCATATCTAAGCTGAGACGGGAAGCATGAGATATCCAGACAAACCCAGTCATGGTAGGGCATCAGGCAATAGAATCAGAGCAGTAGGATTGCAAAGAACTCACCATTATTCATAATGACTGGAATAGAGTGTGTATGGGAATAAAGGGAAAAATAACCTTGGGAAGGGCCTTTTCTTTAGATATTCTCTGATGAGATATGGAATATAACCTGGGGTTTCCTTTAACAAACTCTCTTTCTGCCCTTGTAATACACATCTTTTCAGTGAGATTGCAATTGAACTATCTTGAGTGATTAGTCATTTACTTTGCCTGGTTTTTAATCTATAGGACCCAGGGCTATATTGTCCAAAGAATAGGCTCAGCAGATAATCAAACAAATTAGTTAACTAGTTATCACTTATTATATCTACTATGTATCAGACCTTGCACATATATCATCTTTAATCCTTATCATAACCCTAAAAAGTAAAGTTTTATTTGTCCTACTCAAGGGATGAAAATACCAAGGCTCAGAATCCATTAATTTGCACAAGATCACACATCAAAGTGGAGAAAGAAGGTACACTGTTCTTCACTTCAGTAGATGGCTTTTAACTGCTATAAACACTTGTGGTCTTCATTTAGCTATGGGGTCCACTACCAATGCTACCCCTTCTCTCCACACTCCACAGAACAAGACTTCCTCAGGCTCACCCAACCCTTTGTGCCTTACCACTGGACTTGTTCAATAACTTCTTAGCATCATTTAGTAAGAGTAAGGATCTTAGGAGTTAGACTCCCACTCACAAATTTTGTGACTTTGGAAATATTACCTTAATCTCCCTATACAACTCTGATCTCATTTGTAAGATAGGGATTGACTGGCTACCTATTTCATGGGCTGTAATTAGAATTATGTGAGCTTACGTAGGAGAAGAGAAGATTTAACACTTGACATAGAGTCAGCCAGCGGTGCGTTTTCAATTCCCTTTGTGGACTTTCTCAACTACAACCTTACTCTAAACTTTCTCAAACTCAGCCTACTTTTTGTCTTCTTTTACAGAAACTTTGCCTCCATTATCACATCCACACAGTTTACCATTGGAAATGGCCATGGATTCTTAAATTAACAAAATGCCAGCTGATCAACTCTATTGGCACATGTATCATATATATGTGACTATACACCATCATAATATGACATTTAAACGAAATACTCAAGATTTCCTTCTCTCTTCCTTTCCACATGGAAACACACTCCTTTGTTCTCTCAGGACCCTTTTTGTAGAAATAATCAAAAGATTTACCCCCTACAGAAAGTACCTTTATGCTGACATTTAGAATTCATGTTACTTTATACAGGAAGTGAGTACAACTGTACTAGAGGCTCCAATGAGCCCTGAGTCTGCATTATCTCCTCTTTAATCCAGTTAATTATCAAAGGGCCAGTAAAAGAAGGAAGTGCACATAAAGGGAACATTGTGCCTTTAAGAATTCTCTCCCTGCCAGTGCCTTTCAGGCGATGCTTCTGATCTTAAGAATGCATTGTCTCAGAAGGATGTAGGATGCAGAGGTAAATGTCACATAAATAATATGTGAATTGTCTCTTGGTATCCTGAGCACCAAGCTCAGATTGCAGGCATTTCTCGCTCATGATGCTCCAGAGAAACTTCCAAATGTAGCAGAGCCATATTGCAAAATGAATTGAGGACTCTCTCTTTTCCTGCTGACTGAGCTCTTTCAGTCCGTGACAAGACCAAATGGAAGGTAGTTTTTGGAACTGAGGGTTGGTGCAGAATTGTGGTATAACCAGCCAATACAACTCAGGAACAGGGTGTCAGGTATTTTTGTCCTGGGCAAAACCACCCATGGGAAACACAGAGACACCTACACACACCCATCTGGGGACACCACTATTCAAGAAGTAGAATGAAAAGTTAAGTTTTTGAAAAAAATAAGAAAATTTGTATAAAGCTTCTGGTCATTTTCCCTGGAAGCAGACCCTGAGATGGGAATTCCACTGCATGTGATTTATTGAGGGCAGGCTCTCAGGAGAAGAGTCAGAGAAACAGAGGAGGCAGAGGGAAAAGCTAAGCAAGCATATTGTCTTCTTTGGAGATTAACCTTGGCCTGATCACGCAGAGAGCCCCAGATCATAAATTTAAACATCAGAGTTGGTCCCACCTTGAGGCAAGGGGCTGGAGGCTTTGGAACCTTACAGATCACTCCAAGGGTGGTGATATAGAACCTCTCTAGTAAGATGGCTCCTTTATGGCAGAGAGCAGTCTTCAAAGAACTGTGCAGCCTGAAGCTCATTAACAGCAAACACTCTACAGCTGGGGGACGGGTACACTGGCTGAGTAAAGGGCATCTGGGTAGCATCTACTACACTTGGAGTAACTTTACTCTTTGAATATATGTGTACTTGTGGATGGAGAAGACCCCTCTCTCTTTCTCTCTCAGCTATCCGTCTATATCATCTATTTACCTACCTACCTCCTATCTTCTAACTTAGTCTCCCTACCTATGATCTATTTCAGGCTTTCCTTAAATGTTGCTGTACTTATAGATTATTTCCATTTGTTTCTATCTACCTATAATTACCTTTCTAAGTGACATTTTAAAAAGCAAATTCAAATGTAGAATACTTATATTACCCAACTGTACAATATGCTTTTGGTCTTCTGTTATGATAAACCAAACCAAACCAAACAAAACACAGCTCTGAATATTGCACATCAGCTGATAGAACAGAATTGCATCTCAGCTATGAGAAGAAAATTTATCCTTTCCTGGTCTGTCATAATTAATAGCCTAAGCATTTGATTTACAAGATTCTCTAATCTAAAAAGTACCATTTCTATATGCATGACAAAGTTATTAAACAATGAAATTGCAAAATCTGTATACAGAAATCAACAAATTTGATATTCTCTCCATAGCCCTAGGCCTGGAAGTGAAGACGTTGTCTGTCATTCTCCTCATTGCTCTCTCCAGTCCATCCTCTCTCCCCGCTCCCTAAAATACCCAGGTGTGAATTTCATGTTATTGCCACTTGTCTGTCAACACAACTATGTTCCATAATAAGCTGCCTCCAAAACCAGAGGCTTAAAGCAATGAGCACTTACTTAGTTATCAGTTCTTCAGATTACTGGTTTAGGCTGATGTATTAGTTATTTATTTCTGTGCTAACAAATTTTCCCAAAACGTAGCAGCTTAAAGCAATATACATTTATCTTCCCACAGTTTCCCTGAGTCAGGAATCTCGTGCAGCTTAGTGGGGTCCTCTGGCTCTGGGTCTAGCCCAGGATGCAATCAACGCGTTGGCCAGGGTTGCAGTTGTTTCAAGGCTTGACTGGGGATTGATCTACATCCAAGCTTACTCATGTGACTGTTGGCAGGCTTCAGATTCTTGCTGGACACATCAGTGCTTTACTGTGTGGGCTTCTCCATAGGGCTCCTCACAACACAAGAGTTTGCTTCCCCCCCAGAGCAAGGGTCATAGGAGAGGAGCAAAAGAAGGGCAAGACAGAAATCAGTCTTTTGTAACCTAATCTTGGGAAGTGGCATTTCAACACATTGCTGTATTCTATCTATTAGAAACAAGTCACTAGGTCCAGCCCGCACTCAAAGGAAAGATTTCACAAGGGCATAAATACCAGAATCATTGGAAGCCATCCAAGATACAGCCATATGCGGCTGGTTAGTTGCCTCTGGTTTTGACTGGACTCATCTTATACCTGGGGGTCAGCTGCTGTTGGCTGATCTAGGATGGTTCTGGCTGTATGACTTTGCTCTGAGACTTGTGTACTTCACGCTCTGGAACGTCAGCTGGGGCATGTTCTCTTGGTAATGGCAGAGGCATAGGAAGACGGGCAGAAATATCCAAAGACTCTTGAGACTCAGGCTCAGAACTGGTACATCATCTCTTTACTGCATTCTAATTGGCCAAAGAAATAGATTCCACACCTGACAAGAGAAGCCGCAGGGTCACATTTGAAAAGACATGAATATAGGGAGGTCTGGAAAATCAAACTAGTACATGTCAGTAAACTCCTTCACTTCATATACTCTCACTTCATATTCTTGAAGCAGTCATTCACACACCTAAAGGCCACTTCCCTCATTTCTTGAAGTTTTTGTCATTCGTTGTCACTCTATACAATGCTATTCCTGTTGGAATTCTTGGGGATGTTGATGTTCATACAAATAAGTGTTTCCCAGTGGGGCACCCATGTTATTTAGGGGGAGGAAATTCTTCACTTACATGAAACTATCTCTTGGGTTGCAGGGTATTTGACTACCCTGAATCCTGCCCTTTAATTGCCAATAATGCTTCCAGGTTTGAAAATGCCCCAACAGGGAGGGAGGTCATAGATAAACAAGTGGAGGAGGCTAGTATGATCAATGTGATGCGAGTTAGAGTCAGAAACATCAGTATGAATTCATGTTTAGCTTAGTATAGATATGGTAGAGACTGTTACATATAGAAATTTTTATACATATGGGTATATGTATGCATGTGTATGTATATATATATATATATATTTGTATATCTGTGTACATATATGTATCCATACATATATGTGTATATGTGTATGTATGTGGGCATATCTATGTGTATACATATGTGTATGTATATGTGTATACACATTTGTGTATATACAAGTGTATATACATATGTGTGTAGGTGTGTATATATATACATAAATGTATGTATACATATATGTGTGTGTATGTATATATACACATATATAGGTATGTACATATGTGTATACATATATATGTATATTTGTGTGTGTGTACATGTGTGTATATGCATACACACATATGCTTTGTCAACTGATAGGCCCTAGAAGCAACAACACTGCAGTAATAATGAGCAAAGCTAACACTCAGATCTTGATTTCTAATACCATTCTCCAATAAAAGAAGCCAGAACTCCTTGGAGAAATGACTATTCTAGGCCTGGAACAGGAAATATATAAGATGAACCTCAAGCATATGGTGAGACTAGAAAGTAAGTACTAAAAGCAAACAAGAAACCCCCACAAGGATGGGAGTATGTCAGAGGGGCACAGAAGTCAAATGAAAGAAGTGCAAGGCAGGAACAATTTGAGTAACACAATAAGCAAAGTAGTATTGGATTATAACACCAAGTATAAAATAAATATCCACAAGCCCATACTGATGTAAATTTTTTTTTTTTATCTTATGTTAATCCCCATACATTACATCATTAGTTCTAGATGAAGTGTTCCATGATTCATTGTTCGTGCACAACACCCAGTGCTCCATGCAGAACGTGCCCTACTCAATACCCACCACCAGGCCAACCCATCCTCCCACCCCCCTCCCCTCTAGAACCCTCAGTTTGTTTTTCAGAGTCCATCGTCTCTCATGGTTTGTCCACCCCTCCGATTTCCCCCACTTCATTCCTCCCCTCCCGCTACCTTCTTCTTCTTCTTTTTTTTTTTCTTAACATATCTTGCATTATTTGTCTCAGAGGTACAGATCTGAGATTCAACAGTCCTGCACAAT
>NC_138378.1:33631179-33649649 GCF_054177405.1 Leptonychotes weddellii
GTCCATCCATACTGATGTAAATTAAAAATTGAAAAACAAATGAAGGAAAATGTACAAATCTCTTATGCGAAAAATGGCATATAATTTATATAGCTACTCTGCACTCCAGTATAACTCCTCATTCCTGAATTGTGGGTTGCATGCAATGACTTCCTTCCCAAGAGTGGAGCATAGAAAGGGAAAGAGAAGAATCAATTTGTAGTGAAGAAACATGACAAACATTACCTCAGTTGGGTGATCAGGGTCAACATCGACTGTGATCAGCCATGTTGATAGTGTGTATGCAAGATGTAACATGATGTGGATTGCACTTTACCTCTATAAAGTAGGTCTTCCTCTCTAAAACCCAGAACCTTAGTCTCATCATAAGAAAAACACCAGACAAATCCCAATTGAGGGATGTTCTACAAAATGCCTGATGGGTATTCCTCAAAACTGTCAAAGTCAGCAAAAATTAGAAAAATCCAAGAAATTGTCCCAGCCAAGAGAAGCCTAAGGATATATGACAACTAAATGTAATATGGAATCTTGGATGAGATCATGGAACAAGAAAAAAAAAAGTTAGGTCAAAACTCATCAAATATCAATACAGTGTGGAATTTAGTCAGTAATTATCAATATTGGTTCATTAATTGTGACAAATATACCATACTAATATAAGATACTAATAATAGGAGAAACAGGGTATGGGGTATATAGACACTAGGTACTCCATAATTTTTATGTAAATCTAAAACTATTCTAAAATAAAAATTGTATTTTTAAAAATGCCCTAACACATTTTTACCCCCTCCTCCCGGGTGAGTGATAACACTCTTATTTGAAAGACACTGAGATAGATATCCTTCCAATGCTATTGATTCCTTGACCTTATTTCCTCCAATGATCTTGTTCTCCTCCCCACCTCAGCCATTCGCACTGCTGGCCACACCCCAGACATTAGCATCAGGGCCAATGAAAGTCTTTCATGATCTCAGTTTCAAGCATTTCTCTCCTTTCTCCAGTTATTGTGTTCGACAATTCTTCAACCCCTGGGTCAGGACCTATGGTCCTTTGCTCCTACTATCTTTTCACTGTCTCAAGTGTCCTTGTGAGGTGCCTTTGCCTGTCTTCAATTCTAAAGTTAATCATTAGAATTGCTCCCTTGGATATATTCTTTCTCTCTTGCTTTGACCTATTCACTTGGCAAAACTCCAGCCATAACTAAATTAGATTCTCCACCTATTTATCTTATGTACCCATTTAGCTGAGCACAGCTGGCTTATAATGTTGCCTGGCAATAATGTCCTACTTTCATACTCAATTTATTGTCCTGCTCTCTTGGACAACAGTTTCATGCTTTCTCTTCTCTTCTCAAGCCTTTAATATAGCTTTCCTTATCTTCACTTTCACCTGATGATATATCTCCTGTTTCCATGAGAAAATAGAAGCCTTCAGAAGAAAACTTGCACAAACTCCCACTGTCACGTTTACCTACTCACCTGCATCTGTGCCCCTCCCTCCTATTTTCTCCTCTGTTACTATGGAATTCCCTTGGTTTTCAACCAAGGCTAAACTGTACCCTTATGTACTGCATCCTCTCCCTTTATACTTTACTTAAAAGTGTGAGGGGATTATTTTCTCCCTCTCCTGCTTCCTCAGCTTTTTTTCTCTTTATGGGATCTTCCTCCTCAGTATACCAATATGTCATTATTTCTTCCAGAGAAACAAGTCTTGATCCACTTCTCCCTCTAGCTACTGTCCCATTTTTTCCCCTTTCCTTTATAGTTAAATTCCTTTCAAAAGTGTTTAATACTCTACCTCCCCAATTGCTCACTTCTCATTCTCTTTTAAACCCACTCTAATGAGGCTTCTTCTCTACTGTTCCACCAAAGTCAGACTGCTCTTGTCAATGTCACCAGCAACCTCTACATTGCTAAACCCTATGGTGGATCCTTGGCAGTTAGGCACAGCTGATCACTCACTCCTCCCTGAAACTCTGTTTTCATTTGGTTCCCAGGATTTCACACATTTAAGGTTTTCCTCCTAACTTATTGGCAGTTCCTTCTCAGCCCCTTGTACTTATTTACTTGTATCTTTGTGATCTCTTAATATGGGAGAATCACAAGGTTCAGGACTTACACCTCTTCTCTGTCCATCTACACTTGCCGCCTGTGTGGCCTCATTCAGTCTCTCTATTTTAAAAACATCTGTATAGTAGTGATTCCAAATTTATATCTGTAGTCTGAGCTTCTACCTTGAACTCCAAACTCATACATTCAAGTGCCTGCTGGACTCTTTATCTGGATGGCTCATAAACATCTCAAACCTAATATGTCCCCAGCTCTGCTCTTCCAGAGACTTTCCATCTCAGTAATGGAAATCCCATCCTTCCAGTTGTTCAGGCTAAATACTTGGTATCAATAGACCTTTCTAAATTTTGCTAATAGTCTGTGCCATTGGCAAATTCTGTTGACTCTACCTCCCAAACATCCCAAATCCCACCATTTCTCACCACATAGTCTACTACCATGCTGGCCTAAGTCATCATATCTCTTACCTAGATTTGTTTCATAGATTGCTGACTGATTTCCAAGAATCTGATGGTGTTCCTCCTTCAGTCTATCTTCAACAGAGGTGAAAATTGCCGCTGTTAAACAAGTCAGATCATGCCACACTTGTGCTCAAACCCTCCATCTCCCCAGAGTTAAAACCAGTGTCATCACAATGGTCTAGAAGCCTACAGAATGTCTTTAGTCAAAAAATTTTTGAAAAAGTTCCAACTCTGGGGCTTCTCAGTTCTACTTACTGAAACCTTAAGTGGTTGGTGCCTTTGTGAGAATGAAAATGCTCTAATCCCCTTTGTCAGGGGCAGCCCTGCACCAGAGCTTACACTTTGACAAGTATAGGGCTGGCTGGATGACAGACCCAACCTGGTCCCTCAACCTGTGTCTTTGTGCAGTGCACACACTGCACAACTGCTTCAGCTCTACCCAGCAGCTTTGTGCCTCCCATGACTCCTATGCACTAATCCCCTTCCACTCTCCCCTACATTTACTCAACCCAACCATATGAGCCTCCTTATTGCTCTTTGAACCTGACAGGCATACTCCCACCTCAGGACCTGTTTCTACCACCCCAACTTTTTTGTCCAGGTTATACATCAGGTTTACTCCCTCACCTGCTTTGGGTCTTTGCTCTAATGCCACCTTTTCAGGGAGGTTTTCCCAAGCTCCCTATTTACAGTTGTGCTCATCTCTTCCCCTACTCTTTATCCCTCTATTTTTTAAAAACCTTTTCCATAACATATTCTACTTAAGATATGTTTATGCATTTGACTGTACCTTTCACCTCAAAGATATGCTCCCTGAAGGCAGAAATATATATATTTTAATTTTGTTGTTATTAATTGCTGTTTCCCCAGGACCTAGAGTTCCACCTGCTACATGGTAATCATTCAAATCCTATATCATATATAGAGAGGTTTTTTGGTATGAAGGATATACTACTACTCTCTCTTACCCACTCTCCACCACTAAGCACAATTTCTTTTCTTCCCCAATATCTCAGTTGTGCCTGAATATATTTTATTATGCTCTGTCAAATGCATCCTGCCTATCTGCCACATATACCCGCTGTCCTCACTCATCTATTTCTCCTCTATTTCCCAGAGGGGATCCCTAGATCAAACACTCACATTGCATGATTAATTGAGGGGGAGCTTCTACTGTATAAGTATTATATCAGTAAATAATAGAAACATTTAATTTTTTCAGCCCAGTACATCTGTTTCTGAGAGGGAGACGTTGTGAAAATCTCCAAAGATAATGGAAAAAATATAAGCAAAACAGTATTTGTGGATAGTTTCAAAATGGCAAAGTAGCTCCAGTCGATAATAAAAACCACAGTTGTTTCTGTTGATTTATAATGAAACATAAAGCAACCCTAATTGCCTTCCTATGCATCGAACTGAAGTCCATCTGCTTCAAAGACACTTAGAAAGAAGGGCAATCCATATGCTAACAGTCATGGTTGATGTTTGCTGTCCATTAAAACACCAATTAACATTTTGTTTAAAAAAAAAGAAAGAAAGAAAGAAGGGCAATCCTTCCTGAGGGTTTGCCTTTCCCCCTTTGACTATAAAATGTTAAAGGGTGGGGGACTGTGAGTTTTCTCTTTCTTTGGCAAACATCATTTTCTTTCTTTGTCAGGTGGTCATAATGGCATTCTCTTGGTAACATCTCTGGTCTTGCAAAGTTGGGCTTAACTTTCTTGATCTCTGCATGTATTCACAACAAAACAAACATGCTACATTTATAGAAATATGTCATCTGTTGCTCTTTGTTTGAGCTCAGCTGGAGAATAGGAAGCGAAATCAGGTTTTGAAGAAAAAACAACAGCTCCATTTGGACAGCTGCAGGCATGAATTTCTGAAGAGGAGACCTGGGTTAGGTTATGTCTCAGACTCTGAGCTTCTTGGCCCTCAAATAGAAGCCCTGCAGTAAAGGAGGGCCCGTGAGATGGGGCAGTGGGGGGCTGCAGCCTAGTGTGTTGGTTGCTAAATTCATTGCATGCCCATGCTGTATCAAAACCTATTACTTTCCCCAAGTTCAGATGGCAGGTTTTTAAAGCTATTTTTGGCTTTCAAAATATCATCACTGTCAGGAATGGAAAATATTCTCTCTACACCCACCCCAGCAAACAGTGAATCCTTGCCTTGCACCAGTTATAAGCATGCACAATAGCAAAAAGTGCTTAAATCATCTGATTTCTATCCCCTAAACAAGATCAGTCAACCCAGCATGGTCGACATTTTTGACTGATATCAATTTATATAAGAGCTACCTGCTTCTTTAAGGGTTTTTACCATATTCTAATCGTATTTCTGGAGTCCAGCTAAGTAGTGAAATATGTCTATTAACTTTTTAACCAAACACACACTCTCAACACACAATACAATACACAGACCACCCGCATACCCACAACATATACTGCAGTTGCCCCCGACATACACCAACACACCTCTCATCCACTACCTCCTCACATCAAACCTCTTAGGAAAGAGTTTCTTTCAATGGTTTATTCACACTGCAGAAGGTTAAGTTGTTTATTCACTTTCTGTGCCCCCAGGGAATTTATAATTTAACTGATGAACTTTGGAATTTTAGGTGTCACAACGCTGGCAAGGAGTCTAGAAATTTAAGTGTTCCAAGTTCTTCTGAAGCTACATTATTTAGGCACCAATATACCCTGTTACTTGCAAAGCCACTTTTGAGGGAGGTAGAAATCAAGGTGGAAGGAGGCCCTTGAAACCCCTTTGTCCAGTGGATAGTTTTATCTGAGACACTGCCTATTAACTCAGACCTGAGGAAAAGCCTTGAGGTGATATTGATCCCTCCTCAGAAGTAGAACAGATGCTGTGGGTGCCTGCCACATCCCATGCCCCTACCTCATCAGTGCACAGCAGGTCAGTTTTTAAAGCCTGCCATCTTCATTTCTTTGCCTGAGGGCTTTCTCAGGACTAAGAAACCGGCTTTGCTCACCTTTGTGATGAGCTGCAAGTTCCCAGGAACTGACACCACCAAAAAGCAGCTCTCCATCTGTGACTGGTGGGAATTAGCTCCCCTTCCTTTGCATGGGAGAATTTTTCTGCATGCTCCGCTATGGGCTTCTAGAATTCTCCATGGGTTTGTGTCTGTAGCGGTAACTGGCTTGATAACACGCCCCTTTTTGACTGCTTTCCTTCCCCCACCCCGTCTGACTTCCCCTTAACCCAACAGTGTTTTCTGGGGTCACCCCTGAGATAAACTACTTGCACTGAAATTCTCACTCAGGGTCAGCCTCTGGGGAAACCCATAGTAAGACACGAGGAAAGGGGGGAATCCTCTGCAACTACACATGAACAAAAGATAGACAGAGGTCAGTTTAGACAAAAGGGATCAGAGTCACAAATGTGTTTATAAAACCCTCCTATTATCTCAATTTGATTTGCAAGGAAGCTGTGGGAAGTTTGCCTCTCTGCTGGGGTAGGGACCAGAGTGACCATGCAAAGGGAAAGCCGATGCACTCAGCCTGCGGCCTCACACATCTGCTGAATGAGCAACAACTATAATTTTTCAGGAGGGAGACAATATAAAAATTCACATAAAACTTTTTATTGTGTAAGTGACACTGGTTATTATAGTCAGCAATCAGAAAGCTACCCCGAGGATAGAGCTGCTCTGCCTATTAATGTAGAGCAAATGGCTAGCCTGTCTCTCAAGTCTCTCAGTGTAACATTGGAGATGCTAGGATTCATTCCAGAGGAGTTATAATATCAGCAAAATACAAGAAAGATGTGGCAAATATGTTTCAGGAAAGATAATAAAATAAAATCTAAGCATTTCAGAGCTCTTGGGGCAAATTGAACCCATGGGAATTGAAAAATAAAGGCTTGGAAAAAACACAGTTTTTTTACAGAGGACAGGAGGAAAGTAATGTATTTCTCCATTTTATGAAAGGAAGTTCTTCTGGACCCCAGAAGAACTACTGCTACCCTACTGCTGAGGCTATTTCCAAACATAGAAAATATATTATTTAATCGGGATCCACAGTTTTGGTGTTTATAATCAGGTCTTCATGCAAAAATATAGATATATTTTTAGTACAGCATGGTGACAGTTCATGAATGCAATTTGTAAACAGCCCCTATGTAAGAATAACCAACACCTCACCCATCTTCTCCTTTAGTGTTGATGCTACTTCCTTTAGGGCCAGACTCTGTGGGGGCAGCCCACTCCACATCCTCCATTTCAACACAGCTCGAAGGGGCTCTGCATCACTCATTGGCTGTAGAAGACATCAGAATGACTTAGAGGTCATCAGCACTAAAATAATTTTGGGGAGGTATCCTGCTGCATTTTTTCAAATAGCCTAACTCAAGTGCTATAACAAAGACCAGCATCTATAACTGGTCTTATCCTCCAAATCTTGACATTTAACAAAATGTATATTTATTTATAGCTTTTATTAAAATTGAACACACGTGAGTGGAACGGCAAAAGACATTAGTCCACAAAGTCATTCAGAAACCCAGGCTCCTTTCATCTATTGGTTCCACAATCCCTTAGACAGAAGTTGGAAACTTATTTATCATCTATTATCTATCTATCTGTATTTATAGACTTTACTTATCTATCTGTATTTATAGACTTTACTTTTGAGAGCAGTCTTAGGTTCACAGAAAACTTGAGCAGCAGGTACAGAGATACTCCATAGTCTCCCTGTCCCCCCAACATGCACAGCTGCCCCCACTGACAACATCCTCCACTGGTGTTATAATCGATGAACCTATACCAACCATCACAGTTTACATTATATTATTATTAAATCATAATATATACTATGAATATATTAAATTATGATATATTATTACATTACATTATTACAGAGTTTATATTCACTCTTGATGTATATTCTATGGGTTCAGACAAATGTATGATATGTATCCATCTTCACAGTGCCATAGTTTTCACTGCTCTAAAAATCCTCTGTGATCCACATATTCATCCCTTCCTCCACCCTCCCCTAAACTCTTGGCAACCCTTGATCTTTCTACCATCTCCATGGTTTTGTCTTTTCCAGAATGTCATATCGTTGGAATTATATAGTATGTAGCCTTTCTGATTGGCTTCTTCCACTTAGTAACGTGCATTTAAGATTCCCCTATGTCTTAACATGGCTTGATAGCTCATTTCTTTTTATTTCTTTTTATTTTTTTTAAAGATTTTTATTTATTCATTTGAGACAGAGAGATACAGAGAGAGAGAGCATGAGCAGGGGAGAGGCAGAGGGATAGGGAGAAGCAGGTTCCCAGCTAAGCCAGGACCCAGACGTTGGGCTCGATCCCAGGCTCCCGGGATCATGACCTGAGCTGAAGGCAGACGCTTAACCATCTGAGCCACCCAGGTGCCCCAGCTTATTTCTTTTTAGCAATGAATACTATTCCATTGTCTTGATGTGCCCCAGTTTATTTATTCATTAATCTACTGTTGGGCATCTTGGTTGTTCCAAATTTTTGGCAAATAGCGAACTTTACTTTTAAAGGGCCAGATCGTACCTATGTTCAGCTTTCTGAGTGATAGAATGTCTGTTGAAACTGCTGCCATTGTATTGTCAAAGCTTCCCTAAACAACACATAAACAAATGGACATAACGCTGTGTGGCAATAATGTTATTTACAAAAACAGGGTGTAGTATGCAGACTCCTGTCCTATGGTCTTGGACTCCTCCACTGGCCCTCATCAGCAGACAAGAGAAAAGAGAGAGCAGAAGATCTGGATAGTGTGGTAAATATTTTTAAAGAATAGTCACATAACCTTGCTCAGACCACATGAGCTCACCCAACAACAAGGGAGACTGGGAAATGTAGTTTAGTTCAATGTGCCCAGAGGAGAAAGGAAACAAGATTTTGTGAGCGGACAGCATTCTATACCAACCTGAGAACTAATCACTTTTTATGATATAGTGTCTCTGGAAAAGGTATTCTGAAATTCTAAATAACTGGTTTCAAAAGCCCTGGAAACACAATTCCTATGGGAATTAGAAACTCCTGAAAGCAATGAAAGAATTTGGCAAATTATAATACGATGTTTGAGAGAGGCATTGTTTAAGCAATGCCCGAAATCAACTATTTCCCATATGGATGAATTTTGCAAGTCTTAATGAGAAATTAAAAGGGATCTTGCTGGACTTCTGCTTGTAAACAGTTGGTTAACAGGGTATGACTCACACACAGGAGTAATAAATCTCTATTTCTTTTTAAATGCTTATAATTTCTGCTTCCCTTAATGGACATTGGTCTTTCTTCCTATTATACCAAATTAATAAGATTTGACTGAAGTCATGAATTTGGCCAATACACCAAGTTTTGTTTCCTTGTGTAGCTTTAGAGGACAATATTATCAAATTCAGCGTTTATTTCTCTCCAGTAATTCCTCAGAGTAATTATTTTTGTAGAGTCCGACAATGGAAAATAGTTATTTTGTACCATTTAAGGTCTGACCATGTTTAGTACCATTAGCAAACCCAAGGATATAAATGAAATTTCACCAGACACTCTTGCCATGAAGGAAAGAAAAAAAAATCTGTTGTAATTGTTCTTGTGTCTGGTTTGGGTCAGACTAAGTAAAAAACCAAAGAAATAAATCTAAAGCTCTTGTCTTCATTTTTCAGCCTTCAAGCCTTCTAATGAGGCAGAGCTGTGCAGATAAATCTAAAATTTTAATAAGGAAAAATGAAAAATATATGGCAGTTATTCTGCAGTGCCCTTCCAGGTCACCCTGAAATTTTTAAAGTTACTGTGATTGCTCTTGATTCTGGGTACATTTTGTCCATTTTGAAAGCAACTTGCTCCAAATATCAAATCACATTTAAAATTGTCTTAATTTGTTTTGTTCTGTTTTTAGATGCAGGTTTTTTTTTTTTTTTAATTCTTTTTACCGATGATGTTTTGGCCTCTGGCAAGTTAACCTAATTCATCTGTTAGGGCAGTGGTTCTTTGCGTTTAGCAGGCCTGAGAATCACCTGGAAGGCTAGTTAAAAATACAGGTTCCTGAGCATTACTCTCAGAGACTCTGAATCAGCAGGTCTGGCCTGGGGCCTGAGATTCTGCATTTCTAACAAGCTCCCAGGTAATGTTGATGCTGGTGGTCTAGTACCACACTCTATTTAACACCCAAGTCAAGAGTCTTTCAATTGGAAACCCAACACAAGCTGGCTTAACAAATAGAAAATGTATTGGCTTGCAAAAATTAAAACTCCAGGCTGTTAGTCTGACTTTCTGCACTACAAATTCCATCTGTTCAAGTAATATCCTGAGGTTCCAGTTTGTCTCTCTTCCTCTCCTGGCTCCATTTCCCTTGTACTGGCAATTCCCTCATGACTGTAAATGGATTGTGGTGCTCCAGGCCTTATATTCTCAAGTTTCCAAGTCCAATGGAGAAAAGGGACTGTTTTCTCCCTCAACTGTTGAAAAAAATTTCTCACTGTTATTGGCTATAATTGAATAACATGATCATTTTGAACCAATCACTGTTTTCACTGTAAACCTAAGGATGTGATAGCCAATCAGTTTAGGTTAATCTGGACCTACCCCTAGATTTAAGGGATTCAGACACCTGCCATATCCCCTTTTCTCCATCAGAGATTATTCCAAAGCCATGGAGGTTCTCTCAGCTTGAGCTTAATGCAGTCTAGATGTGTACAATATTGATGCCCTGGCATCCCCCAAACAATGGGACATGGGATTCATGGATAGTGGTCCCCATCTCTCAGTTTTCAGACAATTATTACGTGTATTCTATAATGCTTCTTAGAGGGTCGTGGTAGGATTTTGTTCCAGTTGCCCACTGTGGAAACCAGCTCTATAGTAGAGTTTGTACAGACATTTCCTCTTTTTCTGTCTCTGACTCCCCACTCCTCACCCTGCCCCTGGAACCATCTCCCAAATAAACTACCTGTTCCCAAATGTTTACTTCATGTGCTACTTTTATGAAAGTCCCAACAATAACCCTACCTAAACCATGTGGACTGACATTGGGGGGAGAGGTTGTTCTCCAGACGGAGGGGTGAAAGTATGCTGAGAAAGGAAAACAACATATTTCCCCTAAAACCAGGGGAAATTTCTGGGTTTGGGTAAATTCACAAACAAATAATACTGAATTCCTATTCAATCAGAAAATAAATTTGAAGCTGAAGTACTGCATGCAGTGGATCAAATGGCAGCAGACCAACTGTAGACACTGCCCATCCTACAGGTAGACTGGGAGAGGAGAATGGGACCTTGGATGTCATGTTACTTTTAAACATGGTTTTAGTTAATAATAAGTTTTAAAAAAATAAATATACTTTGTTACCCTCCATCTCAACTAATCTTATAACATCTTACTCAAATGTCTAATGCTGCCGTCTCCCCAATCTTCCTAGAATTGTGCATCCCAAGCTTCCCAGTGCATTCTGTATCTCAGTCTTCCATGTCTCAACTAAACCCCAGCTCTCAAAACTTTCCTGACCTGTGTCCCATCTGCTAAGGATGGACCTAGGCTGAAGCTAGCTGATGGCCTGACATCCATGTGTTTAACAATGAGTGAGAATGGATATGACATGCAAAGTCTTGCTTCAGCCAGGAAATAGTTCCATTATTGTTCCTTTCTGGAAAGCATTAGCCAAATGTTTTACATAAATGAGTTCCCAGGAACTTTTCTCTCATGAGAGGTACTATCACCTAATTTTTAGGAAATGCTGGATATTGCCTTTTCCTTTCAGAGTCACGGTAAGCATTCAGTTATTAAAGGCTCTGATCATTTGGGCTGAAAACAGTATTAACTTTACTTAATCCAGATTCTTCCTGACTTAGGTGATTCTGGCTCTGAGTTTTTGCTGTTATTGCTATTTTTGTAGTACTTTCATGGAAAACCATTCACATCTTAAAAACCTCAAACACTTCTAAAAATTCTGCCCTAACGTAAAAGTGACAACTAAACTGGGAAATTCTATTACCCCTGTGGAAAAATAGGAGAGACCTTTAGGTAATTCATCTTGGTGAAAGCTGAGACTCTACCTACTTACATGTGGGTCTGGCTCTGGGCTCATTTCCAGGCCTGCCCAAGATTTCTACCCCTCACTCTTTGTGTTGCCATGGCATGTTATTTCCCTGAAGGCCAGGGAAGTGCTAAAAATGGGTAGTTTCTGTAGTATTCAGTAGAATCAGAATTGGAGCCACCATATCTGACATTGCTTTAGCAGATATGGCAAATGTATTATTTTTTGTAATGTACTACCTAAGAAACTGGGATTATTAACCAAGTCCACACACTTTGAATAGAATGACTGTGGTGGTGTGTGCATGTGCTTCTAGCTGTACATGATTAAAACACATAGAGCCCTTTAGTTACAGTACCTACTTTCCACATGGGAATCATGATCTACTAAAAGTGAAAGCTGTATTTTATATTTGTAATGGTGGAAAATGAATGTTATTTTAGAACAGGGGATTAAGTTCACCAAGGAAAGGATTTGCACATGAGCAAAAGCTCAGCAGTGACTTCAAGGGAACTTTTAAAAATGCGTTGTAGTAATTTTTCCTAATGCACTGTGTTACAGGGTAACACACAGTAAAAAACCCAAATCCCTGAACCGAAGAGGCTTTCTCAAATTACTCATTGCAAATGGCAGCATCCCCCCAACTCCTTGAAACCCTTCTTTTCTGCTTAACTTTTGTCCATCATGCTTTCCCAACTGTCAAACCATATATTTATTTGTTTCTGCACAAAAGAACAAAAGCTGAGTGAGACCCCAGGCTTCATTGTGTTCACTGCTTGGCACACTGTAGGACTGCCAGAAATATTTCTTGAATCTATGAATGCAAGTATTAGCCTATTGTCCTAATGGTTTTATTTCTAGAAATCACATATACCTTATCCAGTCCTTCGTGTAAGCAAGTAAGTAAATGTATTTGGCAAAGAAGTTGAGGTTACACTCATGATTTTATTTCCCCTTTTCTCCAATAAGCTCTTAAATCTTTTGCAGGTGGTGGTTTTTTGATAATGATTTGGAAATTGCAGTGCATTGTTCTGTCAGGGTACCTGGCAAGTTTGAGATCAAAAGGATGAAAGATTTTTGCAGGGTAATTGCCACTTAATGGCAGCAGAACTGTGATTTGCCTAGAGAAAACAAATATTATATAGGATTATACTTGTTCGTTATTATAGAGAAATGTGAACATTATACAGAATTCATTGGTATAACTATAGATACATTTTTGTTTGTATAGTTTGGCTCATTCTCCAGGCTTTGGTGCTATCAAGATCTGGCTCAAATCTCTATACACATTAACTGGGCCACCTGGAAATTTTCTTAGCCTGAGTTACAGTTTCCTCATTTGTGAATACAGGTGAGAATATCCACTGCTGGGGATTATTGTAATGACTGGAAATTTAAAAAAATATGAAAGAACCTATTTTCTTTTTTTTTTTAAAAGATTTTATTTATTTGTCAGAGAGAGAGCACAAGCAGGGGGATCAGAAGGCAGAGGGAGAAGCAGGCTCCCCGCCCAGCAAGGAGCCTGATGTGGGACTTGATCCCAGGACTCTGGGATCATGACCTGAGCTGAAGGCAGTTGCTTAACCGACTGAGCCACCCAGGCATCCCAAAAGAACCTATTTTCAATAGGTGGTCATTATTTTTATCATTGGATCAACATATTTCATGAACTCTGTATTACTTTTCTAGGGCTGCAGTAACAAAGTGACACAACCTGGAGGAGGTGGAGGGGGACTTAAAACAACAGATTTTTGTTCTCTCAAAGTTCTCATGGCTAGAAGACCCAAATCAAGGTGTTAGCAGGACCATGTTCACTCTGCAACCTATAGGGGACAATCAATCTTTCCTTGCTTTTTCCTAGCTCTGGTGGGGCTATCCGTCCTTGGCATTCCTTGGCTTGCAACTGCATCATTTCAATCTCTGCTTCTGTCTTCATGGGATATTTTCCCTGTAAGTCTGTGTCTTCACATGACCATCTTATCTTACAAGGTAATTAAAAGAAAAGCACAGGCCCAAAATGGCACCACTTAGACCAAGTTGGCAAACCAAGACTTAATATCTAATCTACTATAGTTTCAACCCCCTGGAAATGTAACCTTTAACCAGTAACATGGAATTTCCTGGTCAGTACTAAGAAATTTACTGATAGACCCCATCTGCTCCCTTTAGGAAGGCAACCGTTTCTAAATAATGCATTTTCTGCTAATAAATATCTTTCTTTTTTAATGGCCTCCCTCTGCCTTTAAAAACTTCCCTCTCTCTTAGCTCAGTGGACCTCCCTTCTACTTTCTAGATTCATGAATCATTTAATAAAACCAATTAGATCTTCAAGTTTACTTGGTTGAATTTTCTTTTTTAACAAAGGACAACAATCTTATGGATGAAGGGCCCACCCTAATGACCTCATTGTAACTTGATTACATCTGCAAAGACCCTATTTCCAAATACAAGTACCAGGGGTAAGGACTCAACATATCTTTGGGGCAACATAATTCAACCTATAACAAACTTACATGAATTCATGAGTTCTCCTCCTAGCCTACCACCTGTATTTCTAGTTCTGCTGTAATCCTTTTCAACCCATCAACCTGTAGCCACTCCAGAATGTTTTCAGCCCAGAAAGAAAAGAACTTTCTGATTCAGAGAAAACTACAAGACCAGCAACTTCCTAAAGGTTTCAGAAAGAACAAGGAAGCCTGACATTGCCAGGCTCTAAAAGCCAAACAGCTTGGAGAAAGAGGTTTAAAGCTTGTAAATATCAAAGAGCCTCTGGAATACTGGGGGCAGGAAGAACAGTCCTAAACACAGTGAAACATGAATAAAGTTGGACTGCGTTCATTGGCTTCACTCCCAGGGCAAAATTATCCTCCCCTTTCCAAAAGTAGCATTTAGCACACCATTAGTTTAGAATGGTTATTGTCTTTGTGGAATACATTATTTTTTACAGTTTATGGCAGGAATTGACACACAATGTCACATTATCCTGTATTTCTACTCAGATACACACAGGTAGGATTGTAGCCCTGATGGGCCTTTTGAGGCTGATCTAATCTGATCCCTACCCTAAACAAGGTCATTTTCCTGCCCGCTGCAATAACCATCTTCTCATCTGGTTCCTTAACTCTAGCATCATTCTTTACATTTTATATATCCTTTCTGATTAGAGAAGAAATATATTGCCATTTTACATATAGAAAAAATAAAATAAAATTGCCCCACAAGCTTGTTGCTTTTTTATAAGAATCATTTGAAACCTTGATTTTTAATGACTTTCTAATACTCCATTGTCTGATGTACCGTAATTGTTTTAGTCAATGCCATATTAGTGACCATTTACATAGTTGCCATCTTTTTCATTCTTATAAAAGTTGCCATAGTGACCATTTTTGTACCCAAATTGTTGTGTTCCCCGAAGCATTAGTTCTAATTTGTATCCTCAGTTAAAAATTTTTAGAGCCCATTGGTCAAAATATGTCCATTCTCTAACATGGAACGAACTATGGTCACCTTGAAGGAGGAAATAAACACATCAGGTCTCAACAGATTTGTCCTGTTCTTTTATGATGGTCTATATGTGGAGTCATCGAGAAGAGGGTAAAAAGGGGTGCCTTTGGCTTCAATATTCTTAGGTTGTGTTCACTTGACCTCCTACATGCACAGATGGGAAGAGTCTACCTAAAGCTGTTCTCTGGCTCCTGACAGAATCTGATGTAATTTCCCCATCTATTATTCCCAAAGGCCTTAGAAAGAGCCATTAGGAAAATCTTGGATTTCAGCCCACATTGATTTACTATAAGCAGCCAGAAAGTGGGTTTGTGGTAGGCCTTCCGACGTTGGGAGCAGTTTGTGGTATACAGATTATGTTCCTCTCAATCACTGTGCCTTCATCAGTCAGGGCAATTAGAGACCATGCTGTTATATCTCCTCCCCATGAACTCCCATCTTCCAGACCCAATCAAGAAGCAGGAGGTGGGCCTCTTCTTAACCCAAATCTACCCTGGCTGGATTCCAATCAAAATTTTCTCATCGTTTCTTGCTCTCCCCCTCCATAGAGGGACCTCTATTCTTCAATCATGTCTTTGGCAATTTAAATGACGGATGGCTTTTTGCATATCATTAGCAGGGCTTGGAGAGAATGATAACTGCACATCCCCACTGATCAGGGCAATAAGATAAAGAATTTATCTGGAAACCATTTTGCCAGATGACAGAGTAGAAGCCAAAAACCAACATAGAAAATCTAACCCAGTGTTTGCTGAAAGAAATATCTTTCTCATCTGAGATTTGACTCCATTTTACTAGTGGAGAGAGAACAAAATAGCTTGAGTACACACTGCAAAAAGGTGGGATTCATTTATACTTTCCTGAGGATGATTTTTTTGCTATTCAAAGTGCGGTGCAGGGGTAAGCAACCTTAGCATCTCCTGGGGGCTAGTCAGAAATGCAGATTCTTTGTCCGCACTGAACCAGAACATCCATTTAACAACATCCCCAGCTAATCTATTTGCGTGTTATGCCTTCTAAAGCACTGATCTATTATATATAAGGTATAAGCATTTAGTTGCCTGGATGACACCTTTTAATTTTTTTTATATATTTATTTAATTTTTTATTATGTTCAGTTAGCCACTGTATAATACATCATTAGTTTTTTTTATTATGTTATGTTAGTCACCATATAGTACATCATTAGTTTTTAATGTAGTGTTCCATGATTCATTGTTTGTGTATAACACCCAGTGCTCATCAAAACACATGCCCTCCTTAGTACCCATCACCCAGTTACCCCATCACCCCACACCTTTTTAAAAACCTTCTCACCTTATAAAACAAAACAAACTGAAAACATTCGAGTTCTTCCAGGACCCAACTGAACTGCTTGTGGGACTTGTACCCAAAAATTCATTCTAAGGAATGGAATTGTTCTCCTGGATCTCCTTTTATTTTTAATTATGTAATTTTAACTAGTTTAATTTATTGGAAAGTAATAGACAATTGGTAAAATTTTCAAAGAGCATAAAAATGTATACTGCAAAGTAAGACTTCATTTTAGACAGTTTCATCCCTCGAGTTAATCACTACTAATAGATATTTTTTATATTTTTGTATAATCTTCCAGAAATATTCCGTGATACATAATACATATATACATATATATATATATATATTTGCTATTTACTATTTTCTACTATATGCAATAGTCCACACTTTTGTTTTTCAGCATGTTTTAAATATCCTGTAACACACATAAAGAGATCTACCTCATTGTTTTTAATGTTTACATAATATTTTTCCTGTGTTTGCATCAAAATTTGTTACTGTTCAGTTTCATTTTAGGATGTCTCTAGCTTCTTTGTTTGTTTGTTTTGGCTACTCCAAATGATATTACAAGGGATGTTTCTGTGCATACGTGTCTGCATACATGTATGTTTAACTATGACCTAAAAATCTAAGAATAAAATTGCTGGTTGTAAGGATAGAACATTTAAAGTTTTGTTAGATTTTGACAATTTGCCCTCCAGACACAACTGTTTTCACTAGTATCCCTCCAACAATCCACAAGATTTGTGACTGCCCTAAATTCCTGCTTTAGTGAGATATCAAACTTGAAATGTGTAATCTGAATCTGATTTCTATTTTATATGCATATCTTTCATTATGAGTGAATTTGAGCATATATTTATGTATTTAGAAGTCGTCTTTATTTCTATTTTGTGAAATGTGTTTATTTTTTTCAGCTGTCATTTTCTTTTTGTATTTCTATCTTTATCGAAATATATTTGACATAACAGTGTAAATTTAAGGTGTACGGAGTGATGGTTTGATATGCAGATATTGTAAAATGATTACCATAATTACCATAATAAGGTTAGTTAAAACATTTATTACCTCACATTGTTACCTTTTTGTGTATGTGTTTTAAGAACATTTAAGATCTACTCTCTTAACAATTTTTCAGTATAAACTACAACGTGGTTAACTGTGGTCACTATGCTGTACATTAGGTTCCCAGAACTCATTCATCTTATAACTAGAAGTTTGTAGACTTTGAACACCATCAGTCATTTGTCCCACTACCTAGCTCCTGACAACTACTAATTTACTCTTCATTTCTGTGAGTTCAGTTTTTTTAGATTTCACATATAAATGAGATCACACAGTATTTGTCTTTCTTTATCTGACTTACTTTATTTAGCATAATGCCCTCAAGTTTCAACCATGTTGTTGCAAACGGCAGGATTTCCTTCTTTCTTATGGCTGAATAAGATTCCATTATTCACATTTTTTAATCCATTCATCCATCAACGGACAGATAAATACTGCAATGAACACAGGGATTGCAGATATCCCTTCAAGATAGTGATTTCATTTCCTTCAGATATATACCCAGAAGTGGAATTGCTGGATCATATGGTAGTTCTATTTTTAATTTTTTTTTATTATGTTATGTTAATCACCACACATTACATTATAAGTTTTTGGTGTAGTCTTCCATGATTCATTGTTTTCATATGACATCCAGTGCTCCATGCAGAATATGCCCTCTTTAATACCCATCACCAGGCTAACACATCCTCCCACCGCCCTCCCCTGTAGAACCCTCAGTTTGTTTTTCAGAGTCCGTCGCCTCTCATGGTTCTTCTCCCCCTCCGATTTCCCCCCCTTCATTCTTCCCCTCCTGCTATCTTCTTCTTTATTCTTTTTTAACATATATTGTATTATTTGCTTCAGAGGTACAGATCTGTGATTCAACAGTCTTACACAATTCACAGCACGCACCATAGCACATACCCTCCCCAATGTCTATCACACAGCCACCCCATCCCTCCCACCCCCCACCACTCCAACAAACTTCAGTTTGTTTCCTGAGATTAAGAATTCCTCGTATCAGTGAGGTCATATGATACATG
>NC_138378.1:33650149-33682592 GCF_054177405.1 Leptonychotes weddellii
GTGCTCACCCAGCCTGTGACCGAGCATTTCTATCTCTGGCACCTGACCCCATGTGGAGTCTCCAAACCCAGAAGATCCCTGCAGTCTGCTCCTGCACCACTCCTCCTGGAGGAGGAAGGGGAGCCTCCCCAGATCTGCCGCTTGTTGGGTCCATATGGGAAGAGCAGGAGCCTGACTGTGCCACGGATCATGGTTTATGGCAACCCCAAGCTGAGAGCCCGCGCCTTGGCTCTGCCCCTGCAGCTGACTTTACCACTGTAATACCTGGGAGCTCTGCTGCACTCAGGCACCCCCGGTCTTTCTGTGCCCCTGAGGGTCCTGAGACCACACTGTCCCGCGAGGCTTCCACCCCCCACTTAGCCACTGGAGTGACGTCCCTCAGCATAGCTTACTTGTAAAAGTTCTGATTTTGTGTTCCGCGGCTCTATCACTTGCTAGAAGCGGCCGACGGAGGCCCCCTCCCCCGCCGTCTATCCTCCAGAATATCTCCTCGGATTCACTTCTCTGCACGTCCTACCTTCCAGAAAATGGTCGCTTTTCTGTTCATAGAGTTGTTGCTATTCTTTTCTTCGATCTCCTGTTGAGTTTGTAGGTGTTCAGAATGGTTTGATCCCTATCCAGCTGAATTCGTGGGACCAGATGAAATCCAGGTCTCCTACTCCTCTGCCATCTTTGGAGAACTGTCCTATTTTTAATTTTTTGAGGAACTGTTTTCCAGAATGACTGTACCAATTTACATCCCCACCAACACTGCACAAGTATTGGCTTGCAACCTCCTTGGAAGCTTCTTGGGTAATAATCTGAAATCAGCTTTCATGCTTGGAGGGCAGGGAAAGACCAAAGAAAGAATTAGGCCACTCCAGATTGATAGGTGACAGGTTTAATAAGCAGCAAAACTTACCTATGAGGCCTGTCCTAGGCAGCTGCAAGATGAGTAGATCTCCACACCTGCCTGCCAAATCTTAAAAAGTTTTTATGGAGGCCTTAACTGGGTTCAGTCACATATACCATCCAGATGGTCTCAACACCAGGTTGTCGCAAGGCTTTGTCCTTGGAGCAACCTCTGGCAGCTGGGAAGTCAAGGGTGCAATGACAGAGAGGGGTGAGGAGCCTCCAACTGCCTGGGTCCAGCTCACAGGTCATCCAGGGGTCACATCCTCTCAGTAACTTCCTCCAACAACAAGGGTTCCTTTTTCTCTGCAAACTCACCAAAACTGGTTATCTCTTGCCTTTTTGATGATGACAATTCTAACAGATGTGAGGTAATATATCACTGTGGTTTTGATTTGCATTTCCCTGATGATAAGTGATGTTAAGCACCTTTTCATGGACTTGTTGGCCATTTGTATATCTTTGGAAATATATCTATTCAGGTCCTTTGCCCATTTTTTAATCAGATTTTTTTTTTTTTTTGGCTACTAAGTTGTATGAGTCCCTTCTTTATTTTGGATATTAACCTCTCATCAGATATATAATTTGTAAATATTTTCTCCAATTCTGTAGGTTGCCTTTTTATTTTGTTGATTTTTTGCTGTGCAGAGCTTTTCAATTTGATGTAGCCCCACTTGTTTGTTTTGCTTTTGTTGCTTGTGTTTTTGATGTTATATCCAATATATTGCTAAGAGCAATGTAAGGAGATTTTCCTCTATGTTTTCTTCCAAGTGTTTTAGTTTCAGGTATTATATTTAATCCATCTTGAGTTAATTTTTGTAAGTGGTATAAGATATGGTTCCAATTTTATTATTTTGAATGTGAATATTCAGTTTTCCCAGTATAATTTATGAAGAGACTATTTTTAAATATTATGGGCCACCATGTGCATGGGTTTATTTCTGGGCTCTTGATTCTGTTCTGTTGTTCTGTGTGTATGTTTTTTGGTAAGTACTATACTGTTTTGATTACTATATCTTTGTAGTATAGTTTGAAATTAGGATGTGTGGTGCCTCTAGCTTTCTTATTTTTTCTCAAGATTGTTTTGGCTTTCTAAGGTCTTTGGTGGTTCTATAAGAATTTTAGGATTCGTCTTACTATTGCTGTGAAAAATACCATTGCAATATTGATAGAGATTGCAATGAATCTGTATATTGCTTTGATTAGTATGAACATTTTAATAATATTAATTATCCTCACATATGAACTCTGAATATCTTTTCATTTATTTGTATCTTTTTCAGTTTTTTTTTCAATGTCTTATAGTTTTTAATGTACAGGTCTTTCACCTTGTTGGTCAAATTGATGCCTAAATATTTTATTGTTTTTGATGCTAATGTAGATGGGATTTTTTTCTTTATTTCACTTTTAGATAGTTTGCTTTTGTGTGTAGAAATGCAAGTGATTTTTGTGTGTTGATTTATGTATCCTGCAATTTTACTGAACTTGTTTGTTAGTTCTAACATTTTTCAGTGGTTTCTTTAGGATTATATATATATAATCATGTCATTCACAAACAGAGACAACTTTACTTCTTCCTTTTCTTTTTGGATGCCTTTTTATTTCCTTTTTTGTTGCCTGATTACTTCAGTTAGGACTTCTGGTACTATGTTGAATAGGAGTGATGAGGGTGGGTACCCTTGTCTTATTCCTAATCATAGAGGAAGAGTCTTCAAATTTTTACCTTTGAGTATGATGTTAGCTGAGGGTTAGTAATATATGGCCTTTATTATGTTGAGATATATTACATCTATACCAAATTTGTTACATGCTTTTATCATGAAAGGATGTTGAATTTTTGTCAAATATTTTTTCTGCATCTATTGGGAGGATCAAGTGATTTGTATCTTTCTATTAATATGGTAAATTACATTTATTAGTTTGCATATGTTTAACCACCCTTGCATCCCAGGGATAAATCCCACTTGATCATAGTTTATGATTCTTTTAATTGTTGATGAATTCAGTTTGCTAGGATTTTGTGGAGAATTTTCCCATCTATATTCATCAGGGATATTGATCTATAGTTTTCTTGTAGTGTCTTTATTTGGTTTTGGTATCACAGTAATGCTGGCCTAGTAAAATGCCTTTGGTAGTGTTCTCTTCTCTGTAATTTTTTGAAAGAGTTTGAGTAGGATTGACATTAATTATTCTTTAAATATTTGGTAGAATTCACAGGTGAAACCATCTGCTCCTGGGATTTCTTTGTCAGGAGATGTTGATTACTGCTTCAATTTCCTTAGTCATTAGTCTGTTCAGATTTTCTTCATGATTTAGTCTTGGTAGATTATATGTTTCTAGGAATTTATCCATTTCCCCTAGGTTATCCTATTTTTTGGTGGGTAATTATTCATGGTAGCCTTTCTGATCCTTTGTATTTTTGTGATGTCAGTTGTAATGTCTCCTCTTTCATTTACAATTTTGTTTGAGTCTCCTCTCTCTTTTAGCTAAAAGGTTTGTCAATTTTACTGATCTTGTAAAAAACCAACTCTTAGTTTCATAGACTTTTTATTGTCTTTCTATTTTCTATTTCATTTATTTCTGTCCAAATCTTTATTATTTTCAGGGTGCTTGGGTGGCTCGATTGGTTAAGCAACTGCCTTTGGCTCAGGTCATGATCCCAGAGTCCTGGGATCGAGCCCTGCATCAGGCTCCCTGCTAAGCAGGGAGCCTGCTTCTCCCTCTTCTGCTCCCCCTCCTTGTGCTCTCTCTCTGTCAAATAAATAAAATCTTTAAAAAAAACTTTATTATTTTGTTCCTTTTGCTAACTTTGGGTTTAGTTCATTCTTCTTTTACTAGTTCCTTGAGGTATAATGTAAGGTTGTTTATTTGATATCTTTTTCTTTTTTTAATTTATGCATTTATTGCTTAAGTTTCCCTAGTTCCTTTATTATTTATTTATTTATTTATTTATTTATTTATTTATTTATTTATTTAACAGAGAGAGGGAGAGAGAGAGCACAAGCAGGGGCAACAGCAAGCAGAGGGAAAGATAGAAGCAGGCTCCCCGTGGAGCAGGGAGCTTGATGCAGGGCTCGACCCCAGGACTCTAGAATTATGACCTGAGCCAAAGGCAGATGCTTAACTGACTGAACCACCCAGGTGCCCCTCCCTAGTTCCTTTAGAACTGTTTTTGCTATAACATGTAAGTTTTGGTGTCTTGCATTTTGGTTTACCTTTGTTTCAATACACTTTCTGATTTCCCTTTTGATTTCTTCTTTGACCTATTGATTGTTCAGGAATGTGTTGTTTAATTTCCACATATCTGTGAATTTTCCAATTTTCATCCTATTGTTGATTTCTAGTTTTATACCACTGTGCTCAGAAAAAAGACTTGATATCAATCTTCTTAAATTTGCTAAGGCTTTTTTTGTGACCTAACCTATGATCTATTTGGAGAATGTTCTTTGTTTCCTTGGAAGAATATATATTTTCCTGCTGTCAGATGGAATGGTCTGTATATATCTGTTAGGTCCATTTGGTCAATGGTGTTTCATGTCACTGTCTTCATATTGTATATTCTGTCTGGATGATTTATCCAGTGTTAAAAGTGGGATATTGAAGTCCTCTACTATTATTGTGTTACTATCTATTGTTTCTTCAGTTCTGTTAATATTTTAGGATTTCTGAGGACAGACGACATTGTCTCCCACTGGGTCTCTAGCAGTACTGCTGGTGGGCTACAGTTGGGAGGAACTGGAGCCAAATATAGGGCCCTTTAAGAAACACTGGGATTGCAGACCCTTGAGTCCCAGGACATCTGGCAGACTGTTGCTGTGAGGGGGCTGGGGCTCAATATTGGGCCCTTTTCAGCTATCTTTTTCTAAGATGAAATAGAAATTTTCTTACTAATCTATCAGAGCTCTTTTATATTAATGGCTTTAGAAACCATCCCTTAGAGACTCATGTTATAAATATTTTCCTCGGTTTGAGTTGCATCTTCTTTAAATTTCGTATTGTATTTGTTTTGAACAGATAACACATTTACATATTTTAAATATTGGAACAATATATTCACACTATGAATTAAGAAGGCTCACTTCTATACCAGCCCCTGTCTGCTCCACTGCCCACCCCCTTATGGGGAGCCATGTTCATCATGTTTTGTGTATTCTTTAATGTTTATGTAAGCAGATACACATATGTATTATTTCTTCCCTTTCTTACAAAAAGTAGAATATCACCTATAATATTCTTGCTTTTTCTTTTTCACTTGGAAGAACATCCTGGAGATCTTTCCATATTAACAGAAAAGAGTCTTACCATTCCTTTTTTTATAGTTATGTATTATTCCCCTGCTGGGATGTGACATACTTTATTTCATCAAATTTGTAGTGATGGACATTCATGTTGTTTCTAATCTTTTATTAAAAATAAAGCTTCAGTGAATAACCTTGTAACTATATTATTACTTCATATGTGAGCAGATGTATGTGTGCAATATATTCCTAGAGGTAAGATTGTGACACAAAGGATAAATGGTTGCCAAATTTCCCTGAGTACTAGTTCTGTATTCTTACTAGCAATGTATGATACTGCCTGTGTTGTCCAGATTGTGAATTATTACCATATGATGAATAAAAAATAACATCTCAATGTAGTTTTAATTTGCATCGCACTTTTCATGAGAAAGAATGAATAGTTTAAGGACTATTCTGTGTACTGCTATTTATCTTTTCATATCTTTGCCTACTTTTCTGTTGGATTGCTGACTTCTTTATCAATTTTAACAATTTCTCAATATATTCAGGTATAAGCTCTTTGTCTTCTACATGAGTTGTCAGTTTTTAAAAACAGGCTATTCTTTTGATGTTTCTTACTTTTTTCATGTAAGATGAAAATTTTAAAAAATTTATTAACATTATTGACTTTTATGTCTGCTGGTTTTGAGTCATATTAAAAAGACCTTCCCTGCTACAAATTTAAAAAGAAATTTACCCATATTTTCTTTTAGTTCTTTCTAAAAATATGCTCTTTTTGAAGTTTATTTTAGTGTACTACATCAAGCATGGATCCAATGCCATTCTTTTTCTAATAGCTATCCAACTATACTAATATCATCCATTTAACAGAAAATACTCTTATTTAACCTACTAACTAAATCATGTACCTTAATCATATGTTAAATACTACATTATCTGAAATAATTTCTATATCTATTATTTTCCATTTTTTTGACTAGTCATGTGCCAATGCTGTACTGTTTTAATTAGTGAGGCTTTATAGCGTGTCTTTATTTTGAGTACGCTTGGTTCCTTTCACTGCTTTTTCAGATTTAGAGATTTCCTGAATATTCTTGCTAGTTTGTTTTTCCATATAAATTTGGAATCAGTTTGTCAAGTGCAAAGAAAAAAATCTGTTGGCATTTTTATTGTAGACATGTTAAATTTATAAATTAACTTAGGCAGAATTGACCTCTTTATCATTTGGAATCTTTTCATCCTAAAACTGCCAAGTCTTCCCATTTACTTATGTTTACTTTTTTTCATTCTTATTTTAATGTTTTGCTCCTATATAATTTACATGTTTCTTACTAAGTTTAAACTTGGTGCTATTGTGAACAAAGTCTTGTCTTTTTTTATGTATTCTTACTAATTGTTATTTGTATGTATGAAGGAATTACCTTCTTTACATTTATTTTATAATCTGATATCTAACTACATTATTGTTTGGTAGTAGTTTTTTCCAATTGATTCTCTTAGGTTTCCCAGATATTCAATCATATCAGATGGACATAATGATAAATTTACTACCTTCTTTCAGATTTTTTTGTTCATATAAGACAGCAGACAAAGTGAGGTGGGGGGAACTCCATCCCCATCCAACAAATAAGATAACTAAATATGAGAATATACAATAAAACTCCTGAGGAATCCAAGAAATATTTATGGGGAGATCTTGCAGAAGGCCAAAATCACATGTTGGGCAGGATCCAGTAAGTTTTTAGTTGCTCCCAGCTAAGGAACAAGTCCTTCAGGATCCAGGCTGGTGTTGGGGCTCACAGAAGGAACCAGCAAACTCTGTAGTTAGGCATTTATTTTCTTTGGAACCTAGGGCATAAATATTTTTATATAAATAATACATAGATATTTGGGGAAAATATAACCTCATTTATTTTTACTTGAGTCATCTATTTTCTTATTTGTTTTAGTGTCTACTTTATCTGTCAAAAATTAGAGAAGCGTAATAAATCCTCCCAAATCTATTGTGTTTCTATGTACATCTCTTCTTTCCTCACTTGGGGCTGTATCTATTTTGATGTCTTGTTTTCCAGTACATGTAGGCTCATGAGAATTATAACTTTTATAAATAAGTCTCCTTGTCCTGTTTTTATGCTTTCTGCCTTGAATTTGACTTTGTCTAATGTTAGTATTGTTATTGTATTTCCCTGGTTAACTTTGTACATCACCTTTTTTTTAACCATTTTGAATCTGTGTATTTTATATAGTTAACAGTTATAGACAGTAAATAGTTGGGCTTTTGCTTCATGACCTATCTGTGAATGCCTAAGTTTTAGTATTTATTGTTTCATTTGTATTTATTGTCAGGATTGACATGCTTATTATGTTTGGCAGCCTTCTTCTGGCTTATTATTTTTGTGCTTCATTGTGGTTTCATTTGCCTTCTCTTATTTGCTGTATGCCTTCTCTTTCTGTTCCTCTTTTTAAAATGTACATTTTCAGGGCGCCTGTGTGGCTCAGTTGGTTGAGCATCCAACTCTTGATTTCATCTCAGGTCTTTTTGATCTCAGGGTCCTAAGTTAAAGGCTCCCATTGGGCTCCATGCTGGGTGTGGAGCCTACTTTAAAAAAATAAATAAATAAAAAATGTACATTTTCTATGTGATATCCCTCATGGTTACATTTAAGATTTTCAAAACATTCTTCAACTTAAATTCCTTTATGCATCAAGGTTAAGAACAAAATAATAAACTCTGATTTCTTTCTATGCAAGAAAATTAATGGGACACTTTATGTTGTTCTGTTTCATATTCTGCAATATTCATGCATTTATTTTTATGATATATACTCTCAGAGCCAAATAATTATAATCAAACCATATTTAAATACTGAAGTATTATCTTCAAGAAGACAAATATGAAATTGACATTCAGTTGTATGTCCAAGTTTTTCACAACTTTATAAACAATTTCATTTTAATTTGTCTCAGTGATCATCACCCATAATTATATACCATGGCTTTCCCATTCTTGAATTGTTGATTCTTACTTCTCACCCAGCTATTCGTTGTTGTTGTTTTTTTTCTCCACCCACCTATTTGAAGCCCATAGCCAAGTCATTTTTTCAAGGAGGGGACACAGGCATTTTGTATCTGAATCCTTCAATAAGTAAGAACACCTTTTTTGTGGCTTATATGCATCAAATAAAGAGGAGCTCTCAAATATAAATTAGGTAACAAACTTTTCATTACAGCAATGTGTACATGTGATTACAGTACTTTCTGTCATTTAATGTTGCACAAAAGAATCTCCACCTACCCTGAAATTTGTTTCTTTGGAGGAATCTGTTATGTCTCATTGGTAGTTGGCACAGATATTTCTTATAAAGTTCAATTAATTTTTCAGTGTTTGTTGACTTTTACCTAAAATGTCTAAACATATTTCAGTGCTTTTAAACAAGTTGGTTTGGGGTCAGGAAATATATTTTTATATTTATTTTTTCTTTTTACTTTTGATTGACATTGTTTCCTCCTCAAGGACACCTTCAATTGTTAGGCTAATTCTGTTTTCAATTCTGTCCTTTTTTTGTCTTTTCATTTTAATCTCTTTTTCCTCTGCCTCTCTGTTCTTAAAGAGCATCTCCAGTTTATTTTCCATATTATTTGTTTTTAAATTCTAGTCTGGCTTGAAGTTACTCAGGAAATGGTTTAAAAGTATAAAGTCTACTGGCATCCTGAGAATAGAAAATGTGAATGTTCACAATTGGGTCAAAGGTACACTCAATATCGTAATTTAGCCATGTGCCCTTTTCCATCACCAACATATTGTACATCCTGTAAGCAACAGGTAGAAGCCTAATCAAAAAAATTGAATGAGAAAAGCTTTAATGTTTATTTTTGGGGATCTTATGCTAAATACATATACTCTTGGGCCACCTAACATCTTGTGATATATTCACCTGCAAATGGCTCATTAATAACCATACAATGTCCTAGGGTGTATCCAGTGTTTAATCTACTACATTATTCATGAAGTTCTCCGTGAATCAGCACTCACACATCAAATAAAAGATAAGTGCTTATATTGCACGAATTTAGAGAATAGAGAATACAGATGGCAAATCTTATTTCTCACAATAAAGCAAATCTCAATCACAAAAACACCACCAGGCAGAGGATACAGAGAACATCTTCAGAGAGTCCTATCTCTAAGAAAATGCAATACACAACAAAAGATGCTGTCAGTGATAAAGATATATCAGGGCTCTCCTTAGAATCTTGGCCCTCCATAACATCTTGGCCCTCACTCATATACACCAAAGGCAGCTTATGATAAACCTCTGGGATTCTTTGCCTGCCTGTCCACAGGAGTACATCTGACCCAAGTTTTGGGCAAGCCTTAAGAGTCAATGACCAGAGAAGCAGCCCTCAACCAATGATGGAAGGATTTGGTGGACAAATTCTCCAGCTCCCTCACTCTTTGGGGGGAAACCCCCTTGGTGTACACCACACTGCCTCCCAGAGCTCCCCAGGAAGAAGGTTTTAAGATTGTCATAGTAGTAACATCTTTATAAGCCCACTCTATTAGCTGCCTTCCTTTCTCTGTTTCACTTCTTCACTCCTGTACCAGTGTTTCCTGAAATCACCATTCCAATAAATTATGTGCACTGCAATTCTTTCTTAGTATGATTTTTGGAGAATACAAACCAAAACAGACTCCAACCAGAAAGACAAAAACAAACAGGAGAAACATAGGTGATGCCCCTTAAGCCCTGTGACCAGTAAAACTTCCCTTTGAGCTCCACTGATTTAAACATACCCAACAAATAACATGTTTAAGGTTTTCTCTTCCTCTAACTGTTCAGGAAGATATTATAGGATTTTTGTTCCTCTTTCTTCCTTCCTAAAGGAGGAGACATATACAGGCCATGTGTGTGAAATTCCCTGAACTCTGCTTTTCCCCCTGGGCTGCTCATTTCCTATTCTCAGATTCACAGCTACTGAACAGGTTGCTTTGCTCAGATCCCAGCAAAATTCCTCAGGACTAGTAAGATAGGGTGTGATGGAGTTCTGTCGCCCTGTGGGGGCGGGGCGGGGCCATGGTGGCTGTTTCCCTCCACATTGCCTCACCATACTTAATTGTATGTGGTGGTTCCAGATTTTTTTCTCCATTCCTGCTTAACAATGGCTTAAAAAACACCACATTCACTCTGATACTTTGTCTTGTTTTCTCTCTCTTAAATGGTCTCCATATTCTACTTGCTGAAAACTATCTGTTCCTTCTTCAAAAACCTGCTGCCCACAGGATGGCAATCATTCATGATTGGTAGCTACTCCTTAGGATTCTCTATGCTTCTCTTGAATACTTCCCAAGACTCAGTTCTATTTGTTCCCAAATCTGGTATTGCCAGCCATACCTGTTACTCTAATTGTTACCATTTGTAATTCAATTATTATGTAAAATAGTGAACTATGGATGATAAAAGGGAAAATTCTTGTTTCTGTGAGAGCAAAGGTGAATGCTTCAGAAAGACTCAAAGAAAAATTGCTTTAAAAAATGTTACATTTGATTTAGAGATGTGAGAAAACTGTAAAAGACTGGGAAATTAGATATTTATGTGTATATATATTTATTTATACATACACAGAGACATAAGTCTTTTGCACTCATATTTGCTTTGCAAGTGTTGTGAGTTTCTTGCTTCACCTTAAAGACACAAAAACTGGAATTCTTAGACTAGTGAATAGTTAACCTCAGATGCACATTAGAATCACCTAGGAAACAAAAAAAGTTTGGACTTACCCTGAGAGATTCTGATCCTATTTTTCTAGAGTGGTGCTGGGCATCAGGAATCAGGACTGATTTTTTCAAGCTCCTATGGGATCTACTGTGTAGTAAGGCTGCTAGAGGTATGAAACCTCTTCATCTTCTCTTGGAAGAGTGGCCACTCTAATGTAGGATGCAAAGCACAGGACTCTATTGATCACTTATCTCAGTATTGCTGCACCAGTTAAAAAATAGTGGCTATTCTTTCAGATTCTGGCAATAGGTAGTTTGCCATCTAAGATTCCAGTGAAATTGAAAGTTTCCATCTTTTGCTTAGTCTGTACAGGAATTTCAGAGTAATGTTGTAGGAGAAAGGCTCAAAAGCTCCTAGCCTGAATACCTTTTAAATTGGATATGGCTGAGAATTTTTAGAAGTATGTCCACCCTAGCACCTTGCAAGTAATGGCTTCCTTGTTTTTTGCTACTTTTGTTTTTCTCTGACATTATTTTAGGTTTAATTCTTTATGGCACATGTTATATCATAATTCATTATTATTATGAATACACACAATAAGCATTTTTAACACATGTAAGAATAATAAAATGAATATGCATGTGCCTGCCATCCAAGCTAAGAAGCAGAAAATTGTCAAAACTGTTTAGACTCTTCACCATTCCCTTACTTATCTTCCTTCCTCCTCCTGAGAGTTAACCCATTCCCCAAATTTTGCACTTATGCTTCCTATTTGAAATAGTTCTCAACATATATTGATGTATCTTTAATTATACATTGTTTTGTTTTACATATTTGACCAATAAATAAATAGAATCTGATGTACCTTTTCTGATACTTCTGGAACTTGCTTCTTTTATTCAATATTATGCTTTTAATATCCATCCATGTCAGTATGTTAATTTGTAATTATTTCATTACAGATTACTGTACTGAATACCATTATGTGAATATATCTCAATGTATTCATCCATTCTATGGAATGGATACTACATTAAGGTAGTTTGCAGTGTTTTGCTTTGGTAAACAACATTTCCATAAATACTGTTTTAAATGTTTGCCCAGTGTAGTCAAGCAATAGTTTCCCTGTTTGCCTGGTAATGGGATTTCTGGATCATAGGATAGTAATACCTTCAACTTCAGTGGATTAGTTCAAGGTGTTTTCAAAATTGAATCTAACAATTTATACTACCCAGCCAAATCTTGGTGCACTATATCTTTTTGCTTTTCATCAAAATGTGGGTTGTAAAATATTGCACCATGGGTTTAATTTTATTTCCCAAACAATTATTGAAAATTATCATCTTTGTCCAGTGTTTACCCCTGATTTAAAATTCCTCTTCTGTGAAATGTTCACTCACATCTCTTGAGCATTTTTTGATTATGCTATTTTTCTATTTTTCATGGTAACTAGAAATTATTAGTATCTTCCAGATATTAATCCCTTGGGGTTTTTCATATGTGTAAAAATTTTCACACCAGCTTGTTATTTTTCTTTTTACTCTTACCAAGATGTTTTTGATGAACAGATGGTCTCCCTTTAGTATAATTATAGGGTTTTCCTTTAAGGTTTGCAGTTTATTTTTTGTCTTACTTAAGAAACAGCCCCTTACTCCAGGATATGAAAGATAGTTTCATATTTTATTCTAAAAGTTTAAAGATGTACCTTTAGTTTTAACTCTGTAATTCACACAGAGTCCAATTTGGCTGTGGATTGAGGTAGAAATCTAGTTGCATCAGTTTCCAAATTGAGAAGTTGTGTCAGCTCTGTGTGGTGAGTGGCCAGTCCATTCCCTGTGATCTGCAGTGACACCCTCTGTCATAAAGCAAATTCTGTGCTATGTTATCCTGTTCATCTACTCACCTATTTTGTGCCAATGGACAACTGTCTTAACAACTCTAGTTTTATAATGCTTTCATTTCTGGGAGGATAAGTGACTTTATCCTTTCCTGGAAATATTTTGATCATCCTTAGTCCAGTACTTGTTCATGGAAATATTAGAATTAGCTTGTTAAATCACACACACACACACACACACACACCCCTCTAGATTTTTATTAGAATTGCACTAAAGATAGATTATGTAGATCAGGAGTTGACAAACAACAAACCATAAATCAAACGTGGCCTGCCATCTCTTTGCCTCTGTTTACAAATAAAGTTTTATTGGAACACAGCCACATCAATTCCTTTACCTGTGGTCAATGGCAACTGTCAAGCTACAGAGTGGAGTATATGTGATAGAAATCACATGTCCTACAAAGCCTAAAATATTTACTATCTCATCCTTTATAAAGTTTGCTTGTCCCTGATGTAAAGCATTTGGGAGAATAATTTTATTTTTATGATTTTGAGGTTTTATATCCAGGAACATGGTATAAATCTGGCTTATTCTTCTTAAATATTTCTTAATAAGGATTTATGTTTTTTTCTCCATAAAGGCCTTGTACATATTTTGTTAGACTTCTTATCAGCTACTTTATATTTTCTTCTAGCAATTATAAATTGTATCTTTTAAAAATTATAATCTCTAATAGTTTGTTGCTAGTGAACAGAAATGCAATTGTCTTGTATATAATCATGTCCAATGATTGTATAGGCAGAGAATTTGCTATGCTGAATTATGAATTTTAGTAAAGCATCTATACTGTTTGTATTTTCTAAGTTCAGAATCATATGAACTGTGACTAATGATTGCTCTATTTCTTCTTTTCCAATCCACATACAATTGTAGTATTTCCTTCTTATCTTAGGGCACAAACTAGGATCTCCAGAACAATATAAAAAATAAGTACTGATACTGAGCAAGTTCATCTTCTTTCTGTTTTAAAAGGAAATACTTTAAATGCTCAATATTAACTAATGTGTTTGGTAGTTTGTTTTTTTGTTTTGGGTTTTTTTTTTTAGATAAATCTAACAGATTAAGGAGTTCCCTCCCATGCTCATTTGTAATGAAATTTTATTGTGAATCAATAAGAAAATTTAGCAAGAACATTTCCTATCTCTGTTGAAATGATCATCAGAGCTTTAATTTTTCCTTTTCTTTTTTTCTTTAATTTGTCAATGAATAGAATTTGGTATGTGTTTGGGGTGTGTGTGTGTGTGTGTGTGTTCACTCATTTCATTTTTTTGTTCTC
Organism: Leptonychotes weddellii; assembly: GCF_054177405.1. Classification (NCBI taxonomy): domain Eukaryota; kingdom Metazoa; phylum Chordata; class Mammalia; order Carnivora; family Phocidae; genus Leptonychotes; species Leptonychotes weddellii. Next base: position 33,664,176 of record NC_138378.1, read on the forward strand.
TCCTCTAGGTTGGAAGGTATAGCATTTATTCATGTTCTTTCAGTAGGTACTCTAGGCACTTTGTCACTTATGGTTAACTTAAGAATATCTAAGATTAATCAGTACTTTTACCCACTTTCTCAAAAATATAAAGACCTTGGAATATTTTAACATGAATCAACTCTCACTTCCATTTATATTCTGTTGTTAGAACTAAAATTGGAATGACTTATTTTACTCTGTTCTCATATATTAAAGGTATTGTCATTAGTGTTTTGACACTTAATGTTTGGTTATATTTACTCACATCTTACAGTTTATTTACTCATTTCTTCTTGTATTTTCCTTCTTCCCACAGACCATCTTTCAGAAGATTCTTTAATGAGAGATAAGTTCAATTTTTGTTAGCTTTTAAAATGTCTTTATTTTGCCATCATTCTCAAAAGGTAATTTCACTGTGTAGAATTTTAATTGACAGTTATTCTTCTCTCTCAGTGGTATCTTGAAAATACCATTAGTCACTGTATCTCATTTCCACTGTTAATATTGAACAATCAACTGCCAATCTAATTTCAATTTCTCTTTACTCTAAAGTTGCTTTTATTCTGTTTTCTTTTTTTATCCCTGCAATTTTAGTGTTACAGATCCAAGTGATAATGCGTTTTGTTTTGTTTGTAATTACTTATTCTACCTGGGGTTTACTATGTGTCTTGAATTTAATGACGATTGAACTTTTATTAATTCTGGAAAATTGTCAGATATTATGTCCTAAATATCACCTTTCCAGTATATTCTCTTATTTCCCTCCATTTTGGAAAACATCTCACCATGTACATCATGTGTTTATTGCTTGACTTCTCTTGAAACTCTGGGCTGCATTCTAGATCATTTCTTTAGATCTATATCCCAATTCACTAGTTCTCCATTTAGCAGTATCTAAATCTGTGGTTCCCAAACTGACTTGCCTCAGGTCACTGACTTGTTTTGGGGTGATATATTAAACTCACAGGGGCCACAGAATATATTAACATTTGAGGGGAACACAGCAAAACTCAACATGTAGTAGTAAGACACTCTGCTGCTACTTCAAGGTAGGTCAGTTTCAACATCCCATTCTTTCACAGTAACTGTGATCAAAAGGAAATACCAGAAACAATTGATGTGAAACAGGAAATTGTTGGGTCCAATCTGAATTACATTTTGGAAAGTTGTGCAGTGCCCAGCATTACTTGAAATGGTTATTTAAGAATGAAATAGAATTGTTACTTTTTATTCAATTTCTTCTTCTTCTTTTTTTTTTTTTATTTTTTTTAGAGAGAGAGAACATGAGCAGGGGAGGGGCAGAGGGAGAAAGAGAGAGAGAATCCCAAGCAAGCTCCACACACAGCATGGGCTCCACACACAACCCTGAGATTATGACCTGAGCCAAAACCAAGAATTAGACACTCAATTGACTGAGCCACCCAGTTACCCCTATTCTTATTAATTTTTAAATGGCTACTAAGTTCTTATGACAAATACATATTAAGTGTTTGAACCTAATGTAACAATTTAATAGATGGAACTGTAGGGAATTTCTTTGGGCCTAGAAAAACCTTGATAAAATTACTGAGATCCTAAGGGCACCATGAAATGTGAAGGTTTAGAAGCCTCTTGTTTAATATGCTTTTCTTCCTTTAGCTTTCAGTCATTATGTTTTGGGCTTTTCATCTGTATAAATTTGATTTGGTTCTTCTTTCCAAACTGCTTGACCATTTAATATAATCTCTTGTTTCTTTCTCACATTTACCTGCTCTATTTTTAATAAATTAAACATATGTTGCTTATATATATTCCTCTAAGTATCTTGTAATATTTAGGTACTAATATTTACACTTTTAGATATTTAATTGTGCATGTGTGTGTACAGGATAAGTAAATAAATATATATTGGTATATATCAATAATCTATCCATCTATCTACCTATTTTAAACTAGCTCTTAAGCATAGTATCCCATTTACTTGCACATGGTTGAGATTGCTTCACTATGAGTTAGTCTTTGGAGTTTTATCCGTGACAGTTGTTTGACACCTAGCATGAAGTACATTCATCCACAGAGTATTGGTTTTATCCCTGGTTGGCTCAGAGGAGCACTACCATCTCTGGATCCTTTTAAAATAAATTCTCATCTTAATATTTTTTCAGATAATATAAAGAGTCTGAATTTGGGTCAGCAACCTAGTAAGGAATGACTTATGGTTAGGATTTCTCAAGGCATTTTTTCCCTTGGACTTAGCAGCTAGTTTGAGATAGGCAAATTTCCTTACCAGTACATTCTGTGGGAGGTTTTTTCTTTTCATCCGTCTAATTTACTCTTCAAATGATGATGTAGGCCTTTGGAGTTCTGGCCTTATTCTGGGTTGGGTGATCTTTAAGCTTATCTTAATTTCCACGTTGACATTAAAATAAACATTTAAAGTAAGCAGAGGTCAAGTTAAAGCTTTGGAGCACCCACCAGCTTCACTCTTCACTTATCCCTTTGGATTTCTCCTTTCACTGTCTTGACCAATGAAGATTTCTCCTTTTTTCCTAATAGCTTAGAAATACATTTTTTTTTTTAAACTGGCTTTGCATGAAGTGTTCACATTGGTATATCCCCTGCATCTCTGAGCTAAAGATGGGAAATTGTGCAGACTGAGCTTCTTATCTAAGAAAACCACTAATAATTTCTCAATTAAATCCTATATAAGTTTTTCCTCCGTTAAATCCTATATAAGTTTTTCCTCAGAATTTATTTTAAACCATTTTTTTTTAAGATTTTATTTATTTATTTGAGGCAGAGAGAATGAGAGACAGAGAGCATGAGAGGGAGGAGGGTCAGAGGGAGAAGCAGACTCCCTGCCGAGCAGGAAGCCCGATGCGGGACTCGATCCTGGGACTCCAGGATCATGACCTGAGCCGAAGGCAGTCGCTTAACCAACTGAGCCACCCAGCCGCCCCTCCTCAGAATTTATTTTAAAGGGATCCAGAGATGGTAGTGCTCCTCTGAGCCAACCAGGAATAAAACCAAAACTGTGTGGTTGAATGTACTTCATGCTAGGTCTCAAACACAGGGAAAATATCATAATCTTGTACTTCCAATACTGTTGTAATATCATTCCCTTTTTTTTTCCCTTTGGGAGGGAGCTATTTTAAAAAGGTTTTAAAAGGAATGCTAGAGGAAACCCATAAAGAATGATCAGCCTGACTTGACATAGACTCGTGAATGTGAATGCTAGTTTTGGGGGCCGACCGAGAACTGATACCAGGTTTTTAGTACATTTCTCTCTTGCCCAAGAGTTTGGGTCTTGTGAAAAGTTGGTGTTCACAGGCAATGTTCCAGCACCATGCAACAGTGATGGTCTCAAATCCATCACCACATACCAAGCCAGAGAATGAAAGAGGCTAATTTCAGACATTTTATTTCATCCCATTCCCAGTGCAACTGGATTGTCCCCTTAATGGGACATTAACTCCTGATGATGTTATGGGTGGGCCACAAGAGTATCTCAAGTCTCTATGGTCTGGGGCATATCAATTGGCAAATAGTTTTTACTTCTCCCACACAGCTGAGCTTAATTGAATGTACAACAATTGGAGTACATTGAGTAAATTTTACTGTGGAAAACAAATCAATAGTAAATAACTGTGAGAGTTACTATCTATACAGATTTCTTCCAAAGTAGTAATGAAGGATACAACACTCCTGTCCCCACAAATAGGATAATGGCAATCATAAATTCTGCATTCTCTTCATTATTAAGATGCATATGAAAAAAGGAAAAAATTGTATCCAAAGCTAATAGGAGGAAAAAATGAAATTTTGGCAAAATAATGGTTTAAGTTTTTACCTGTCTGCAGAAAAAAGCACTGTCTTTAGAAAAGACCAGAAGAGACAAGTATATTTTAGGCACCATAAATTGGAAAGAAGAGCAAGAGGCTATATTATAGTGAGAAAGCAACTATATATGGAAGATAGGATCTAACCCACAGTATCACACTCTATTTGTGATATATCATAAAATCACTAAACATTAGATTTTAGCACCCATTTTCAGAAGAGGAAACAGGCCCACAGATGTTATGTTTTGTCCATTGTCAAGGCATTCTAAAGAATGGTCATGTGAACCCTGTGCCAAAGGCTAAGACAAGCCGGGTTATAGTGCCTATTTGGCCCATTTGTTTCTATGCCTCATAGTGATCAAGAAAGTAGCTTGTTGGCTAATCATGAGCTTGTTTTCTCTAATTAATTCAATTTGATTCAATGAGATGCTCTCTTAGGAAGGAATCCAGTTCTGTAGCAGCTAGTGTTGGGTGTGAAATAATAAAATAATGGGTTAGTTTTGAAGGATATATAGACAAGGCTCCAAATGGCTTATTTCCTAGAGAAGGCCAGAAGGAAGGGCACAGGGCAGTGCTTTACACTGAATGCAGATCCCAGTTCTGAACTAAGGTCTCCTTTCAATGTAACCAAAAAGATATGTATTGAGTACTTGGGGGACACATATTTGAACAAATACTGTTAGTGTCCTCAAAAACCTTATATTCTAGTATAATTAGTGCTTAATACTTAATAAGACTTGAATAGTTTCCCATTTTGTATGAATGAGATAATACTTCTAAAGTGTTTAAAAGATAGCCAAGACAGTTGTGCTTCAGGAAATAGGAATATCAATTTCCAAATAGCTCCACAACACACCATTTCTTGTATTTCTTTGTACATTTGCAGTACTAGACACATGGTAAATGGCTTCTGTTCTTCCTGAGTGGCTAAAGGGAGAACAGCCAAATACAAATTCAATGAAGCTAAACAACTAATTTTACCTCATATTCTTACACCTACTTTGTTTTGCTCCCAAGTTTATAATGGAACTTATCTCTCCTTACCTAAGTGCTTTGACAAGCACTCTTTCTAAATATTGTGATCAACACACACACAGCTGGGTTGAAAAGCTTCTTATCACAGCACTCAACGCTATTTTATTCTCTGTAGTGACATGATGGAGAAAAATGCATTGCAAATAAGAATTATAGAGCAAAGAAGGAGAAAGACCGTATTTTTTTCTGTTACCAGGGGTAGGGAGGGTTATAAGGAAGAAGATGTTCCCTACACTGCTAGCTGCAACTTCTCTTTGTCATTGAGTTTTAAATTCCCTGACCAACGTCAACCACAATTTCCTGAATTCTTCAAGACCCATTCATTTTCTGCCTCTTCAATAAAACTTTTCCTGATCATTTTCACCCTTACTTATCTCTCATTTTTTTTGAACTCCCTTATTAACAAGAAAACCTATGCCACCCATTTAAGCTCTTAATTATAGGTCAAATTCTGTTGTTCCCCATTCCTTTTCATTTGAATTTTTTTCTGTTACTCTGCAGCATGGACCCCGATCCAATACAGAGTTCATCAGACCTTCGCTTGCATCATATGTGCCAACATCCTATTCGTCAAATTAAGTCACATGGCCAAGCCCAAAGTCAAGGGTCAGGATAGTCATTTCTGCCTTGGTGGGGTGAGGGCTTGCAAAGTCACTTGGAAAAGAATGTGAGTACAAGGAAGAGTGGAGAATTGGAGATGTCTCAGTCAAGGCTCTGTATTTACCTCCTAATTATATAATCTTGGCCTAGTCATTCAATCTCTCCAAATTTCAAATCACTCATCTACAAAATGAAGTGGATTCTACCTTCTTCTTAGTCATAAATTTTGATAAAATAAGATAATGAAATAAAGCACCCAGCATCAGACCTGGCTCTTCCTCTCATAATAGCATCTAATATATAAAGTACCTGATTAGCACTATAGTGGACTTTCAGACACTGAGAGAGCTCTCCAGACAAAGAACAGGCTGTTTCATGAAGTGTGAAATAGGAACTAGAAATATTGAATCAGCAGCTGGGCAGTCGAGGAGGAAAACGAATCTTTGCCACCTCCATGACAATATGATTCTTTCCATATGATCTTGAGTTCCCTCACCCTAGAAGCTAAACATCCCATATGCATATTTTCCCTTTCCCCCTTGAAGCTGGGGCTCAGAGGGCATATTGTAAGGTTCTGCCAGTCAATCCCACTCTCCATGTAGGTCTTTACTGAAAAATAAGGACAACAAAGAATGCTCTATAGATGGCAGTAACAGCAGTAGCCATTTCTGAAGCAGCATTGACAGCAGTCTGAACCATGGAGGTGGATGCAAGAAAGCCAGGTTTCTGGGAATAGCAATAGCAGCTGCACTAAACTGCAGCAGAGCATGCTTCCATGTTAAGGTCATAGCAGTAGCTATTTTCTTCCACAGTTGTATGGTGTGGGTATCACCCCCACCTACAATGCTGTAACCGTGTTTTTCCAGTGTTTCACCAGCTATCCAACATTCTCTTTTAAACTGTATTTTCTACCTAACTCATCTAGATTTAATAAGAACACTTATTGATATGGATATTGGAAACAAAAGTAGGCAAGTAGCAAGAGTAGGTGGTCATCAGACCCTCCAAGAAATTTAGAAAATAAGAGATTGGTTATTTGACTTGGCCAGAGCTATTGGCAGTGAAGATCCAGTTAGTTTTAAGGGTTGGGCTCTGGCAAAATATGGAGAAAAATTAATTTAATACTCATCTATGGTCACTAGGGATGAAGGCACAGCTTTAGGAGATCAATTGGCTACTTCCCTAAAATATTATAAAAAAATTTAAAGACCAAAGGGTAAGGTATTGTGTCTAATGATATTGGATTTGAGAAGAGAGGTCAGCAATGTCACATTTCTTAACTTTCACCTCAAAACATTGGCTGAAAACCAAAAGCTTTCTTTCCCTGATAGAATCACCATTACTTTCTATGATTTCTTTTATTTTTTCTTTTATTTTTTTATTATTATGTTATGTTAATCACCATACATTACATCATTAGTTTTTGATGTAGTGTTCCATGATTCATTGTTTGTGTATAACACCCAGTGCTCCATGCAGAACGTGCCCTTTTTAATCTCGTATCTCTCGGAACTCCAAGTCTGAAAATTAAACAAAAAGTTTGATATTTGTGACTGTTATATGACATTGCCTGCTGAATATGGGGTTTAATCAGGTCTTTTAGAGTATTTGGCTAGGGAAAACAAGAGCTAGAATAGGGAAATACGGGAAACCTCAGATGATTTGTAAGATCTCAAATTTTCACTCCCCATTAAGAGTGCCTAGTTGACAAAAGAACCTTTCACATTTTTTGTCTGATAGGCTATTTACACATGCTGGGGACTCTCCACTGAGCAAGTTCCTTTGCAAGAAGTAAATTCTTCTGTCACTTCACCCCATCTTTCATTGTCTTTAGATTTCAGGTAGAGTCAGATTCTAGCATATCTCAGGGCAATTTATAAAGCCAAATATGGGAAGGAATGGCTACAAAACAAATGAAGTATAATATTATGCTAATTTCTATCAACAAAAGCTGGCATATAGTTGTAAAAATTTATTACAATGATGTGAGATCAAAGAGAAACAAAAACAATTTTTGGTCTGCCTGATTTCATCAACATTGGTGAATATTCCAGAGATGCTAATTCACTCTGCTTATAGGTGCCAGGGGGGCCGACAGTTTAGTGGACTGAAATCTGGTCTCAAATGTTAAAGCAGATTTATCATATGTGACCTATTGAACCCTGCCAAATGATGCCCCTCAAGAGAATTTAGAAGGTTCTTTCTTCACTGAAGCTATGAAACATACATTATTGAGGAAGAGAACTTGTTTTGTTTTGGGAGGCAAATCATGCTCAGAGACTGAGTTTGTCTTTGCCAGTGATTTATTTAACACAGGTTCACTGTGGAATTTCATGAGCCAATAGCATACAAGATAACATCTCTTGATACACTAATAATGCAATAACATACTCCAAATCAATGATAATCATACTGTTGTTCTAGGCAGGGAGAGGGGAGCAGTGAAAGGAATAAAGTTCAAATTTAGTTGAGGTTTACTTTTTATAATGAGTTGGTACTTGGGAGGGAGAGGCTTAGCCAACTGAGAGCTGCTATCAGCTGCCAGGCAAAAGTGTAAGTCCCTTGCTGCTACAGCACATTGCTGGGGAGCAATGGGACTGATGTTGATGCACAAACAGATCGTCTCCTGGGCCACCGCACAGCTTTCACCACTGCTGGTAAGATTCACCTCTACTGCACAGGAGCTAATTGCTCCAAGGTCATTGGAGAGCTATTTAGATCAGCAAAGTGCCTCTTTGCCCAAACCAAACACATTTGGGTAATCCTTACAAACTCTTGGTATTTATAGTCAAAATGTCCCCTTGACATAGTTACTTCTCTGTATGTCTTCATAAATGAGCCCTGAGCGGGGGTGTGGGGGGCAGCAGCTGAATTACTGAATTCTTAATGGTGAAAACAGATGAGATAATGACATCCTGATACAGCTTACTTTATTCTTGTATCAAAACAATTTTTTTTTGTCTTTGTCATAAACAAGTGGATTAAAACAAACCTCATTTAGGTCAAAACAAGTGGATTTGAAATCATATCAAACCAATACACGACAGAACTACGATGGATAATCTTGAGGCACAGGGAACTGGTGGAAAAGTGCTGCTGTTGAAATGGGTTTTCTTGATTCTCACGGGGAAGCCAGAATCCTGGGTGGCAGAGGTCAGATTGAGCAACTGTCTGAACAAAGGCTGAATGGCTACCATGCCAGGCAGCAGGTAATCCAATGCTCTGACCTGCAGGGCACTTTGAATTGTAACTAATTCAGTCTTGGGCTCCTTGGGTTCCAAATATTTGGAAAATCTACCAGATTTATTTTATTTTTGAAGAGACAGAAAAGAAGAGAGAGAAGGGGAGAGGAAGAGGGATAAAAACAGCTATTGAACAGAAGGCTGATTTGATCCACAAATTCAGATTGTCTCATTCAGTTCCCAAGCCTGAATTGGCTGTCTTTCTCCTCCTCCTTCAACTTCTTCCCCTTTTTCTTCTTCAACAGTGAATAGAGAAAAACAAAAACAAAACAGAAATACACAAACCTACAGAGTAACAAGTAGGGTATTTAGTTTTATTGGACCTAGCTTTATCTTGATAAATCAATTTATCAAATGTCTTTCTTTCCTTCAAGTTTCTATCAGCTCAAAGTGAGGCCTCACTGCACTTCATCACCCCAAGGACACAAGGAAGGTTTCCTCTCTGTGCAAGATTCTTTACCTTGTTTTGGAAAAGGAGACATAGAAACTGAGCTACGTTTTCCAATTTTTATTTCTTTTCCATCTTTAACCCCAAGTGTCTTGAAATTGCCTAACTCAAAATAAATGGTCAATAAATGTTTCTGAATGAATTGATGCTTTGTAATATTCAGTAATTTTACTTAGGATGTTCCACTGAATTTTGAATGTAGTGGAGATGAACAATGTATAAGATTGCAGCCTTGGAGCCATTAATGGAACTTTCCACCATACTAACAAGTGTTCTTTCCTATAAGAGGAAAGAATAGTTTTTCAGCATCCACACAGGCCTTGAACTGTTCCATAATCCCAATCTTTAAAACTACTTTAAAAAGTCAAGAGTTTCTAGAACTTTCACATCTGAGTTACCTCCCTATGGAGTCTTTGAGGTGTGACAATTACTTCTTTGGGTGGCATGGCCAAAATCTCGCAGTTTTTCAGGTGCCATAAAATAGATTGGTAAGATATCCCCCTTCCTGCTAGGCAAGACTTTATCAATGCAGAATATTTTAGGCCAGGTTTCTGGTAAGTAGAGCCTGAGATGATAGAATAGGGAAGTGATTACCTGAGAGATTTCTTTCAGAAGAATGGGAGTAAGGGAAGAAGATTGGCTAGCGGGAGGAGCTGAGACAGCATGTTATTTTGTATGTTCTCATCACCAATTCTGAAAGATGATCCAGTGGTCACCTCAACTACCTCCATTTTGACCTCAGTTTGTACTTTCTAAGTAAGTTCTTCTTTCCTACTTACCTTCTAACTCAGGGAAAAGACCTGGTGGGCAAAGCATCCTGTGATGGGAATTGAAACTACCCCCTCAAGCAGTGAAAACTGCCCTGACACCAGCAAGGTGTGACCAATCCCAAGACAAGAATCAACCTGACCTTTACCGCCCAGCTGTATATACCCACCAACCTTTGTCCCACATTTTCCTTATATAAATTTAGAAGTATTTTCAGCACTTTGGAGACAGGTTTTGGGACACTAGTCTGCTGTCTTCCCAGCGTTGGCCTCACTGAAATAAATTCCTTTCTTGTTTCATCTCCATTCTTCTCTCTGGATTTTGTCAGCAGCTAGTGGCCGAACCTGGTCTGTTTGGGAACCCTGGAGCCAGGTGCTTTTGCACATTTGGGCCCCAGTTACAACTCCAGGATGTGTGTGGGAGGAGAGGGAGTCTTCCCTACACCAATAAGCAAGTCTGAGGATTTAACCCAATTTAGATACTGTCTACCTGGAGATAGCATCAGATTCCATAGGTTTATCGCTCAGTTCCATAAAAATGTCCCCTCACAACCCCCACCTCAGATACCAGTTGTAAGCACAGGTTACCTGTATTTCTGGCTAACTGACTATAAACCAAAAGTGCCCATGATCTCTTCCCTGTTTTCCATTAATTTGCTAGAGGGGCTCACAGAACTCAAGGAAACATTTACTTAGTTGATTAACAATTTATTATAAAGGATATAAATCAGGAACAGCCAGATGGAAGAGATGCATAAGACAAGGTATGGGGACAGGGAGAGGAGATTCCATGCCTTCCCAAGGTGCCACCCTTCCAGCACCTCCATGAGTTTATCAACCTGGAACCTCTGTCCTTTTGGGTTTTTTATAAAGGGTTCATTATGTAGGCATGACTGATTAAATCACTGGCCATCCATGACTGAACTCAATCTCTAGCCCTTCACCCCTCCCCAGAGGTTGGGGGTCCAGTGGGGATGGAGAACGGAAGTTCCACTCGTCTAATCACCTGGTTGGATGTCTTGGCAGCCAGCCCCCATCCTTAGGAGCTTTCCAAAAGTCACCTCCTTCACATAACAAAAGACACCTTTATCACTCTGCTCTCATCACTTAGGAAATTCCAAGAGTTTTAAGACCTTTGTGCCAGAAGTGGGGATGAAAGCCAAATATGTATTTCTTATAAATCACAATATCACACATGTGGTCTCAGTGGGAGTCCAGACTAATCACACAAGGAGCTCTAGAAGGTGAATTGCAACAGAGTTGGTCCCACCCAAAGCGAGGGATCTCATCAGTCTCTTGTAACTGTAATTTCATCAGTTATTGGCTGCAAGCTACCCTGGCTAAGAGTGTTACTTACCCAGATTCCTATCAGCCAAAGGCAGTTCTCTGCCAGGGAGGCCAGTTCTGAGCTAGTAGCAGTCAACACTCAGAGGCTAGTGGCTAGATGCACAAGTCCCATAAAGCAGATCTGGGCAGGGTACCAACAGTGTCTCTTCAGGGCCTAACATGGCATTGGTCTCTATTGAGTGCATTACATTTGTTATTTATATTGGCTTTCTCATCTACTAACATCAATGAGTATTTTTCCATACCTACTGCTGTTCAAGTCTATATACTCCTTTCTGCTTTTGTACAGATTAGTTTTTTAACCTTAGTATAAAACATTACATTCCCCTCTATTAGGTGTCCTCTCATTACATTTTCCCCTTCTACTCAGGCTATCTGTATCATTTTGGATGTTGCCATCCAATACTCCATAAACCACCTGACTTCAGGTGAACGCATGTTTGAATTCTCATTAAAAACAGACTGATTCTGTCAGCAACATATGGTCTCTGAGCATTCAGTCCCATCTACTAAAGCCCCAGTATCCAGAATGTCAAGATCAAACTCCGCTAATGCCTATCACTTTGAAATCAACATTTTGCTTTCTGAGAAATTTCATACCTTTGAGGATAAAAGGTTTCATTGGTTCAAAGAAAATTCCTCAGATCAAAATATTGTCAAACAAATGTATGGGTTGCCCTCCCCATCCCCTATTTAGAATTTGCTTCCCAAGCATCCAGTTCCTAAGCCAGCAGAGGTTTTTTGGCTGGCTTTTTTTCTGATTAACAGCAAAATGAATCATTGCCTTCATGGGAACCCTGAGTCCTCAATGCCTGAGAGGTTAATGCAGACAGGGTCTTGTTGCCCGAGGTCCAAGCTGTACTTTCTGGCCACATGGGTGGTTAATGCAATCAAGGATGAGATTAATTAAATTAAAAGTCTGCTTTTATTGTTCAGAAAATACAGCAAATTCAATAGTCTTTGACAGCCTGGAGCTGGAGGCCTGGCTCTAATGTGATCACTGCTAGATGGGTGTAGCCAGACACCATGTCATTTAGGGAGGTAGAACGCCTCTATGCCAGTTACGGGCTGCGTCCACTGTACATTTCGAAGCCTTTAGTAAGCAATCAACGTAACCTGCATTTACCTCTGCAGGTATCTGCCCAGGACTGAGCCTGGCACCTTCTGTTTTTTGTGTTTTTTTTTTAATTTTTATTTATTTATTTGAGAGAGAGAGAGTGAGAGAGAGAGAGAGAGCATGAGAGAAGGGAGGGTCAGAGGGAGAAGCAGACTCCCTGCGGGGCAGGAAGCCCGATGTGGGACTCGATCCCGGGACTCCAGGATCATGACCTGAGCTGAAAAGCAGTCGCTTAACGAACTGAGCCACCCAGGCGCTCTGTTTTGCTTCTAAAAACACTGCGCAGTTAACTAGTCACCCCCGGCAATGAGCCTAGAGCCCCTGTTGTTCTGCTATGCTTGGAAAACATAGGTACCAGCTCTTTTAATTTCCCAAACCCTGTCCCACTATGTCCTACTTTAGGAATTGCCTTCCAAAAAGACATGTGTGTAAAAATCTTTTCCCCTGGAATGTTGAAGGAGACCAGTCTAGTCAGTATCTATCATGAAGCAGATACAATATATGCCCTTTGCCATGATCTTTTGCATTAGGTTTTTGGTGGGGGTGGGGTGTATGGATAAAACAAAGACTTTAGAAATGGAGATATAGTTTTGATTTCTGCTTTTATAATTTACTCATTATAAACTTTTGGTAAATTACTTAATCTCTCTATACCTCTAACGTGGGTCTCAAGATACCCACCTGTAAGACTATCTGAAGGTTAAAAATAATGAAACTTGCAATGTAGCATTCATTAAAAGTCTGCTATGTTTTCTTGTTGTTATCATCATTAACCCAAGTTACAGAGGCTCAAAGAGATCAGGAGACGGGCCCAAAAATGCTCCATCCTTACCCTTTCTCCTATCAAAAATAGCCTCTTATGAAAGTCAGCCACTTCCACCTTAGCATGAATTCAATCCTAAATATGACTCCTCTCAGATTTTCATCCACATTTAGCTGGACTCTGGGTTTGGGTTGCACGTTGGGATTACCCAGGATGCTCTATGCCTAGGTTCCACCTCTAGCTGGACTCTGGTATATTTTAATTGGTCTGGGGTGCTGCTTGGACACAAGAATATTTAAAAGCTCCCCAGTGATTCTGTGGTGTAGCCAAGATTGAGAGGCACTGTACCAACCTCTCTCCAACCGTGGAAGGAAAGTCTTCGGCCAATGTTAAAGAGTTTCACAAAGGTTGGAGGACCTGTAGGCTCTGACATATCAAAGAGGAAACCATTTTGGCCTACTTTAAGAGTAGCTGTCATTTCACAAACACTGAGGGGAGCTCCATGAGAAAGTTGTGTGATCTCCTAGGAAGGGAGCAGCTATAGCACTGCATGGCTATGTCTACCCCCTGGCCCAGCATGCACTTGCTATGGGATGCCCAGTCAGAATGTATGGGCTGGCCCCAAGAGGGCTCTCCCTATAGCTCTGGGTTGTAATTTATCTTTTCTAGGCCTGTCTCCCAGCTAGACTCTCAGCTTCCTGGGGGCCAGGAATGTATTTAACTTTTTTCAAACACACAGTTAGACTTTTGTGAAATGGATTTGGAAAAGTCCACTGAAATCCAACTCAAAAGTGCTTGCTTCTAACCAGCTTTAGAGTCCAGTTAAGGAGAGGACAGAATAGTGTGAACTTTAAAATTTTTAAACAGGTACCAGAAGAAGAATTTTTAAATACATCACCAATTTTCATTGGGCAATGAGGGTCTTTTGCCTTAAAAATATAAACAAATAAATCTTTAAGTCTTGGTGAATGAAATGGAAGAGTAGCTATTGGATAAATCACTTTACCATAAATTCTTTTGTCATTTGAAATATTTTCTAGAGCAAGGAAGAAAATTTTAAAAATAAAAAATCAATTAATCAAATCAATCAATAAATTAAATAATATAAATTGGCAAACAAAAGAGTAGATACATGAACTGAAAACACTGATTTCTCTTTTTCCATTATAATAGTGTTTATAACATTTAAAATAATTTAAAAAGTGTTCTTCCTTTGAGTGTTTGAAGGATTCCAACCTGTCCCATCTTGCCTTAAGCAGAATGTCCCTACAGGAAGATGTTAGACCTTAACATATGGATATATCAGATAACTATTTTTTTAGAAAGAGGCATTAAAAAGCTTTTTTAAAAGTAGTATCTGTCAAAAGGTTCTTTATTTCCGTGAAACTGAATATCTCCAACTGCATAGAAATTACGGCATTTTAGAACAAAAAGAGACCTTAGAAGTTTTGCCAATCAAATTGCCTCACTTTGTAGATGAACAGAGATGCTGAGGAACTTGCTCAGGGCTTCCCAGGAATCTACTAACAGAATAGGGCTCTGCTACAAGCCTTCTTGAAACCCTGTTCCTTGCTCACTCCATGCCACATACTGCAGGTTATTTTCATGTCTTTTGTCTTTAAAAATGCAGGGGGTGGGGGAGAGAGAGAGCAGGAGTCCATTTTATATATAGTATGATGCCAGGTTATTAAATCATCCTCTCTCAGATAAACTTCTTTGAGAACTTCTCTTATTTGAAAAGACCTGAATTGTCTCCACTTTCCTCAACCTGCACAGCATCCATCTTTTATTTCCTTTTCTTCCTTGTTATTGCATCTGCCTGCAGAACATGGCACAAGGGCACATGGAGGAAGGATGGGGAGTGAAGGTAGCTGTGATATAAACAGAGTGATGGAGCTGGCTGCTTCTGAGTGAGCTCAGAGCCTATCTAATTATGAAGCTATGTCATTTCTCCCTCCTCTCACCCTATCCCCATCATTCTCCTTGGGTACAGGGCCACATGTACTTCTGAGGCAATTCCTCCAATCCCTGAAGATGGGCATAGACTGGCCAAGGGATCTGTGGAAATTGATAGCCCCCCTTGAATAAGGGCCTAAACAGCCCGGCTCCTTCAGTGCCATCAATCAACAGTCACTAGGAACAGAGAAAAGATTTTCCCTAGTGACTTAATCAGTCAGAGGGATGTTGCCTAGCTGATTGAGGGCAGCTGGAAAGTGAGCAGTTGTTTCTATTATAACTTGTCATCAGCTATTGCTCTCAATAGAGAAAGCTAGGTCACAGCAGCTCTACAAAAGATCAAGGCAGGTGTTTTGTTTAGTCCCTTGGAGAGATGCTGATTTGGGAAAGAGAGAATGAGGGCTTTCTTGAAGATGGTCTGTTACTACATTTAATATGAAATTTATATCCTAGCTTTCACAGATGATCCAGGGCACTGGGGCAGAGATTTAAAAAAAAAAAAAAAAGAATGCTATGTTCCTTTATTTGGTGTGGGAGGAGGATGAAGGTAATCTTTGTACTTTCCATCCTGCATCCCAACTTATTCGGGCACTATTGCCTAGTGGCTGGCATGCTATCCCACCCATCTCCCCACTTCTTCTAGGCAGGAGGTCCTTCTTTGACCACTCTGTATGTTGCCCTGCCCATAGTCCCTCCTTATCACATCCCCCTGTTTCCCTTCCTTTGTAGCATTATCATCCAGAATCATCTCACTTTTGGTTATTTCTTTATCTGTTCTCCACTTCTAGAAAGTAAACGGCATGATGACGAGGAACCTGATCTCACTCTGTAGTTATCACCTTATCATCTACCCATGGTGCCTGGAAGACAGTAGGTACACAATAACTATTTGATTAATGAAGTAATTATTTCATATGTGTCAATTCTTTTTAAATAGCTATTATCAGATTGGGTTGTAGAAGCAAGGACAGATTTGCAGACCTAGGCAGACCTCCGATTTCAGGTAACATGAGGTCCAGCATGCAGGGGAGCCATCTGGATTCAGACATTGGGGTAAGGAGTGGTCAGAAAACAGTAGTGTGGGTAACTTTACATCAACTGAGGAAAAAAAAAAAAACCCTCAAAATTAGGCAAACTCATGCTTCTTCTCAGAAGGCTTCTCTATTTGTCCTTTGAAATCAAGAGTGTATCCCTAAGCTTTCACTAGTTTGAGGCTTGTCTTTGTTGTTCAGTGAAAATCCTGGCTGGGAAGCAAAGGGAGACAGGGAGGGAAGAAGAAATTCTTATGGGCGCCCCTGTTAGTCTTATGTCATGAGTAGACTTTGGACAGACTCATATGTCCTGGGTTCCTTGTCCTTTGTGAATGGACACTGAGAAGGATTCAAGATAAAAGGTAATTAAAAAGTGTATAAAGCACTGTTACTGCAATGAATTTGCACTTTAGAATGGGGCATTCAAGGCATCCAGGCAAATACTCAACAATGGTGCAGGGCCTTCAAATTAACATCTGTGTTTCCTTGAATCTTAAATACACCCTCCTCACCAACATTTAATAACCATCTATTGGACATTTAGAGTGTGCTCCTTAAGCCAGGGAAGGCAAATCCCTGGGAGGGCACATTGTATGCTAGGAGATATCCAAAAATAAACATGTGTCATCTTAGCACTGGGGGAACAGAGCTGATGTTTTGAATTTTTTAAACTCATGAAAAGTTTAATGATAAAACACGAGACTTTTGAGAAGTGCTGAGCTGGTGGTCAGGCTGTTTTGGATTGAGCCTCTGGTCCCCACAACTCTTGCCCAGTACTTTCACTGTCATTTAGAAATAATCCACATTTTCCATTATCTTTATCCATTTAGCATCTTTTCCCTTATGGATTTGGAATGTCTACATCTCTAACAATTATGGATGAGATGTTTAGATACAACCAGTATTCCATGTGTTCACTTGAATTTCCCAGACTTTGCCATTGGGATGGGGCCATGATACAAGTTTTGGCCAATGGATCCTAAGTAGAAATGGTGGATGTCCCTTCCCAGATGAGCCAGTTAAGAGCTAATGTGTCTCCTCCATCCCCTCCTCATCTCCTCAGTAACCTTGGAAGCCACATGTTGAGATGGTGGAAGTAGAACATGCAAGGAGCCTGGGTCTCTAACTGCAAGATGGAGGCAAGATCCCATCAACCTTCATCAGATTTTGCAGGAGCCAGAAATAAATCTTCATTGTGCTAAACCACTGAGATTTTAGGATTTGTTTATTTCCATTGCATGGTGTAAGCTTTGTCTAATACTCCATTCATAATCATTTCAAAGTAGAGGTGTCAGCTGAAGGTGGTAACATATGTTTTCTGACTCATCATGATTTGGGATGTTAGCTTGTTTGTAGAGTCAAATCTATAAGATCCTGGTTCTGGACATAGGAGACAAGTCAGGTATGTTCACATGCTGCCCTGCTAAGAGTTTCAGTAGATCCTCAAACTAAACTTTAAGCTATTCTTTGTTAACTTCTCAAACTATGCTTTGCAGTTCTTAAGTGTTAATTTGAAATTCTCTGGTTATTAAAGTCCTGGAGCTCTTTTTAACCAAAAGGACAAAAGGAGTTGACTGCAGTCACTGTTTAAAAGGTCTCATCTCAATAGAGCTGAAAGAACACACAGACCTTCCCCGATAACAAGGCGACCTAAATCATGCTCACACTGGAGAGAGTTCCAATCCATTTTATTGAATGGCTGCTATCCCCAACAAGAATATTATATTGCCCCTCATGTTAAATTGCATTGCAGGAGGCTGACAAGAAACTCAGTATAAAGGGGCGGAACAAGATGGCTGAGGAGTAGGAGACCTGGATTTCGTCTCCTCTCAGGAATTCAGCTGGATAGGGATCAAACCATTCTGAACACCTACAAACTCAACAGGAGATTGAAGAAAAGAAGAGCAACAACTCTCTCATCAAAAAAGAGACCACTTTCTGGAAGGTAGGACGTGCGGAGAAGTGAATCCGAGGCGATATTCGGGAGGATAGACGGCGGGGGAGGGGCCTCCTTCGGCCCCTTCTGGCAAGTGATAGAACCACGGAGCACAAAATCGGAACTTTTAAAAGTCTGCTCTGCTGAGGGACGTCACTCCGGTGGCTAAGCGGGGGGTGGAACCCTCCAGGACAGTGTGGTCTCAGGACCCGTGGGGTCACAGAAAGACCGGGGGTGCCTGAGTGTGGCAGAGCTCCCAGGTATCAGAGCAGGGAAGCCGGCTGCAGAGACGGAGCCAAGGAGCGGGCTCTCAGCTCGGGGTTGCCATAAACC
>NC_138378.1:33683092-33707088 GCF_054177405.1 Leptonychotes weddellii
GGGCTCCCTGCTCGGCAGGGAGTCTGCTTTGCCCTCCGACCCTATCCCCTCTCATGTGTTCTCTCTCATTCTCTCTTTCTCAAATAAATAAATAAAATCTTTGAAAAAAAAAATAAAAAAGAATCTCCTTGTATACAAGGGCTGTGTCTTAAAAATTTATCTTTGCAGACTTTAACCCAATACTGGAAGTATGCTAACAACTAGTATTTATAACACTTAATGCAGGCCAGTTTTACCGTACGCACCTTATGCATATTGACTTAGTTAATCCTCAGAATAAACCAGTGGAGGAAGGATTATTATTAGCGGCTGTTTATCTGTAAAGAAATTAGGAAGTACTTAAGTAAGGGGACTTAAAGCAAATTGCCTAAGTACATATGTCTAGTGAATATTGGACCTGGATTTGAACCAACTAGCCTGACTTTAGAATATGACATTAAATCATCATGTCCCAGTGCCACTCTTAAGATTATTCATGAATGGAAGAAGGAAAGAAAGAAAGAAGCCTGGAGGAGAAGGAGTTATGGAAGAATGATGAAGGGGAGAGAGGAAGATGAGGGGTGCTGGAAGGAGGGTTAGATGGGTGAATGGAAAGAGCTTTGGAGAGAGGACTGGATGGAAGGATGAAAAAGTTAGATGGAAGAAGGAATCAAAGACAGGATAGAAGGCATGACGGATGGATGGATGGATGGATGGATGGATGGATGGATGGATGGGATGAATGGATGGAAAAAAAATAATTTAACTGGAAGAATAGACGAAACAAATAGAAGTCTTTTTACCC
Organism: Leptonychotes weddellii; assembly: GCF_054177405.1. Lineage (NCBI taxonomy): Eukaryota > Metazoa > Chordata > Mammalia > Carnivora > Phocidae > Leptonychotes > Leptonychotes weddellii. The sequence goes on from NC_138378.1 coordinate 33,683,877, forward strand.
ACCCTAATGGAGCTTCCAGTGTTGCTGTTGAGAAAGCCCCTGATGCCCACAAAATAAAGATTCATGGTAAAGATGATCTGGCTTTCCTGAAAGCAATGTAGTTTGGTGAGCAACTTTTCCCTCCCTTTCTCTTCTTGTGCACATTGAATCCGTGTTCTATCTCCTGCTTGGGATTTCTTCCCTAGGGCTACCCTAGATTTTCTTTTAAGTGGATGTTACCTCCATAAGTGGTATTTGGAGACCCCAGGGTCTTGCCTTTTTGGTCTTCTGCAAGGATGCAGAAAAAACATCTTCCAATACATCAGTTTGAGTTGTTTCAGAGAAAGATTGTACACCCTCTGGACAGGGGTGCTGCTAATTGAACTTTTCTTGTGAGAAAGGATTCTGCATTTAACTCCCAGACCCTCTGAGTCCCAATTCAGTCTCTTCTTCATCACCTGATGCCACATGCTCAATAAATATATATACAAGTTAAGAATGATTTGGTATGCCATAGCCAGAACTGCAGCAGTACCCTATATGCCGCTTCCTCCAGCGAAACCAGCCCCAGAACTGCAAAGCTCATGCCCCTCTATGCTCACTCCTGGGAACCTGGTGGGACTCAACACTTCCAAAGACATCCCAGGAACAGAGAGGATTCTGTAATTATGAAGTGAAATTTCTCTTCTTAGTTTTGGGGGTCGGAGAGAATCTGAAGAGCATTGAGGACACAGGATGCCCAACCACCCCTCCAAAGAAACTTCGATTATCCTCCACAGAGCTAGAAGAAGTAAGGCAAACCTGCTCTGGTTTCTGCACTGTGAGTCCTCCAGGGGTACCTCAAGGAGATGAGGGAGCCTGCATGCACTCGTGGGACAGGGGATACAGATGATGTGTGCTTCTTAACCTTTTTTGTGCCTTGGAGCCATTGGCTGTCTGGTGAAGAATCTGAACCCCTTCTTAGAGTAATCTTTTTTAAATGTATAAAATAAATGCAAAACGCTGCAAAGTAAACCAATCATACTGAAATACAGTTATCAAAATATTTCTTAAAATTTGTGATAGAGCAAAAGATGACTTCTTTACTGCATAAGTAACAAGATCCAGCTGTAGATCTGATAACTACCACAACTTTGGAATAGAGACAAATGTAATGATAACTGGAAATATGCCCAATGATGGGAAAGGACTATGAAAACATCTGTGATTTCTGTTGGTGACTGAGTCACAGGTATTACTAATATTGCTGCAGCATTACCTACAGTCAGCATTGAAGGAAAGGCTACATAGTTGTAGGTTTCAGTTAAAGGTTTTAGGTTAGTGACCATGAAGATGCCATTTTCTTTTTCATATCCAAGTTCACAGATCCCCTGAATTCTATCCATGGACCGAGGATGAGAACTCCTGGGAGTTAGAAACTTTCTTTTTTTTTAAATTTATTTTTAATTTTTAAAAATTGAAGTATAATTAACATGCAATATTATATGCATTTCAGGTGTACAACATATTGATTCAGTAGTTCTATATATTACACAGGGCTTATCATGATAAGTGTAGTCACCATCTGGCACCATCAACATTATTACAATATTACTGACTATATTCCCTATGCTATACTTTTCATCACCATGACTGATTTATTTTAAAACTGGAAGTTTGTACCTCTTAATCCCCTTCCCCCATTTCACCTATCCCCCCAGCTCCCTCCCCTCTGCCAACCATCGGTTTGTTCTCTGTATTTGAGTCTGGCTTTTTGTTTATTTCTTTGTTTATTTGTCTTGTTTTTTAGATGCACATATAAGTGAAATCAGGAGCTTTCTTTTTGTTCACTTTATTTTAGTCCTGATGATAAAATGCTCTCTGCACCTAGGTATATACCCAAATGAATTGAAATTCAAAAGCAAGGACTCAAAAAAAAAAGATGTGATGCAGACATTATACCTATGTGCTGAGAGATTTGTAGAAAAGAGGGAAACAGAGTATGTGTTCGTTGCCCAGTCAAGCTTCTTAGGTTGGTTGAGATGGGTATTCAAGGATAGTGGTGTGTCTAGACAAATCTAATGATTGAATGGACAGGGTCTCAGGTTGTATTCTCCAAGAAGCAGACTGTGAGACAAGATTTCAACTGCCAGTAGAACATTGGGGAGATTATCCCAGGAAATACTGCAGGGAGGTAGGTGAAGTGAGACAGAGAAGGGAAGGAAGCCAACGAAGAGTAAGTTCTCAATCAGCTACACTATGGGTGACTGAGCTTAGTCCCCCTGGGGAACTGTGAAAACCTGTGTAGACAAGCATACAGGGCAACCTCACCTGAGTGGCGAGAGAGCTGGTGTATTTACACACCAGTTTCCAGTAGTCATCGTTTGAAGGCTGCTCTGGTGGGAACAGTGCATTACTTCTGGCACATCCTGTGTGCTATATAATGCCAAGGTAAGCTCCAGCAGTCAGAGAAAGGCGTTGGGCAAAGAAGAGCAGGTGGTGAGGGTGGCAGTCGGATCATGTACCCTGAAGCTGAAAGGGCACATGGATACATAAGCTGATGGGAGGGATGAAGCTGAAAGGGCACATGGGTACATAAGCTGATGGGAGGGATGATGCAAACAGAACTTCCCAACTCCATTTAAGATGGAACCAAGAAGAGGAATACAGTTGACTGTTGGGGTTGGGGGCAGCAACCCCCTCCATGCAATTGAAAACCTGTGGAGAACTTTTGACTCCCCTAAAACTTAACTACTAACAACCTGTTGTTGACTGGAAGCCTTACTGATAACATAAACAATTGATGAACACATATTTTGTATGTTATATGTTTTAAATATTGTATTATTACAAAAAAGTAAACTAGAGAGTAGAAAATGTTATTAAGAAAGTCATAAGGTTGGGGTTCCTGGGTGGCTCAGTCGGTTAAGCATCTGCCTTCAGCTCAGGTCATGATCCCATGATCCCATCGAGCCCCACATCGGGATCCCTGCTTGGCAGGGAGCTTGCTTCTCCCTCTCCCTCTGCCTACTGTCCCCCTGCTTGTATTCTCTCTCTCTTTCTATCAAATAAATAAATTTACAATACCATTTACATTTACAATACCATACTACATTTATTGAAAAAGATCATGTATAAGTGGACCCGCACAGTTCAGACTTACATTGTTCAGGGACAACTGTAATAATGACTTTTGTTTTTGTTGACCAAGAGGAGGAGGCTCTAAAGCAACCAAAAGCATTTATTTGGGGTCTTAGGGATTACAGTCTGGGGAACACAGAATAGACTGAAACTGATGGAAATCTGAAGTGTGCTCCAAATTGTCAGCAGGAATGAAGGCTTACAAAGGTAAAACCGCAAGGTTACATAAATTGTTCTGGAAGAATTATGCTGGCAGAGTTAAACTGGCTATCTAATATAGGATTGACTCTTTAGCTAGCAGGTGTTACATTATCTCTATTTCAGTCCAGAGTAGAAGGATGTATTCCAGGAGGTGGTCCTGTTGTAATTGACAAGTTGCATTTGACAAAAGTCAAAAGTCCCTGGGTTTGGAAGAATTCAAACAGGAGAGGTACATAAGCCCTGCTTCTTCCATGTCCTCTGCACCCTATTTTGAATGACTCTCTTAGCAATGCTTACTTCATTTTGAATTTTTCTTTCACATTTTCAATAGCACCTTTGGGTTCTAGAGGGGAGGGAGGTGGGGGGATGGGTTAGCCTGATGATGGGTATTAAAGAGGGCACATATTGAATGGAGCACTGGGTGTTATACGCAAACAATGAATCATGGAACACTACATCAAAAACGAATGATGTAATGTATGGTGATTAACATAACAAAATAAAAGAAAATAAAATAAAACAATAGCGCCTTTGAAAGAGTTAATTTCAATAAAGTGTTAGCACAGTACCCAAGCCCTATATAATTAAGTCCACTTTAAACATGTGAAGAGGAGTCTTTGAGAAGTTAGTTGCTTTGCCTGAATTCACATAACTGTATTGAGGTGAGGTCAAAACTAGGGCTTAACTCTTATGCTTCTGCATCCAGGATTCTTTATATTTCTGTTCTGTTGTACTGTGTTCATGTCAAAGTCAAATGGAAGACAGACCAGAGCTTTCTGCCCTTCCCTGGAAATCTAAATATAAAAAAGGAAAAAGAGTGTTAATCCAGACTCTCAGGCATTTGCTGTGATTACTTAAGGTGTGCTGAGGATGTGGTAATGCTGCTCTGGATTGTTCCATCTTGGTGGTAATTGATTTACCATCTCAGTATAACATCCTTTTACAGCTCTGAGCTCTTTCAGGGAAAGATTTAACTCCAGTTTACATTTTAGATAGGAAAGGAGAAAGGCTGTGAAATTGAGACATGAGCCACATTATATCTGTGGCTATCTATTGCTGTATTTCTGGAAGAAATTGAGCAGGGTGGTTAACAGACAATACGTGATATGGGAGGTTGGACACAGAGTCATGGAATTGAACCCAAAGAGAGAAGCTGCTGGAACGTGGCCTGTATTAGTATTCCTACTCTCTCTTGACTCCCCATGGCCATTTCCCAGATAGTCCATTCAGGCCTCCCTGTCTTCTTGCAAACCCTCCTCCAAACACACCCACTAATTTCCTTCAGAGGCCTTACTCTTTGCTTGATGACTGGAACACCAGCCCATGTGCATCACTTCCTGCTGGGTTCCCCTTCCCAAGATATTCATTAGCCTTACCTGACACCTTCTAGAGGTTCAGCTTCACACCAAACAAGGTGCCGCTCAAGACCTCAGGCACAGGAGAGAGAGCTTTTTTGAGGACAGGTAACCTTTGTCAATTTTGAAATCAAGTCACCCTCCCAGACTATAGAAATTCATTGTGTATAGCAACCTAATCTCCTGTCCCCAAATTCCTACAGCATTCCAAATCTTGGGTAATTGTGCTATTTTCAATAAAAGTGATTTGTCCCATGTGTAACGTAATAAATTGACATGTATAATTTTGTAAGTCTTTTGATGAACACATCTTGTTTAGATTTGTAGAAAATCATTTCAGATACTCAGTTCAACTCACCTGGACACTCTCCTCTCCTCATCTTTCAGATTTAATTGCCTGACTCAGCTTTCCCTTGGCCCACGTGTTAATGGAAATCATGAAAGTCTGGCAGGGTGGAAAGAAGCCCAGCCTGCTGTCTATTTTGGGCACAGACTTTCAGAAGGTTATCTTTACAGCTTATAGATGTTAGATTGGCAAAATACATAGTATTTCTTATGTTTCTTACACTCAGCATCTCCTAACCACTGAAGAGTAAGACAGATCCATAAGCGATGTTTCCCTAGTGCTACCAGGAAGGAAGGAAGGGAGGAAGGAAAGGAGGAAGGAAAGAAGTGAGAGAGAGGCCCTATTCCTATGGCAATCCTTGTATACCAATTTTTAAAACACGGGATTTGCCTTGTTTCCTAAGGCCCGATTTTTTTTTTTTTTTTGTAACTCCCCTTATGTTTTCTTTCTAGAGATTTGACTTGAGGAGGACAGGATGGTGGTTCCACATTGTGACTGCCTGCCAGGTGTCAGGGAACAGGTGAACTGAGAACATCTCACTTGGGGCCTGAGGCATGCTTCTTATGTTTAGTTTTCATTGTATTACTTAACTCATTGAGTCAGTGACTTTTTTTTTTTTTTTTAGGCCACACCCTCCCTTCTAAGAAGGAGATTAAGAAAGAATATGCCCACACAATTCTCAGAATAATAACATGCTTGAAAAAAAAATCCATTCAGGGGAATGTGCTTTCCAATGATCTGGTGTTGTATAAGCCACTAAGAGTACTGCTTGGCAATAGTTGTTTTTGAGATAATTCTCTTAATGGTCAGATTCACCAGAGATGGTTCTCAGCCACCTACAAACAAATTGCCATAGGTCTTCCTTTTTCCCTCCAGATAGCACAGTCTTGGTGATTCTTTGTAAGTGTGCATCTGCCTCCAGAACAATTGACAAAGATCAGGTGCCTTGGGACAGGAGCTGAAGCCAGGTGAGAAGGTGGCCATCTTTTTCAAAGGCCAGGTCCCTGTCCTGTCTCATTTCTCTTCCTCCCACTAGAGGGCTTCGGACATTTGTGTTCCTGTCAGAAGCAGGTGGGAGAGGAAGAGAGGAAGTCAGCAACATGGAAACACCACCATCAATGAGGACTTCCCACATAGCTCTGGGCCACAATGAAGGAAGACCTGCAGTATCCATGGCAGAGAGGCAGTAGCCTGTTTTTTTTTCCATGTTCCTGTCATTCCGGATATATTGATGAGTAGGAAGACAGTACAGGGTACCAGGGGTAAGTGGAGGAATGTAGCCAGTTAAGGAATCCAACACAAACTATTAAATAAAAGGGAAAGGCAAGATTTCATTCTTTTTGATGGCTGAGTAATATTCCATTGTATATATATATATATATATATATACCACATCTTTTATCCATTCATCTGTTGACGGGCATCTGGGCTTTTTCCATATTTTGGCTATTGTGGACATTGCTGCTGTAAACATTAGGGTGCATGTGCCCCTTCGAATCACTATTTTTGTATCCTTTAGATAAATATGTAGTAGTGCAATTGCTGGATCATAGCATAGTTCTCTTTTTAACTTTTTGAGGAACCTCCATACTGTTTTCCAGAGTGGCTGCACCAGTTTGCATTCTCACCAACAGTTTAAGAGGGTTCCCCTTTCTCCACATCCTTGCCAACATCTGTTGTTTCCTGAGTTGTTAATTTTAGCCATTCTGACCTGAGTGAGGTGATATCTCATTGTGGTTTTGATTTGTAATGACGTGGATGGAACTAGAGGGTATTATGTTAAGTAAAATAAGTCAGAGAAAGACAAATACCATATGATTTCACTCATATGTAGAATTTAAGAAACAAAACAGATGAACATAGGGGAAGGGAAGGAAAAAAATAAGATGAAAACAGAGAGGCAAACCATAAGAGACTCAACTATAGGGAACAAACTGAGGGTTGATGGAGGTGAGGTGAATGGGGGGATGTGGTAACTGGGTGATGGGCATTAAGGAGGGCACTTGACATAATGAGCACTGGGTGTAATAGGCAACTGATGAATAACTAAATTCTACCCCTGAAACTAATAAAACACTATCTGTTAGCTAACTTGAATCTAAATAAAAAAATTTAGAGAGAGAGAGAGAATAGTACCTCTCCTCAATCCTCTCACAAAAGCATCAGAAGTAAAGTGAGAGGATAGCAGGTGGAGTAGGGGAGAACCATGGGCAGTGGTTGCTCTGGGCTCACAACCTGGGAAGCCAGGTGTGTCCAGACCACACAACCTGTGAAAGCTACTACATTTGATTCTTCCATTTGAAACACAGAAGGGATGGGATATAAATTGAGATGACCTTTGAGTTAACTAAGACATTGACCAAACCACCAACTGAGACTCTACTTAAAACTTGCCTAACACACAGGCAATTGCGGCAAACTAAGGCCCACTGAGACTGGAGGATGATTTTTCTGAGAAAATGAAAAATAAAGGTTTATTGCCTGCTCAGGATTATTAAAACTCCCATGGCATTTGTGGAGAGTTAGAGCAAAGTTCCATTTATTGTCTTTGCTATTGCAATTTAGGAGTTAACTTAAAGGCTCTTTGAAACCCACTGTTTAAAGAACTTAGACTGAAATGATCCAAGCGCCAAAATCTTTTTTTAAAGATTTTATTTATTTATTTGACAGAGAGAGAGAGCAAATGTGATCCAGGGGGAGAGGGAGAAGGAGAAGCAGGTTCTCCACTGAGCAGGGAGCCTAACGTGGGGCTCAACCCAGGAATGCTGGGATCATGACCTGAGGCGAATGCAAACGCTTAACCAACTGAACCACCCAGGCAACCCCCACCCCGAGTGCCAGAATCTTAAACATATCTTTGCCTTTATTCTGGAATGATTTAGGCAATGAGGGTGAACTAAATCACCAGATTAACATTCCAATCCAGTGCATGTGGTTGAGGGACCCTGGGAGGTTCCAAAACCTGCAGCTGTTATTATTATCTGATCTGCCTCATGCGGTGGTGGATATTTGCTCAAACTCATAAAAATTTCTCTGCAAGGTCTATTGAATGTCACTGGTATTTGTAACATAATAATCAAAATGAATTGTTGCTCTGGTGGTAGAATGAATACACAAGGGCTGATTAATCCACTTGCAGAAACCCTGAAATGAAGATGAAAAACATAATAACAGCCACCCTTAATATTAACCCTGTGGGGACTCAGTTATTAATTGGTCTGGATTTGAGCACAGCTTTTAATCAACTTGCAGGGTTTTAAGCTTACACTCCTAGAACTGCTTATTCATCTCTAAGAAATGTGAATTAAATGGTGAGCAAATGTCAGTGAAAGTCCTTTTGAGAGCTCATCTTAGGACATTTCTTTTATATCCATATCTTGTAATAAAGCAGTGCAGCTGTGCACCTGACCGAGCTCACATCTGGAGAGAATCTGTCTACAATTTTTCATAGAAGAATGAAAGGATAGCTCTATGCTGCAGAGTAAACAGGTTTTTGAATCTATACTCGGGTAATTCAGGCCAAAGTAATTATTTTTTTTTTTTTTAATTTTTTTTTTATTTATTTATTTGAGACAGAGAGAATGAGAGAGAGAGAGCACATGAGACGGGGGAGGGTCAGAGGCAGAAGCAGGCTCCCTGCCGAGCAGGGAGCCGGATGCGGGACTCGATCCAGGGACTCCAGGATCATGACCTGAGCTGAAGGCAGTTGCTTAACCAACTGAGCCACCCAGGCGCCCCAAAGTAATTATTCTTAAGGGAGGAGGGGAAAAGAGGATCTTATAAATGAAAATAATGGATTCAGACTCTGGGATAATAAACTGGCCTGCAAGGTTGATCTCAGCAGGGGTCCTAAAATATTTGGATTTCAAGGAATTCTTTGAAAACTTTCTCTCCCCAGAACAATGAAACTATGGACATATATGTCTCCCAATGTAAACAAAATCTAGGGAGTTCATAGACTCCCTAATGTCCATCCTCTGACTCATAGGTAAGAACCTCAATTTAGATGCTTTCACGTACTTAATGACTCCTCTCTTGTAATGCCCTTTACATCTGTTATGATTGGTTTGTTGCCTGTCTTTCCTGGTGGCCTGAAGCAAAGGTAGGAGCCACGTAGATTTTCATCACTGAACCCCCAGCATATAAGTCAAGGTCTGGAACACACGTAGAACTCAATAAATATTTATGAAATTAAAAGACTACTGAATGTTTAATGTTCTTGTTCAAGTCCAAATAATGCTAACTAAATAAAAAGAGAGAGAGAAATATTCCACAATTTGGACAACACTAACTGTTCCCAGGCCTCCAGTCTGCCTGTCTAACCTTTCATTGTGCATGATTGACTTAATGATAATGGATTTGTGGAAATTAGTGTTCATAATTATATTTGATTCATTGAGTTTTCTAAAGCAGCGCTGCTCAAACTTGAACATGCATGAGAGTCACCTGGAGGGCTTATGAAAACAGAGATTGCTAGGCTCAACCCTCAGATAACACTGATTCTTAGAGGACTGGCTTGGAGCCTGAAATTCTGTATTTCTAATAAGCTCCGGATGATGCTGATACTGCTGGTCCATGGACCACACTTTGAGGAACAAGTCTTTAAAAACCCCATAACGTGATTCTCAGGATCTCCTTTTCCATGGAGGGAATCTTGAGAATCACATCAACCCCAGATAACACAACAGAGCTAGGATCCTGAAGATAGATCTTTAGACTTCAGTTTCTGTTTGTAGTATGTCAGGTTGCCACCCCATTAGTGGACCAGAATAACATCCTATCACACCTCCACATCATATTCTTCATTGGGTTCTTCTTCAGGAGATACAGCTACAAAGTAATTGAGCTCTTAATTTGTCTTATTATATAAACACTATTATAACAGCATTAATCAAACTTTTCAGGAAGAAAAATAAATCTCCTCTAATCCTTCCATTTTATTGGAGGTTTTTTTGTTTGTTTTGGGTTTTTTTGTTTGTTTTTGTTATGAACATGCTAATTTTTAAATAGCTATAATCATGATGAATATAAAATTTGTGTTCAGTTTTAACATATTGGGTATTTTTCATTAAGGTGCATTGTTTTCATTATTTTAATGATGGTTAAATATACTAAAATGTACATGTGCTACTGAGTGTTATCCCTTCAATGCAGTGACCCTGAGAGGCTATAAGCCTACTTCACTGCAAGGGTGTTAGGATGCCTCTTTTGGAAAAATTCTCTGAACTAACTCTAAGAGATTCAAGAGGAGCAATCTTTATCAGCCTCAGTCTGGTTTTGATAAGAGGACAGATACCCAACATCATTCTTTACTATTAACCTTGCTTGACTCTAAAAGACTTTTCCCATTTTCAAAAAAAAAAAAAAAAGAGAATACAAATGTATCTTTAAAGGATCAATATTGACCACTACTGCGGGACATGAAGACTATGGGTCCTGGTGGTGGAGGCTTGTTATTTTGTGAGATCCTTCGATTCTTCCTAAAATGACCTATAATTCTTATAAAAATATACTTTTTGCAGACTAGTCTGAACTTCTTATGGAAACATAAATATATGAGAATAATAAATACAATTCTGAGGAGAAAATGAGTAAGAGGCCCAAGTTTACCAGATTTTATAATGGGCCATGAATAGAAGAATTGATAATAGAAAAGAGTCCAAAATGTATTTGAATTCTGTATTTCCTAAGAGCAAGATTTTAAGTAGATGTGAATTGATGGGTTTTTTAATGCATGGAATTGAGACAAATTAGTTAGATATTTGAAAACATAGTTTAGTAGATCTCTATCTAAATTGCTGCATCAAAAAAAAAAATCCAGATGGAAGAAAGATTTAAGTATTTAAATAAAGCTATAAAATTACCCAAAGGAAATATGGAAGACTGATAAATTTGACTATATAAAATGCAAAATTTCTGTATGACAGCAATACCATATTGCAAGCAAAGGTCATAAGAAAAATGATCAACCTGACAAAAAAATTCTTAGCACATAAGAAAAAAGTGTAATTTCCTTAATTTACAAAGTACTCTTTTTTAACTTAAACTCTCTTTCTTTCTCTTTTTAAAATTATGTTCAGTTAGCCAACATATAGTACATCATTAGTTTTTGATGTAGTGTTCAATGATTCATTAGTTGCATATAACACCCAGTGCTCATCACAACACATGCCCTCCTTAATACCCATCAACCGGCTACCCCATTCCCCCCACCCCTTTCCCTTCTGAAACCCTCAGCTTGTTTCCTGGAGTCAAGGGTCTCTCATGGTTTGTCTCCCTCTCTGATTTCTTCCCCTTCAGTTTTCTCTCCCTTCCCCTATGGTCTTCCATGCTATTCCTTATGTTCCACATATGAGTGGAACCATATGATAATTGTCTTTCTCTGCTTGACTTATTTCACTTAGCATAATCCCCTCCAGTTCCATCATGTTGATGCAAATGGTGGGTATTCATCCTTTCTGATGGCTGAGTAATATTCCATTGTAAATATGTACCACATCTTCTTTGTCCATTCATCTGTTGAAGGGCATCTTGGCTCCTTCCACAGTTTGGCTATTATGGACATTGCTGCTATGAATATTGGAGTCTGTGTGCCTCTTCTTTTCACTACATCTGTATCACAAAGTACTCTTTCAAATCAATTATAAAATACCAGAGTCATAATACAAAAATGTACAACACATATGACCAAAAAACAGAACTTTAAGTAGTTTATAGACATAAAAAGTTATGCAATATCATTCCTATTAAGTAAAGGTACATTAAAACATCATTTTTCACTTATCAGATTGGAAGCTACCAAAAGATTTAATAGTTTATAATATTAACAATAATTAAAGGAACCAGGCAGTCTCATACCCTCCTGATGAAAGTATAAATTACTACAACCTCATTGTATATCAGTGTGATAAATAAATATCTACCACAAAATAAAATGTACATATTCCCTTAAACCGTGATTTTTACTTCTAGGAATTTATGCCACAATTATACTCACAAATGTGCACTGAAATATATATATAAATATATTCATTATGAAATGATCTGTAATAGTTTAAAAAATATGAAGCAACCTAGACAGGGGAATGGCTACATAAATTATGAAACATCCATTCAATAGAACAGTAGATAATTACAAAGAATGAGGTAGAACTCTGTATGCTGACAAGGAAAAATCCCCAAGTGATATATTCTCAAATTAAAAAAGAAGAGAAAGGAAAAGCAAATTGTAGAATAGCATATAGTATGCATATATTATGTTTCTGTTTTCTTTTAAACTGAATCCTTGAAGTTAAAAAATAATATCTAATATTTATTTAGTTCTCCCTGTAAGTACATATCTCATAAGAATATCACGAAGATGAAATGAGATAATGTATGTAAAAACTAATGAGTTAGTTCCAGTTATCCATTGCTACATAACAAAACAACCTAACACTTAGTGGTTAAAATAATAAGGGTTCTCTTACAATAATAAAAAAATACTTTATTTCTCTTTGTTGTTGGGTAGCATTCCATTGTATGAACATGCTACAATTTGTTTGCCTCTTCACCAGTTAATAGACATTTGTATTGTTTCTAGTTTTTGGCTATTTTGGATGAAGCTGCTGTGAACATTCATGTACAGGTTAGAAGAATGAAAAAGCAAAGCATAGTTAAAGAAAAATTAATCGCAGAGCATCTGAAGAAGCACTTGTATCCAGAATACATAGAAGACCTTCAAAATTCATTAATAGAGAAAAAGAAAAAGAAAACCCAATAAAGAGGGGAAAAGATTTAAACAGACATTTCACAAGATAAAGGGATAACAAATAAGCACATGAGAAGATACTCGGCCACTTAGGAAAATTAAAATCAAAATGAATTATCACGACATACCTTTTATAAAGTTGTTAGAAAATTTTTTAAAAAGTTAAACATACATCTACCATATGATTTAGCTATTCTACTCCTAGGTATTTATTCAAACTGAACTTTGAATTCTGATTATTTGAATGTTTCTTTGACTGGAATATAAATGTAAACACCTTAAACTTAGAGACACTGTTTTTCAAATCTTGGTTTATCTTATCTTTTTATTTAATGTGGATATTTCTAACATCAAGTATTATATCTAGAATCTGATAGCTGTTCAGTAAAAGCAATCTTGTAAGTGAAAGGTGAGCAATAGAAAATATTCCTGAATTTGTTACTAGAGGAGAGGATAAACAAGACAAAACAGAAAAACAACAATAAGGATTCATTATTCCCATAATTCTGTGAGTTGACTGGGTTTTCTGTTATGCTCACCTGAGTTCATTTGAGCTGCTGCATTCAGCTGGCAAGTTGGCCAATGGTGGCACTCAGCTGGGAAGATTGGAATATCCTGGGATATCTGGGCCTCTCTCTCCACATAGCCTCTCACCTGGGCTTCTTCCTGGTGGGCTTCTCCACATCATGGTAGTCCCAGGACAGCATTGCAAGAGGACAGTCCCAAGTGCTCAAGAACTTGGCAAGATTCTGCTTGTATCGTATTTGCTAATTCTATAAAAATGCTGTGTAACAAGCCACCTCAAAATTCAGTGACTTTTGCTCAAATGGTAATTTTGGTCTGAGCCACTTTCTTCCCCATCATCCCTCTTGTTTTGGCTATCTTCTCCTTATCTTCAGGGTCCCAGCGTAGAAGAAACTTATTCCATGAAAAGATTTTCTGGCTCTCAGATTTGGATAGCAAACCCTCTTATGTATTTCAGTGTCATGGTGCATTTGCCTAATTTTGTTTATCAATTATAATCACATAATTAATTTTCTTTCTCTCACACCTAACTTTAAACTCCCAGAGATCAGGAAGAATGTCTGCTTGGTTAGTTTTAGAGCCCCAGTATCTAGCACAGTGCTGGAACATTTTGGAACTCTTGATGATATTTCATTGAAACAATTCCATTTAGGGTATCAGCATTTCACTGTGTGAGCTTATTTATATTTCATGATGCCTTTGCTCTTACCTGAGGTTAAAGCCAGGTGGATAACTGCTAACAGAGAGCAGAGCCATTTGAACTAAAAACAAAAACAAACTAACAACAACAAAAAACAAGTAATGCACTTGAATAATTCCATAGTGTATGCCTTATACTTTCACATGGGCTGGAAAAGAGAGCTATCAGTGACACTGTAAATAAGATAGCAAGCTGGCTGCATTGGAGGTGTTCATATCACGACTGTGAGAGGTACATTTTGAGCAATGAGTTTCGTGGAGACAAGAGTTTATTTAATTTCTGTCAAAAGATGGTAAGATGAGAATACTAGTATGTCTAGGAAAGAGATGGTGACACCTTTCGAGAAACAGCAATAGATTAAAACATCCCATATTCCATATGTGGTTGAGACAATCTTCTCTTTAGGAAGTTAACTTTTCACCGGAACTTGCATTGTTATATGATTACATGATACATCAAAGATCCTGGGTGTTTTCTCTGCTCCAATTCTCTGTGTTGAATTTTTTTCTCTTAAGTCCCTTTGGAGCTGTGATCATACCCATTAAACATGCCGTATAACCAATAACCAAAAAACAAAAACCTTAAATTGCCTATATTTTTCAAAACTGGAGGTGTTACAAAGACAACGAAAGACTGAAAGCTGTCCCAGATTAAGATCTGAAGAGAAATAAAACAAAAACTGTGCATGAAGCCTAACTAGCTCCTGTACAAAAAAATAAAAATGTTTCATGAGGGGTATTACTAGGAGAATTAATGAAATTGGATAAGGACTGTAGATTATAATGAAGTATTACATCTAAAGTTAAATATCTTGATTTTGATAACCATTCAGCAATTATATTAGAAATCATCCTTGATTTGAGGAGATACATATTCAAGTACTAGGGAATAAAGGAGCATGTGTCATAGTTTAGGGAAAAAAATAGGATGATACAATAAATGTAACAAAATATTAAATATTGATGAATTTGGGTAGATAGTACATAAAAGTTCTTTGTATTAGTCTTGTAAATTTTCTGTAAATTTAAAATTATTACAAAATTTTTAAAGAGTTAAAAAATAATCAAAGTATAGGATTTGTTAACAGGTCTCACAGGGCCCCTTCTAGTGGGCCTCCTGAATTTAGAAATCTCTGGACTACAAGGGGGCACTAAGCCCTATGTTCTAACACAACTCCAAATTCCAGGGGACTCATGAACAACGTGAACAATCACATGCCTGCTCCACTACTGGGATAGGTTGCTTATTCTCAATAAGGGGAAGCATGGCAGGAGAGTTGCTGTGGATCACAGAGTTTATGCTGGAACCAGAGAGAATAGAACCAGAAAAGCAGTGGTTCCAGAGTTTCTGTATGATGGGTGCTTAGGGGCCACACTCTGGCTGGGCAGGCAATAGTGGGCTGGTGTTGAGCTGTGACCACATGCACTGTTTTTACTTACAGTGGCTATTTAGGAGTACCTTAGGAGGCAATGAGATAATACGGAGGATAAAGCCCCTGAAGACCACTTCTTAGTGCTGCCACTGGTTCATACATCAGACTGGATGTTATTTCCTTTGCTCAGATATTGCTGCAAGGCCCAGAACAAAGAGCAGGTGCAGCATCATGTTCAGAGTAAGGAACAAGCTGAGACTGTCTGAAATAGAGTCAGCATCTCAGAAGCAGTTTCATAAAATGAAATCAATAGAACAAAACATTGCTTCTAAATGAACAATAAAGTGTCAAATAAGTTTAGCTCTCATTTTTTATATATGCAAATGCCCTCCTATCACACAGGACTCTAAAAGCCACATGCAAATCTATTAGTGAGTAATTCACTTTTTTTGTGAAACTGATCTGAAAAATTCTTTAGCTCTCAACCCTATTTACTTTCTCTAGGGTCTTTCAGAAAATAAACATTTTCTTTTATAGCACGTGGCCTATAATTTTAGGGATGCATTACATATTATCATAAAAAAGTTGTTTCCTTTACATATCATTCATTTTGTTTTTCTTTCAGATGGATGATTTATTTATTCATTCAATATTTACTCAATACCTACTATAGTAGATATATCAGGGCCATATCCCTTTAGCCTTCCTGGAGATTATCTACAGATTCATTAAACAGTTCCCACTCAAACATCTGGGACCCCCTGCCTAAAGGCTTTCTCTTGCTGTTGGCAGAGGCTGAGGGATAGACCAGAAGTGCTGAGGAATCAATGTTCCCTGTAAGAAACGCAAATCAGTGAGAGCTGGAAACTAGTAAATACCCCAGCTTCCCTTCACCCTTGGTGAAATAATTCTGAGGAGGTTCCCACACAGTCTCTCAGAAGGTTCTCAGGGGCTTAAGCTCCAGTCGCACCCAGTGGTAAACCCCCTCGATGACTCTGTCTTTACTGGCTGCCTTCCTTTTGCTCTCTCTTTCCCAACCCCTCACCTGTGTTTCATGGGAAACAGCCAAAGAAATCACATAAACTGAAGTTCTTGTTTCTGTGTCTTCAAACCAAGACACCTGCTCTGCCTGAGGCAGAGGTCTACCTGCTGGGTAGTTGGTGGTTAACAAGGCAGAAAAAATGTCTCCTCTCATGAAGCTTACCTTCTAGTGGAAGCAGCAGAGATGAACCAAGTAAAAGTCAGAAACAGGATATATCAGGAGCTTATAAATATGTAAAACAGGATAATGAGAGAGAACATGGTTATGCAGAGTCTGTTGGAAAAAAATACTTGAGCAAAACTAGAAAATGGAAAAGGGGTGAGCTTGGCAAAGCAGATCAGGTAGAAGACCTAGCAAGAGCAAAATCCTGTGGCAGAAAGAGGTGGAGCAAACCAGGGAGCAGAAGAAAGGTTAGTTTGGCTGGACAGTAGAAAGCAAAAAAGAAACCGTGTGAGCTTAGACACAGAAACACTAGAAGCACCAATGCATACCAAAAATTTTATCTTTATTATTTGTATTTACATTTTGGTTGGTTTGCATGTTTCTATACACAGTACAATATTGACTCATTGTGGAATATATATTCATTCATTCAACAAACATTTACAAGGCACAGGCACTATTTTAGAAATACCAAAAAGAGAACCAAGCAAAGTGGAATCACTGTTTTCATGAGGCTGACATTCTAGAGCATAGGAAGACATAAAAATCTTCCCCTTTTATTTTAAGTGCCTGTTGTTAACCAGGATTCTTTAAATCACCTTTTCCTATACCAGTGAAATTTTGGCTCAATTTCATAATATTTCTAGTAAGTTTCAGTTATTACAACTGAATATAATCCTGTTTAATACTTCAAATTCATAACCTATCTAAAGTTCTCTCCTTCCCCCAACTCTTCTAGATTCTAATTTTTTCCAGGGGAAAAAGAAAATTGCAAGTATCTTTATTGACTGGATACAATAATTATGATCATTGCTGTCGGTAGATCTGTTTTGGTCTGGTAAATTGTCTTCCTGTAGGTATCTGTGGCTTTCCTCAAGTAATGCTCACCTTTTCCCTGGCCCTTCTATGGAAGGCTCTTGGAGAGAGGCAGTTGAGTCTTCTTTTGGCCCAGTCAGTGGTCCAGGCTCCCAAAACTTTTTTCATGTTAGGGATCCCAGTACTTGACTAGGAGCCCCACAACTCCTGGATTCTCTTAACCTCCATTATCCTATACATGGAGTCACTGGAACTGTTAAAGCCTTTGTCCTCACTCTCCAAAGTTTACAGATAACAACACAATTATATAATGCTTTCAGGCCTGCTCTATGGAAATTACTGGACTATATGAAGACAGAAATTACTAGACCATATGAAGACACTAGACCCGATATTCAGACATAACTCCCAACTCCAGGGAACCTGTGTCAAAAACTTCCAAGAGCTATGATGACATGCTCTACTCTAATGCAGAAAGTTTCTGCAGATTCTAAACCTTGGCAAATATCCATCCTCAAATGATATCAGCCTCCTTTTCTTATAGCAGCCCAAGATATCACAAGTCATCTCCTCTTGGAGAATTGCAGAATTTGGCCTTGGCCCTTCAGGATATAACACCTCTTCTCTTAGCCATGGTAGAAGAACTGTAGCTAATGCTGCAAGTGCCCCAGTCTCATCCCCACACACTCACTACAGATAGCATTCTACTGCATGCAACTAAGACTCTCAGTTGAGGGTTTTCAGCCACATGCAGAATGGAACAGAAATGCTGAGGGGTTGACATTGCTGAGGAATGAGGGATTGGAGTTGGTATACTAATTCCCTAGGTTCCACATCCTCCTGATGGGAAAAGTCTGAGATGTGTTCTACACTGTCCTACTATTCCCCAGCAGGACAGAAATTCAGTTGTTTTTGGTAACCACCTGCTCCATTATATACTCTTTATTGTATTTCCTTCCCTACCTCCCTGTGTAGTGTATTTCACTCCCTCACTCCCCTATTGGGATTTCCTGCAGTCACATCCCAAATAAATCCCTTACTTTCAAAATCTGCTTCAGGGAGAAACCAAACCAAGATGAGCAGGAAAATACTTCTATCAAGAACCCAGTCCTCCTCAAAAAACCCAACAGGGGGTACTACATTTTCTTTGTCTTTCTCAGCTTTGGGAATTATCTATAATTATGGTTCATCAGGAAAAACTCCACTCAATACTAAAAATGCTAATTTATATTCACATTTACATTTATATTTATATACTTATGTAAATATACAAATATCTAGCACATATCTGGACACTTAAGTCAGAATAAAATATCTTATAGCTCTTCAATCTCAGGGGTCTTACAAATATTTTCCAGCAGTTTTTCTGCATCATACTGTCCTCATCTGTAACATAGCACTTGGACTTCATCATGCTTAGTGCCTTTTCCAATGGAAATTTCTTCAGCAGAACATCGTAGTGTCCCTTTTCTGTAACATTCCTCCAAAGTTCAGTGAATGGAAGAACCGGGTTGGAAAGGGAGCTAGATGTCTCCCTTCCAGCTTTAGTGACTCAGGAAAACCAACCATATGGACCAGTAGGCAGATGGTCTTTGAAGCATTTCTGATGCCAGGAATGACTAGACAAATGTTCTCTGTGCTTCAACTTTTCCTGTAGGATACAATTTTAATCTTTGACTTCATAAGATAAGTTAATGTATCAGTGATAGTCATGGCACCAATTTAAAGACTTAGTTTAAGGAATTTATTAGGAAACAGACATATACTAGGATCTTAATTTACAGTACTCTTTTGTCCCATCAGGACACCAATAGCAATGACTGAGCTGTATCGATGACTGGGAACTGGTATCCTACACATATTCTCAACCTTGAAAGGAAATTCAGAAAAGTATCAGTGCCAGTTTTACCTTCACCTGAAAAGACAAAGCCAAAAACACTCTTGATTTAATTGGAGAAGCCCCAAGATGGAGGGCATCTGCTCATCTCAAGATCAAGGATTCATGCTTTATTTTGCATCTTCAGCTTCATTCTCACAAATTGATTACTTTTTTCCTGCCTGTGGAGACAGCCTTGGCACATGATCAGAGTTTCTGACTCTCAAAGCTGTTCATATTCATAGTGATTTTTATAGCCAATCTCACAGACACTGGGAATTATCCATAGGAATCTCACCTGCTCCTGGTACAATGCAGATTACCAGAGCAGTGCCTCATTAGCCAAAATCCTTATTTTCAGAATCATAGCCCACAATCTTGCCATCCTGTACTGATTGGATTTCATATTTAATAATTTTTCTAATGGAAATTTCTAATATTTATCTACTTCATAGCAAATGACTTTGCTTTGGGACTAGGGAAGCAATAAAACAACCATGATTTTGCTAAGGAAATAGAAAAATGAGAGATGAGAGCAACTCTTTCAACTAGATGATGTGGCAGTTATATTTCCTTTTGGTTTTTGAGTGGCTCATTTTCTCTGGCCTAGATAGAAGCAAGCTAGGATCAAAACATCTCACATCCTAGACGTTTGAGTCAGAAGAAAATATCTTGTAGATCTTCCACCCCAAGGGTTTCACAAGTATAGATTCCAGTTCCCAGAAATAGTGAAACTTGAAGTTTTGATGAGGAAATAGACACATAGGCAAACAAAAACCCCAGACTCAATTATTAATCAGATGGGAAAAATATTTAGGGAAGCAGTAGGGAAAAGGAAAATAGGATATTATTCCTCAGTCTTTCTTATAGTGGTTCTGACATAAAGATTCTCCCACTGGCTATGATCTGTACCTTTCAGCCTACTTGTGACATTAGAGCTAGAGTTCCTCATGCAAGGTCTCATCAATCAACACTTTCCATAGTCATAGTTTACCCTGCCATTGGCACCAGGATCTTGTTTCTACTCCTCAAAGAATTCAAGTTCCCGATTAAAAAATAAGAGATACAAGTTTACTAGATGTTTTGCAAAAGCCTTCATGTTGTTCAGGTAGTGTTGATCCATCAGCATCAAAGTCCAGTCTCCCTGCTCTAAGTTGATCACACAGGTTTCCTCCTGGCAGCAGCTCCTGAAGTAGGAAAGATTAGGGTTCAGAGAACATGCAGGAGGAGCCCTGTTTCTAAAATTGTCATCCTGGCTGTGTCTTTCTCAAGACCTAGCCTGGGCAAACAGTATCTTTGAGCACAGATTTGGCTCTAGGCTGGACATACCAGGATGTGACAGTGGAATACAGTTAGTTTTCACTGACCTTGAGGTTGTTTTTCCCCCAGGAAAAGAAAAAACAAAAAAAACCAACAACAACAAAAAACTGTTTCCTTATTCTGAGCAACCCAAACAAATTGGCCAGTTAGGATCATATCAGAAAGAAAATCAAATCCTTCCTATGAGTTTTGGCAACATACTATTGTCTTGGCCCTGGGTTGTACTTGAACACCCCACCTGGGACCATTAATGGTACCCCTCAGCTTGGAGAAGGCCACCTCAGAGGCCAGACTATGACCCCTCCAGAAGCACAGCAAAGCCCCAGGTCACTGCCTTACAACACTGCTGTGCATGGAGAGATGGGGAAACTGGAAACAGAGGACACTCTAATAGGGCTGCTTAGGTGGAGGTGGTGGGCTCATTACCAATAATGTGTCACCTACCCCAAATAACTTCAGTCATCAAACAGTAGAGCTGAGTGGAGAACAATGCAGTGTGGACCAATAGCATGAAACAAAAGAGCCATAAAGCCCAGAGAAATAGACCCCTGTGTTGACCCCCAACAGAGAAGGCAGCTGGTAAACCACTACTTCAGCAATTTTGGTAAATGCTGCTGTTAGTGGTATTCCACTTACCTCTCTGTCTGGCCTTTGTTAAAGAATAAACCCTGTCCAGTTCCTAGAGGAACTGGAAATTCCAGAGCAGAATCAGGGCAGTCAAGAAACTGCCTAAACTCCTGTTTTAAACAGATTCTACCAGTGAGAAGGAACTCCATGGGAAACTCTCTGAAAGTGCCTCAGGTTTACTAATGGTTTGTATTAGAGAAAACCCCTTGTAGATGCCCCAAACTTTCATCCCATTGGAACACTTGAGTTAGGTTTGGGGAAAGCTCAGGAGAAAAAAAAAAGAGAGAGAGAAAAGAAAGCAATTCTTCCTGTGGGGTAATTCTTTTTGTTTGCTAAGTATACTAATGAAATGCATAGGGTTGACACTTGCCTTAGTTAAAGGAATAAATTATGCTCAAGTGCTTCAAAAGCCTTTATTGTGGCATGTTAATTGTTATTCATTCTTATCTGTTTTTCTTAAGAAATCACCTTTAAATCAATACTTCAGTGTCCTAAGTTTATTTTATTTTATATGCTTGAAAAACTTCATTAAACTGTCTTTCTAGAGAAACCTGTCCATAAGTCAGATGCTACTCTGCCAGGTAAAACTGAATTTTGTTATAGATATATGACGCAGAGGGACACTGGCTATATTAGGCTCCACCTCCCTGCATACTAAGCAGAATGCACAAGTCTTGACAAGTATAAAATTCACCAAAGAGTGGGCCACTGCCCCCTTTCTTACCAGCAATTTAAGGTGAGCCCCACTCCCCACTTTTGTGTTCTGACAGGAAAAATAAAAAATTACCTTCAAACATCTCTGGGTGAGGTGCCTCAGTGTTTCAGGATTAGAGAGTTATAGAAAATAAGAATCAAGTTCATTAAATATTTCCTCCGGCATATGAAGTCTACTATCAATATGTCCTAAAGCAAAGAAGCAATATTTGAGGTTATATGGAATGTAAATACTAACCTCCAGGCGAAGGAACTTTACTGCATGCGCAGGCTCTAAAGGGACTCGAAATGAGCCGGTGTTATTGCTTGGATCGCCTGTGCAAGATTGCAACTAATAACTATGATTACATTAAAAAAACCCTTGTCGGAAAATGAAAGGAATGCATGCCCCTATGACTTGACATTATTGCATTCTACTCTCTGCTCCCAGGAGCTGCTTCTTTTGTAAGGTCTGTTGGTAGGAAAATCTATCCTTCTCTATTGAGGCCCACGTTTTACTAAATGAATACATCTTCTTTGATAAAATACTTATGTTGTTTCCCAGATAGACACCGTCATTTTTTTTAAGTGAGTAAACAGTCTGCAACCTTTCTCACTGCCTCGATCTTTTATTCTAGTCACCCCTTCAAAATAAATGTCCAAAGTTGAGAACTACAAGGGCAGCCTTTTCCCCGATGCTAAGGAGCATGTCTTTTTCATTTTTAGCTGGCGCTCTGAGATTGTAGGACAGCTCACAAAAACATCCACAGAAGTTACAGATCCAGAGACTTCTGTTTCTCTACCTATAAAATGAAGATGGGCTAAAGTCGAATTAATTTTAAGATCACTTCCAAATCTAATACTTTAAAAATGACCTTTGGGAGAACAGAGAGCTCCTCTGTCCTCCAATCCATCATGCATTTTCTTGGGAATGTAACGTAAGGCAGACAAAGAATTCTTCGAAAGAATTTGGTTCCCTCAGTTTGTTTTTCAGAGTCCATCATCTCTTATGGTTCGTCTCCCCCTTTGATTTCCCCCCTTTCATTCTTCCCCTCCTGCTATCTTCTTCTTTTTTTTTTTTTAACATATATTGCATTATTTGTTTCAGAGGTACAGATCTGAGATTCAACAGTCTTGCACAATTCACACCACTCACCATAGCACATACCCTCCCCAATGTCTATCACCCAGCCACCCCATCCCTCCCACCCCTCACCACTCCAGCAACCCTCAGTTTATTTCCTGAGATTAAGAATTCCTCATATAAGTGAGGTCATATGATACATGTCTTTCTCTGATTGACTTATTTCACTCAGCATAACACCCTC
>NC_138378.1:33707588-33715424 GCF_054177405.1 Leptonychotes weddellii
CTTATATAAGTGGCTTTTCCCATGTTAGGGGCATAGATATTTACAACTGTTAGATCTTCTTGTTGGATAGATCCTTTAAGTATGATATAGTGTCCTTCCTCATCCCTTATTATAGTCTTTGGTTTAAAATCTAATTTGTCTGATATAAGGATTGCCACCCCAGCTTTCTTTTGGTGTCCATTAGCATGGTAAATGGTTTTCCACCCCCTCAGTTTCAATCTGGAGGTGTCTTTGCATCTAAAACGAGTCTCTTGCAGACAGCATATCAACAGGTCTTGTTTTTTTATCCAGTCTGATAGCTTGTGTCTTTTGATTGGGGCATTTTAGCCGATTTACATTCAGGGTAACTATTGAAAGATATGAATTTAGTGCCATTGTATTGCCTGTAAAGTGACTGTTAGTGTATATTATCTCTGTTCCTTTCTGGTCTATGTTACTTTTAGGCTCTCTCTCTGCTTAGAGGACCCCTTTCAATATTTCTTGTAGGTCTGGTTTCGTGTTTGCACATTCTTTTAGTTTTTGTTTGTCCTGGAACCTTTTTATTTCTCCTTCTATTTTCAATGACAGCCTAGCTGGATATAGTATTCTTGGCTGCTTATTTTTCTTGTTTAGTGCTCTGAATATATCATGCCAGTCCTTTCTGGCCTGGTCTAGTTCTCTGTGGATAGGTCTGTTGCCCATCTAATGTTTCTAGCATTGTAGGTTACAGATCTCTTCTCCCGAATTGCTTTCAGGATTTTCTCTTTGTCTCTGAGACTCGTAAGTTTTACTATTAGATGTCGGGGTGTTGACCTATTTTTATTGATTTTGAGGGGGCTTCTCTGTGCCTCCTGGATTTTGATGCCTGTTTCTTTCCCCAAATTAGGGAAGTTCTCTGCTCTAATTTGCTCCAATATACCTTCTGCCCCTCTCTCTCTTTCTTCTTCTTCTGGGATCCCAATTATTCTAATATTGTTTCATCTTATGGTATCACTTATCTCTCAAATTCTGCCCTAGTGATCCAGTAGTTTATCTCTCTTTTTCTCAGCTTCTTTATTTTCCATCATTTGGTCTTTTATATCACTAATTCTTTCCTCTGCCTCATTTATCGTAGCAGCTAGAGCCTCCATTTTTGATTGCACCTCATTATTTTCCTTTTTGATTTCGACTTGGTTAGATTTTAGTTCTTTTATTTCTCCAGAGAGGGTTTCTCTCTATCCTCCATGGATTTTTCAAGCCCAGCCAGTATCTTTAAAATCGTTATTCTGAACTCTAGTTCCAACATCTTACTAATGTCTGTAGTGATTAGGTCCCTGGCAGTTGGTACTGCCTCTTTTTCTTTTTTTTGAGGTGAGTTTTCCCATCTTGTC
The DNA here is from genome assembly GCF_054177405.1 of Leptonychotes weddellii. Lineage (NCBI taxonomy): Eukaryota > Metazoa > Chordata > Mammalia > Carnivora > Phocidae > Leptonychotes > Leptonychotes weddellii. The sequence continues at coordinate 33,708,938 of NC_138378.1, forward strand.
ATTTTGTCCAGAGGACAATAGATGAATGAGAGAACAAAATGCTAACAGGGTAACAACGACCCCAGAAAAATATACACTAAACAAATCAGAAGAGACCTGAAACCAGTGGAAAAGAAGGAAAGAAAGAAAAAGAAAAAAAGATTAAAAAAAAGAATATGATCAAATATGATCAGGCTGGTGCATACATCAGTGCCACACACTAGATTTTGGGCATATTTTGGTCTGTTAGAAGAAAGTGCCTGCCAAAATTTTAAAGAAAGAAAAACTTATACATGTACAAAAATAAGGGTTAATACAATGAAGGGATGGAATATGAGTGTAAAGATGAAAATTATAAAATATTTTATAAAAGGAATTGATAAGATAAGTTTGTTGAAAAAAGAAAGAAGAGGAATTTACAAAAAAGAAGGGAGAGAATGTGATCAGGCAGGAGACTAGAACAAAGCCATACACTAGAGATTTGGGGTATATTTTGGTCTGTTAGAAGAAACTGTATCCCAAAATTTTAAAGAGAGAACAACTTATATATATATGAAAAATAAGGTTAACTAGTATGAAGGGATAGAATATGACTCTAAAAATGAAAAATAAAAAAGATTTTTAAAAAAGGGATTGATAAGATGTTGGTTGAAGAAGAGAAAATGAAAAATTCAAAAAAGAAAAAAGAAAATTAAAAAATTAACTTTGAGAGACTAAAGAATCAGGGGGAAAAAAGCTGGGAACTCTATGTGCAGTATTCCCCTAGTGCTGGAGTTCTGCTGTTCTCATTGATTAGTAAACTTGGTCTTGGCTGGCTGTTCTTGCTGATTTTCTGGGGGAGGAGTCTGTTGCTGTGGTTCCCAGATTTCTTTGCTGGAGGTGGAATTGCCCCGCCCTTGCCTGGTCCGGGCTAAGTAATCTGCTTGGGTTTGCTCTCGGAGCTTTTGTTCCCTGCAAGCTTTCCGTACAGCTTTGGAGGACGAGAGTGAGAATGGCGGCCTCCCAATCTCTGCCCTGAGGAGCTGAGAACTCAGGGCCCCACTCCACAGTGTACCCCCATAGAAAAGCAGTCAATCACTCCCATCTCCCCAGTCTCCGGCAACACTCTGTGCTCACCCAGCCTGTGACGGAGCATTTCTATCTCTGGCACATGACCATGTCTGGAGTCTCCAAACCCAGCAGATCCCTGCGGTGTGCTCCCGCGCTGCTCTGCCGGGGGTAGGAAGGGGAGTCTCCCCGGATCTGCTGCTTGTTGGGTCCCTGCTGGAGGAATAGGGACCCGACTGTGCCGCGGATCATGGTTTATGGCAACCCCGAGCTGAGAGCCCACTCCTTGGCTCCGTCTCTGTAGCCAGCTTCCCTGCTCCGTTACCTGGGAGCTCTGCTGCACTCAGGCACCCCCGGTCTTTCTGTGACCCTGAGGTTCCTGAGACTACACTGTCCCGCGAGGGTTCCACCCCCCGCTTAGCCACTGGAGCAATGTCCCTCAGCGGAGCAGACTTCTAAAAGTTCCGATTTTGTGTTCTGCAGCTCTATCACTTGCCAGAAGTGGCTGACGGAGGCCCCCTCCCCCGCCGTCTATCCTCCCAAATATCGCCTCGGATTCACTTCTCCGCATGTCCTACCTTCCAGAAAGTGGTCGCTTTTCTGTTCAGAGAGTTGTTGCTATTCTTTTCTTCGATCTCTTGTTGAGTTCATAGGTGTTCAGAATGGTTTGATCCCTATCCAGCTGAATTCCTGGGACCAGACAAAATTTAGGTCTCTACTCCTTGGTCAATGTTTTTATACTCCAAACTTCACAAGCTTCTCTCAAACTGTCTCTCTTTCTAAAATGTCTCCTCCTTGAGTGCAAGAAGCATAATTATATCTACACAGATACTGCCCAGTCCCCACAGCTCTAGTGCCTAACATAGTACCTGGCACATTTTAGATAATCAATAAACATTTGGTGAATGAATAAAGAAAGACCTACCACACTCTTGAACCTACCAGAGGATAATTCTTCATGCTCCACAAATAAAACTAAGAGATTAGTTATAACTATTTCCCTGTTCCTATACCATGGTGATCATCCCAATCCATTATCACCATATTTCTATTCACTTCCTGAAGTTATTTCTTTAACTTGCACAGATTTCTATCCTTCCTTTTTTTTTTTAAAGATTTTTATTTATTTGTCAGAGGGAGAGGGAGAGTGAACAAGCAGGGGGAGTGGTAAACAGAGGGAGAAGCAGGCTCCCCACTGAGCAAGGAACCCGATATGGGACTCCACCCCAGGATGCTGGGATCATAACCTGAGCCGAAGACAGACGCTTAACTGACTGAGCCACCCAGGCATCCCAATTTCTGTCCTTCCTATAGGAATTTTAAACTTAACAAGTCCAAAAATGAATTATCTAATCCCCTGCCCAACCTGACCTACCATTCTACTTATCATGTAAGAAACATGAGAGTTACCCCAAATACCTTCCCCACCCTCACCACTTATAATCATACCTTTAGGTCAGCCACTGCAAACTCCTAATATCTCTGCAATTAAGCATTTCTCAAAGTGTGCTCTGGTCATATAAGCTAGAAAATGCATCATATTTTACATTCCCCTTGGAACATCAAAGGATCTAAAGAGTCTAGTAGTAAACCAGGTCTTTAATTTTGTTTAACCCAGCACTTTTAGACTTACAACAGCTATTTCCATTGCCAATACCTAAGAAATTTAACAGAACTGAATACTCCTAGAGATACAATTTGGAAACTACTGCTCTTTGTCCCCCTGTCTCCATTCTCACTGTGTAATAGTTACTGTTGTCACTCTGCCCAGATCCCCTAGGATCTTTTTATCAACTTCATGCCACCATTGTCCAACTTCTATGTTCTCATTAAAAGCCCATACCTTTGACCTTCAGAGGATTGTTCTCAGGCATAGGAATGATGTTGCACTCCTAGGTATCAGGAAGAAGATTCTAGACCAAGTACTTGTGTGCTTCCCATGTAGAGAGAGCCAGAGCAACTCAGAGTTCCTATGTCCCTCAGGGTAGCTTCTAGCCAATGACTAACTGGTATGGAATATAGGGTGAGGTGTAATTTATGCTACAGAGCTCATTTTGAGATTAGACTGAGACTGAGACTATTCCTGAACTCACATCCTTATTTGACTTTCTTGCCTTCTCTGTTCTGCTTCCCGTATTCCCTCATGCATTTGTTTGAAAGTACTGCTTTTGTAAATCATTTGCAAATAAATCCTGGCTCAGGGCCTGCTTCCTGCTAACCAGGAGCACAATACTTTATTTTGGCTCTCTCCATCTGTGATGTAAACTACCACCATATTCCATTAAATGATCTCTCTGCTTCTAGCCCCACCCTCTCCATTTTGTCTAGGGTAAAATCTTTATCATGGCACCCTAAGACACCCACCATGTAGTCCAGACCCAATTCTTTAGCCGTAGCTCCTCCTACTCTCTTTAGTGAACCTGCCATTTAGCCATGCAATAGCAACTACTATTTTCCAAATATGTAAAGGTCCATCATGGCATCATAATATTGCACAAGCTGTGTGTCCTGCCAGAAGTGGCCTCCCAGCTTTTTTAGCTGGCAAATTCATATTCTTTCTACAGAAGTATTTTCAATATCCCAGTAGCCATTTCCTTAATGCTGCCCTTTTGCAGTCCAGCCCTCTGCCTTTTACCTCTAATAGTATTTGTACATTATAATTTAACTGTTTGTCACATTGTCTGACTTCTTTTCTAATGTTGACATTTCTGAAGGTTGATCATTCTGAGGGAGTGGTTCTTGGTCTCTTTGGACCCACAGGGTCTCATTACATACAGAAGATACTCAGTAAATATTCATTGCAACTTAGAAATCACCTGTCCAGTAATTAATGACTCTTGAGCTCAGGATATCCTTGTTATAGACCTTGTGACCTAACTAATCTCTAAGAGAGCAATTTTATTTTTAGTTGTTCCTGTCATCCACACTGTAGATCACAAATTATGTAAATCAAATCACACACAAGAAATACCCCCAAATGGAATATTTTAGGTGTCAAATTGCTATCAATAAACTTGGTTGCCAAATTTATTTGAGCCCTTTAAAGAAAATAAACACAGCTTAAGATTCTGTGTGGAATATTTGGATTCTACATCCTTGGGCACTTAAATCTTACAGGACTAAACAGTTAAAGCACATTTACAAAAAAGGACAGCTCTGTTGCAGGAGGATGTTGCAGGAGGATGTTATTTTCTCTAGTGAGGAGTGGATCTGGGATTTCAGCCACTGATAAGTGCACAAGGCCACTAGTTCATGACCTCTAAGTACCTTTCTTTGTGAGTTTGCTGGTGGCTTTATGAAGACAAATCGCTATGTGTTCATGTTCTTAAGAGGCAGTTTCTTTAAAAAGCAAAATTAGTAGTTTCCCCCACTGTCCTCTGTCCTCAATTTTCACTACCTGGGATGACTTTGTAGATAGATCTGTAACTTCTAGCTTCTGCCAAATCTTATAAGCCTAAAATGGGAAACTGGCACAATTTATTGTTCCTTTATCTTGGTCTGTGACCTAAACACATCTGGCTTTTGTCTGTAACAGCATCCACCAGGAGGTTTCTCCTCCTGAAGGCTTTCTGAGTTTGTCTACAAAACTGCTGGTTTAAACAACAACAAAATAAAAACCATTCTTCAAATAAATGACCAGAAAATTCTAATTCCAAATCCTCCATGAAATATAATTTATTTTTGTGGAAGTAAATAAGTGTTTTTAATCTATGTTATCTGTAATGTGCCCAGAAGACCAACCCTAAACAATTTTTTTTGGACATAGTGAAATATGGCTTTCATTATTTCCAGTCCTCATTATCTTCACTTTTTTTTTTTTTTTAGTCTATCTTCTGTGTCAGTTAGCTAGTGCCTGTGACAAGCATCCCAAAACTTAGTGGCTTAAAACAAACAACCAATTAATATTTCTCATAAATCTGTGGTTGTGCTGACCTTAGCTGACTATTAATGCATTTATTGTGTTCTTTCTGTGGGTTGTCCAGGGATTTTTGTTGATCTTGCCTGAGTTCTTTCATGTGTCTGTAACCTCAGTTGGGATTTTTGGGGAGACTTGACTTTGCTTTCTCTGTCTCATACTCTTTCAGGCTAGCCTGGCATGTTTTCATGATGAAGACAGACAGCAAAAGAGAGAACAGAAGTGTGTGAGAACTCTTGGAATCCATGTGCAGAACTTGCTCCTAATCAATCCCACCATACTCTGTTGGCCAAAGCAAGTCACAATGCAGCACAGATACCAGGGGTGGCAAAAAGGCTCCTCCTATTTATTGGAAGAACTGCACAGTCACATGCCCACAAGAGTGTGGACACATGAGAAGGTAAAATGTTGGGGCCATTTTTAAAAGCAGTCTCTCTCCTTCAGCATTTTCAGGTGTGGTATAACTTTAAGATTTCCAGTCTATACCCTCTCAAATACACGTTTTTGTCCTTAAAACTTGTGGTTGAAAAATCACCTGGAAAGCTATTCATAGAAAGATGAATGTCTCTTAAAGCTAAATCTGCTATCTGTCTATATGCATAATAATGCTGAAAAACTACCTCACTCCTCAACACACACATACAGCAGACTCTAAAATAAAGAACATCATGCATAATCAAGTAGTTCCAGAAGTATTCTGTGTGCAAGAGGAAGTTATCAGTAAAATTCTTCATATAATAACAACGGCAATAATATCAAATGATATAGTAATAATATCCATGTACATTTATTGAGCACTTAGTTACTATGTGTCAGGTTTTGACCCAAAGGTTTAATTCATTATCCCATTTCTTTGAAGGAGTTACTATTGGCATAATACCTATTTTATAGATGAATATATTGAGGCTTAGATGGAAAAGTAATGTACACCCAGTCCCCCAGTTATTTGATGCCTGCACCAGGATTTGCACCTGCACTTGCCTATTGCAAAGTGAATGCTGTTCACCATTGCATCCCATAGGTGGCTTTCTCTACAAAATAACTGTAAGATTGATCACATATTACTTTCCACTGGTGGTTCTCAACTGTGACTGGACACTAAAATCACCTGTTTAAAAAAACGTTGATGATATTTAATTTTTTTAAAGATTTTGTTTATTTATTTGACAGAAAGAGATAGTGAGAGACAGAGCACAAACAGGGGGAGCAGCAGGCAGAGGGAGAGGGAGAAGCAGGCTCACCCCTGAGGAAGGAGCCCAATGTGGGGGTCCATCCCAGGACCCTGGTACCATGACCTGAGCTGAAGGCAGATGCTTAACTGACTGAGACACCCAGGCACCCCAGTTGATCCTTTTTTTTTTTATTATGTTATGTTAATCACCATACATTACATCATTAGTTTTTGATGTAGTGCTCCATGGTGCATTGTTTGCATATAACACCCAGTGCTCCATGCAGAACATGCCCTCTTTAATACCCATCACGAGGCTAACCCATCCTCCCACCCCCTCCCCTTTAAAACCCTCAGTTTGTTTTTCAGAGTCC
>NC_138378.1:33715524-33733518 GCF_054177405.1 Leptonychotes weddellii
ATTAAGAATTCCTCATATAAGTGAGGTCATATGATACATGTCTTTCTCTGATTTACTTACTTTGCTCAGCATAACACCCTCCAGTTCCATCCACATCATTGCAAAAGGCAAGATTTCATTCCTTTTGATGGCTGCATAATATTCCATTGTATATATATACACCACATCTTCTTTATCCATTCACCAGATGATCCTTTCTTGATTAAAACTCTCCACAGTGTAGGGTGGAGAGCTTCACAAAAGGCATTTATGAGGGCGCCTGGGTGGCTCAGTTGGTTAAGCGACTGCCTTCGGCTCAGGTCATGATCCTGGAGTCCTGGGATCGCGTCCCGCATCAGGCTCCCTGCTCAGCAGGGAGTCTGCTTCTCCCTCTGACCTTCCTCCTTCTCATGCTCTCTGTCTCTCATTCTCTCTCTCTCAAATAAATAAATAAAATCTTTAAAAAAAAAGGCACTTATGAAAAGCTCACAGTGAATATAATTCTCAGTGGGGAAACACTGAGAGCTTTTCCTCTAAGGTCAAGAACACGACAGAGATGTCCACTCTCACCATTGTTGTTCAACATAGTACTAGAAGTCTTAGCCACAGAAATCAGACAACAAAAAGATCCAAATTGGCAAAGAAGTCAAGCTCTCACTCTTCGCAGATGACATGATACTTTATATGGAAAACCCAAAAGACTCCACCCAAAATTGCTAGAACTCATACAGGAATTCAGCAACATGGCAGGTTATAAAATCAATGTACAGAAATCAGTTGCATTTCTATACACTAACAATGAGACAGAAGAAAGATAAATTAAGGAATTGATCCCATTTATAATTACAACAAAAACCTTAAGATACCTAGGAATAAACCTAACCAAAGAGGTAAAGGATCTGTACTCTAAAAACTACAGAACACTTATGAAAGAAATTGAGGAAGACACAAAAAAATGGAAAAACATTCCATGCTCATGGATTGAAAGAACAAATATTGTTAAAATGTCTATGCTATCCAGATCAATCTGCACATTCAGGGCAATCCTTATCAAAATACCATCAACATTTCTCACAGAGCTGGAACAAATAATCGTAAAATATGTATGGAACCAGAAAAGACCCTGAATAGTCAGAGGAATGTTGAAAAGAAAACCAAAGCTGGTGGCATCACAATTCCAGACTTCAAGCTATATTACAAAGCTGTAATCATCAAGATGGTATGGTACTGACACAAAAACAGACACATAGATCAATGGAACAGAATAGAGAACACAGAAATGGACCCTCAACTCTATGGTCAACTAATCTTTGACAAAGCAAGAAAGAATATCCAATGGGAATAAGACAGTCTCTGCAACAAATGTCCATCGATGGATGAATGGATAAGGATAATGTGGTGTCTATATACAATGGAATATTACTCAGCCATCAAAAAGGATGAAATCTTACCATTTACATCAACATGGATAGAACTGGAGGGTATTATGTTGAGTAAAATAAGTCAATCAGAGAAAGACAATAATCACATGGTTTCACTCATGTGGAATATAAGAAATAGAGCAGGGGATCATAGGGGATGGGAGGGGAAAACTGAATGGGGAGAAATCAGAGAGGGAGACAAATCATGAGAGACTCTTAGCTACAGATTGAGGGTTGGTGGAGGGGAGGTGGGTGGCGGGATGGGGTAACTAGGTGACAGTCATTAAGGAGGCATATGATGTGATGAGCATTGGGTGTTACAGGCAACTGATGAATTACTGAACTCTACATCTGTAACTAATGATATACTATATGTTGGCTAATTGAATTTAAATGAAAAAAAAATTGCTGATGCCTTGATCCTACCCCAAGAGATTCTGGTACTTATGCTGAGCATGGGGATTTTAAAATCTCCCCAGGAGATTCTAATATGTATTTTTTCCAATGCTGAGTAAAATGAGACACATGGACCAGCAGCATCAGCATTTCCTGAGCTTATTAGAAATGCAAATTCTCAGGCCCCTTCCCAGACCTGATGAGTCAGAATATTTGGAGTGGGGCTCAGGTATCTGCATTTTAAAAATCCCTCCAGATGATTCTGATGTACACAAATGTTTGAAAATTACCACTTTGTACCTGCTCCACCTTGTGCATTAGAGTCCCTGGGAGAGTTTTATCAAATGCCTGGGCCCTGCCCTAGAACTACTCAAACTGTATTTTAACCTAAGTTTCCAGACAATTCTGATGCACCCAGGATTGAAAACTGCATCTTTATACTAAGTAGACTGTCTTGCTCTATACATTTCCAGTATATGGACACTAGGGTTTATTAAGCTTACACAGTTTTTCTTTCTCTCACAAAATACCTAAACATAATGAACACAATCATCATCCTAAAATAAAGGTCTGGAGCTATTCTAAAGAATTGCACTCTTTGCTGAGAGCAGAGCTTGATACTGCAGGATTCTAGAAAGGACACATTGATTAGTATCTCAGCTATAATTAGTAGAACATAATGTCAGAGGGATGGCTGAGCTATGAGCACTGGGATGAAGCCATCCATGGCCCCAGGACCTGTAATGCACATTCCAGGAGAAGCCTGACTGCAGCCATTATCCTTTCCAGAAATAAATCAAATGCCCAAACATAGCTGACTTTAAGATTAAACTCAGAAGCTGATACCTGGGATGGACATTGGATTTCCCATGGCAAATAAGAAATCACATTCTACTTCTTCCCAAAATTGCCATTTTCAACTTTTGTCAGCATATCTGAGAATTACTGCCCCATTACTAATTGGCCCCTTAGCTCTGGGTCCTAGAAAAGAAGAAATTAGAATCAGGAAATATTTCTATTGCAAGTTATCTGGAAACTTGTAAAAAATATCTCCTTTAGTAACTTTTACTGAGAGCCCTCCATAGAGAATCTATATATCCTTAGGGAACACACTTTTTAAATCAGGTTTCTTTTCAATCAAAATGCCTTAAATTCCTACATTCTTCAATTAGCTTATAATCTAATAACAAACATTTACTGAGTGCTTATTGTTTAGAAAGCATGATACTAAATGCTGTGGGTGATTTAAAATAATCTGTGCATAGTAGAACCTGCTATTCAAAACATTATTCCTAGACCAGCAGCATCAATATCGTCTGGGAACTTGTTAGAAATGAAGATTTCAGGTCCCCACTCAGGCCTATTGAGTCATCTGTTTAATAAGATCTCCAGGAGATCTGTATGACCATTAATGTTTGAGAAACATTGCAATAAAAGATGTGGTCTAGTCTTTTCAAGGCAGTTGAAAAAACGCTACATATATATGAAAAATTAAATCATATTAAAAATTAAGTATAGGCCAAAACATGGTCCCTGCTCTCAAGAATCTTAAAATCTAGAGATAGATTAATGTGACAAGTTGAATAATTATCTTAGGTCAAGTCCTATAGAAGCAGAGCCTGAGATTTGGAGCACATGACTTACTGGGGGGAGGGGTGGTTCTCAGGAGAAGAGAAGTGAGGGAATTAGGGGAAGGAGCTAAGTAAGGGTATGATCCCAGCTGGAGTCAGCTTTTTGTCATCTGTTAGAGAGTATTTGGCTGTCGGCTGCCCCTGAATTGGGAGTAGAGGACATAAACGCTGGGCCAAAATGGCTTGCGTTAAACTGAAAGCAACCCTCTGAAAAAGGGGAGTGACTTTGAGATATGGGCAGCCAACCCTCACAGCAGCTGGGGTTTGAATGTACTGACCATTAAAGGGAATCTGGACAAGGCACCAACAGCATCCATTGGAATAATATAAGATGGAAAGATGTCGAAGGGAAAGTAGAATTTAAACTGGACAATGGAGAACCCAAGTATTATTCCCTTTTCAATAACAGTATTTTATTTTCCCTGGGGCACTCTCATGTCTTCCACCATCTCCACAGGTGGTTTATGATGGTGACTATACTTCAGACTTCAGGGGTGGCCATGCAGGGTATCATACCCCCCTGGCCACAGGGGTTGGTTCTGGAATGGGGACTTGACCAAATTCACATCAATGAGAAGCCCAATAAGCTGGCTCAGTTGTTAGGAACGAGTGCTCTCTCTCTCTCTCTCTCGTTGTAGGTTGTGGAGCCCAAGAATGAGGTCATTTGAGAAGACAGTAAGACTGAAAGAGAGAAATTGAGGTCTGATTATATGAAGCATGAAGCCTGACCAATCCCTGGGACTTTTCAGGATATGTGAGCTAATAAATTAATAATTCATTTTTTTGCTAAAGCCAATTTGAGCCTAGTTTTCTGTATTTTGCAGTTAAAAGTATTCTAAGATTTAGATATGAATGCAGCTTTTCCTGTTTTTGATATTCCTTGTGGTCTTGACAAGATGCATTGTCCACTCCCCTTTCTCCTTCTTATGAATCTTTCCCTTTTATTTATACCACTGCAGAAATACTATTTTCTGTTGTAATTATGTTCTATGTTCAGATCACTCCTAAAACTAAATTGAAAATGCTTTCTTACCAGTTGCTTCAAAACTGCATGCTTCTTTGAGCCCATAAACTTCATAAGCGGTGAAAATAAGGTAAAAGCTAATATATATTAGAGAAAGGTGTTATTTCTAATCCAATCTTGACCAAAATATATCAGTTTACTTCTTGACTTTGTAAATTATAACATTTTGAAGAAAATGTTTTCACCATCAACCTGCTTCAAGCTCTATCTTACTTTGAAATATTAATAGATATATTCTTAAAAACAAGCTGGAAACATTAACTTAAAAAAGAGAACAAAACAGTTTATTAAGGATTTTAAGACAGCATAAAAACTAGACTGTTTATTGCCACTATCAAAAAACATGAATCAATCAGAAATACCTGAGATAAAAACAGTAAGCATAAATCTGAATTTTCAAAGAATCCTTAAGAACTAACTTAAGGTGCACATTTCTAAAGTTTGTGTGGACTTCTGGGATTACTAATAGCAAAGTTTCAGAAGTGAGGAAAAACTAACTCATTGGTCAAGTGAATTTGCTTAGTTCTTTGTTTGCTTTTTGTTCTTTTTTTTTTTTTTTACACTTTATTTCAGATTCTAGGACTCATAATATCATCAGCTGAGGGCCCACCAAAGAGACACTTGACATATGTTGTCTCTCTTAATTCTTAGGACTATAGCTGAGCCTTCATTAAGGAGATGAGGAATCAGGTGCTCAGTGTTTTTTGTTGTTATTTTGTCTTTTTTGTTTGTTTGTTTGTTTTTTAACTTTTCCAAAAACACAGGTGTATAAACAGTAGAGCTGGGGTATAATCCCCAATCTAGTCCAGGGCCTGAACTAGTAGCCAGCATATACCTGCCATTTCAAATCTGATTTTCTTGCCTCCCTCTTGATATAAACCTTGGCCTTCTGTGGTACCTTTCAACTCAGGATGGTGATGGGGTTCACATTTTCCTATAGTGACCTTTCTATCTGAGTTGGCTGGGGGACAGAATATCAACGCTGACACTGGGTGTTATATGCAATTGATGAATCACTAAATTCCACCTCTGAAACTAATAATACACCATATGTTAATTAATTGAGTTTAAAAGAAAAAGAGTATCAATGCTGACAACAAAAGGAAGGCTCAGTCTGTTTCTCCCCACTCTGAGCCTGCACTGCATCTGACTGGACAGCACCAGGGAGGGAGGGCTTCATACATTTTGGCAGGGCTGAGATACTCATATAACAGAATTAATCCATAGTGGAGGCCCATCTGATAGAAAGGCAGTGAGGTGTGACATTTAGTGTTTTGGCCAGAGTTCCCTAATTCTTCTTCCTCAAAGGCAGTCTATACCACACAGCAGCTACATTCAATAGCAGTTCACTGCATTATGTTCCACACCTGCCAGCCACACTTATTCCACACATACCATTCCACAGTTGCCATCCCACATATTACCATTTCACACTTAGTGTGAAAATTCGAATGACTCTTCATTAGGCAGAGTTTATGTATCTATATCTGGATTTGTCAAACTCTGACCTCTTAAAAGACAGGGGTTGGTCACTGTAATGAATATGAGTCTTCGGACTGGGAGGAGGAAGCAAGCCTGTGCTTTGTAAGCCAACTATCTGTTTTTGAAAATATGCGATGAAAAAAGCCATGCATGTTGTTTTATGAACCAGTTTTTAGACTAGTGACTTGTTAAATTTATTTTCAAAGCTGAGTTCTTTGTAGGCCACTTCATTCTAAAATGTTTAGATAATTGACTTTCATGTATTTTTTTCAGGTCTTCCAGAATATCCTCCTTATAAATGAGTAGAAGCTGTTGTCATATGGGCCTTTCCTCCCATCATTTAGCATATTACCACACGAACGTGCATTATTCATAAAGAGAACAGCAAAAGGACACTTGACATCATTGGCCAATATTAGATTCTATGATCTTTATTTGTCCCTAGATGTGTATTCTGGCAATAGAATGAAGGCCTCTACTCTGCATGTAGATGACAGGGTCAGAAAGTAACATTATCCTAAAACTCTGCGCTGTATGTATTTTCTTAGAGCCTATAATAGAAATCAATGTTTTTGCCAGCCTAGTATCTTTTTTTGGACAACAGGGCCTCTACTTTCCACTTGGCTGAACCCCTTCTTTTTTTTTTTTAGTTCTCTTGGATGGCATTGCCTATACCCCAGGCTGGGTCAGTTCAGCATTAGCCTCACCAGTTGGTGACAAAATAGGTGTGTGAGCCAGGGCAGGTCAGTAAGAGCTTTAACCAGGACTTTTGATGGTGCTACCAGAAAAAAAAAGGTCTTTCTTTTCCCTGTGTTGGTGGAGTATAAGCCTTAAACTGCTAGAAGCCATTCTTGCCATCACTTGAGATTATTCTGCTGAGAATAAATTCAACAGAGAAAAGAAATAGGACTTAAGAAAAGAAGCTGCCCTATGCCATAGTTATCACTGTTTCTGATGTTAGGCCACATTAGACTTTACAGAAGCCAACACATAGCCCTTCCTGTTTAAACTTAATTGAACTAAGTGTTCTGTTACTTATAACCAAGAGCATCATAATCAACACCGCAACCCTAATTGAAACTCACCCATGTCCATACCTTGTTGAAAATTTCCTTTAGGAGTAGTCCATTCAAGGAAAATCCTTCTGAAAATGAGTTGATTCGGGGGGCTTCTTGAGGTATTAGAATTTTTTGGAGTCTCTCTGATGTGAATTCAGGCTTTGTAAATACATGAGATTTCCTAGGGTAGACCTGATATGTGGTGTGGCCCCTACTTTCTGTAGGAACCACACTGAACACAGCCAAGATCTGGTCCTTAAAGTTTGCAGACCTTGACAGTAACTCTCAACTTCTGGAGGTCAAGTATGATGGAAGAGAATTGAGGTGAGGGAGGATTTAGGTTCTGATATTCACCTGAAACATCCATCAGCTTCCTGAATTCTGTACCAAAGTCAAAGTCTCAGCAATCTTTTTAGTCTAGAAGTCCTATATCACAGGAAGCTTTTCTGTGCCTCTAAAGGTAAATAAGAAGGCAGAAATCTGATGCTGTATAAGACACTGTGCTATTGCATTTGTTCTCAAACTTTAGCATACACCAGAATTACCTGGAGTGCTTATTAAAACAGTTTCTCTGATTCAGTAGGTCTAAATTGAGGCACCAAAATTTGCAATCTAACAAGTTCTAAGTAATGCTGAGTCTGCTGATCTGGCAACCACACTTTGAGGATCTCTGCCCTATAAGTATATCATTCACAGCATAAGTAATACCAATGTTGTGTACAAGACTAACACTGATGGGGTAAGTTTGCATCTGATGACAGTTCCCCAGTAGAACTCACTACTGGTGAGGAAGGTGAAATCTATTTCCCCAGATGTATTGATTAAATGATATCCCCCTTTTGGAGGGCAAAGATGCATTTATGTACCCTGAACTTAGCAACTTTCCTTCCAAAGCGGCATATGCCAGTGCTTTAAAGTCATCCTATTCACTTCCCATCCTTCTGTGGCTTAAGCAGAGTTTGCAATAGCCAAAAAAGTCATCAATCATGGGACAAGAGCTCTAGGCCAGACAGCAAGGATTAGGAAATCTCCAAACTGGATAATTAGTCAAGAAAAATAAATACTCTTTAGTGAATGCAATAATAACCACACTGGGCTTCCAGCTAATCAATTTGTTGGGCCATCTGTCTAAGGAAAGTGGACAGGAGACAGTGCCCATTTTGCAGGCCTGCAGGGGCCCAGGAGGAGACTGATGGAAATGGGAGCCTCTTGACCTAAAGGAACCTGAAGGAGCAAGACTTCTACCTACTGCTTTTCTTGTGTGGAGGCTGTAGGGAGCTTCAGCTTTTAGAGAACATCTCTGTGGGTTGCTGAACATCAGAGGCACATCCTCAAGCCATCAACCTGTTTGCATCTGAGATGGCCAGGCCCTGTTCATTTTAGGGTCCTTTATTATGTCAACAACCTTTTTAAGTTGAATTTTTATATTTTAAATAGTTCTTATAACTATTAATTTTTAAATTATTTTGAGTGTATCTTTTTAGCTTTTTAACTTTTAGTCAGCTCACCTTACTGAGCCCTTATTATATGTAATCCTCCATATACAAGGATTATAAATGACTTGAGATAAGCTTGGCTTTGAGGAACCTGTGGGATGGTTTGGGTAAGAAGACACACAGAGGACATCACCTTTGCAAAGCCTCCAACCTCAACCCAGCTAGAATTAGATGTCCTCAATCCAGGGGTATCCATGTGTGAAAATCATCTCCTCATCTAACTCTCATTGGACTGGAAGCTTTTAAGAGAAGTGCAAGATCTTGTTTGTATGATCAAGATCTATTAAAGGGACTGACACATGGTAGGCATTGCATTGGTGCCTAATAACTGAATGAGAATGTGTTAAAAATACAAGTAGCATGTAATATCTACATCAGCACATAGGGCAATTCATAAAGAATTCTCAAGGACAGTTTCTCCAAACATAAACTTGTATAAGTTTTATATAAGAGAGAAGATGATCTATGTGGAGAGTACAGAGTTCTACTCACCAGGAATGATGATGTCATCTTGGAGAAATAGGAAAAAAAGATGGTGAAAGTCATGCTAGGTTATTTGCATGGATTATTATACTGGGCTTTATAACAATCCCATCAGTTAGTCACTATTATTGGCCCCATTTTATAGATGAAGAAACAGAGACTGAGAAAAGATAAGCATCTGTCCTACATCATTCAGTGTGGTATAATAGGGTGACGCTTGAAATGTAATGGTCTGTACTAAGGGTCTGAACTGATAACCACTGCAGTCTACAGCCACCCTTTAAGAAAGACCAAGTAGAGGCATCCTGGACTTGAACCAAGAACCATTGATCTCAAATCTTTTAGTTTATCTTAAAGTACTGTTGGACAATAAACCAGGGGCTGAAGTTGGATGTCATTTGGAAACCTGGTAGTCTGTACAGAAACAATATTTCCTAGATTTCCTGAATGGTAGTGGCTTAGGGAGTAAGCCATCCAGCACAGGAGATAGAAGGTGGCATACTAGAGTAGATATTGGTTGGAGTCAGGGCCAGGGTTCTAGGTCTAGGGATTGGGTCTATTACAAAGACTTTTCCAGAAGTACTATAAGTGGAGTAGTCCTCTACCATTGGTAGTCCTCTATCATTGGTTAAGGCATATGTGTTTTCCCTGGAAAACATTGTTTCAGTAATAGGAACCACAGCCAACTCAGTCGACTATGCTTAGTTGTTTCAGCGGTCTCTGATTTTCCACTGGGTGGCAGAGTTTCAGAAATTGCTATGGGCTTCCCAAGCCTCTGAACCAGTTTGTGTCTCTATTCTGTCTATGCCTGGCAGTGTGCAGGCATTTGCTTATTATTTTCACTGTCTTGCTTCAACCAACTGATATTATAGCTGAGGTGGGTAATTTGAAAGCTCCCTATTATAGGACCTGTAGGTGCATAATGGACTCTGCTGCTCCTGGCATTATGGCTTTTGTGACTGAGACTGCCCATCAGTTTGGGTTAGAGGATTAGAAACAGGACCATGATCCAATGAAGAGCCCATGGCTGAGTTTATAGTTATTCCTCAGCAAAAGTCAGACATTCATGGCACATAGTAATAGATGTAGTGGGGAAAGCATCCAAATGTAAGCCACCTTTTGCAACATCAGCACTGAAACAATTATGTTTTATTCTAATGCTATAATTCAGGCATGTTCTGGGACAGGAAAAAAATCATGCCTTCCAATATAGAATTGATATTTATTCATTCCTTCAGCATTGAATATTGTTTTAGTGATCCAGGGACTGTCCTAGATGGTAATAAGCGAGATAGAAAAAGCCCATGCCTTCATGAAACTTATGATCTAGTACAAAAAGACTGACAATTAATCATAACAAACATATACATATATCCAATCATCACATTGTTTACCTTAAACTCATACAATATTATCTGTCAGTTATATCCCAATAAGGGTGGGGAAAACAAAAAATAAAAAAGCATATTATTATGTTAAAAAAAAAAAGAAGATAGTAGGAAGGGAAAAATGAAGGGGGGGAATCGGAGGGGGAGATGAACCATGAGAGACTATGGACTCTGAGAAACAAACTGAGGGTTTTAGAAGGTAGGGGGGTGGATGGCTGGGTTAGCCTGGTGATGGGTATTAAGGAGGGTGTGTATTGAATGGAGCACTGGGTGTTATATGCAAACAATGAATCATGGAACACTACATCAAAAACTAATGATGTAATGAATGGTGACTAACATAACATAATAAAATAAAATTTAAAAAAAGAGCATGTTATTATCACCCAGAGTCCATAGTTTACCTTAGGGTTCATTCTTAGTGTTGTACATTCTGTGGGTTAGGACAAATGTGTAATGGCATATATCCATTATTATACTTTCAAACACAGTAGTATCACTACCCTAAAAATCACTGTGTGCCACCAATTCATCCTTTTCTCCCCTCAAACTTTTAGAACCCACTGATCTTCTTACTATCTCCATTGTTTTGTCTTTTCCAGAATGTCACAGAGTTGGGCCCTTTACAGATTGCCTTCCTTAACTTAGTAAAAAGCATTTAAGTTTCCTCCATGTCATTTCATGGCCTGATAGCTCATTTCTTTTTTAGTGTTGAATAATATTCCACTATCTGTACCACAATTTATTTATCCATTCACCTTTTGAAGGGCATCTTAGTTTCTTCCAGATTTTGGAAATTATGAATAAGGTGTTATCACCATTAACATGTAGGTTTTATTTGTGACCATAATATTTCAACTCCTTTGGGTAAATACCAAGGAGTATAATTATTGGCTCATATGGTAAGAATATGTTTAGTTTTTTAAACCATCAAAGTATCTTCCAAGTTGACTGCATCATTTTGCAAGCCAAACAGCAACAATGAACCAGAGAATCCTTGCCGTTCCACATCCTCAAACAGCATCTGGTGCTATTGGTGTTCTGAATTTTGGCCATTCTAATAGGTGTATAGTGACATCTCGTTGTTTGAACTTGCAATTTCCTAATAATATAAGATGTCTTTTCATATGCTTACTTGCCATCTGTATATCTTTGATGAATTATCTGTTCAGATCTTTTGCCCATTTTGAATCAGGTTGTTTATTTTCTTATGGAGTGCTAAGAGTTATTTGTATATTTTGAATAATAATCCTTTATCAGATATGTGTTTTGCAAATATTTTCTCAAATATATCTTGCAAAAAATAAGTCTGGGGCTTGTCATTTCATTTTCTGCACAGTTTTTTTTTTTTTATAGAGTAAAAGTTTTTAGTTTTAATGAAGTTCAGCTTATCAATTTTTCCTCTCATAGGTCATCCTTTATTGTACCTAAAACATTGTTACCAAACCCAAGGTTACCTAGATTTTCTCCTCTGTTAGCTTCTAGAAAATTTAGAGTTTTGCATTTTACATTTTGGTCCATGATCCATTTTGAGTTAATTTTTATGTAATATGTAAAGTCTGTGTCTAGATTAATTTTTTTTCTTGTCTCGTGGGTGTCTAGTTGTTCCAGCACTTTTTTTTTTTGAAAAGCCTATTCTTTCTCTTTTGAATTGCCCTTGCTCCTTTTTAAGATCAGTTGACCATATTGCATGGGTCTACTTATAGTTTCTTTCTTCTGTTTCATTGATTTGTTTGTCTAATTTTCACCAACAGCCAACTGTCTTTTTTCCTGTAACTTTCTAGTAAGTCTTGAAGTTGGGGAATGTCAGTCTATTTGTTTTTAAACTCTAAATTTTGCATTTTGAAAAACATGTGTCTGCGAATATTTATTAATGGACAGTGTTGTTGTGAGGCTATGTATAGGGAACAGAGGTTACCACACCCTCTATCTATCAGTACACCTAAATCTATCACCAGAATGGGTTCCTCAATCACTAGCTAGATAGTGACATCAACATGAATGGACCAAGCGCCTCTACCTTATTAAATGTTAAGAAATCCTGTAGATTTTGCCACAGATCTGGGGCATCTCTGAGGCACAGAATATGGTAGCTGAGGGATACTCAGATGACACTGGGCAGAGTAGAGATTGTTGGGGAAGGCAATGCATTTTGAGCCATGTTTAGAGTGAGCTCAGTTTTATGTTGGGGCATCTCAGTAGGGGCTGCTATCAGGCTCTGACTGGCTATCCATACTCCAAAGCCCTTCGCTATGCTTGCTGACCCCAGCATTCTGGCATCAGTCAAAAACTCAGCATCTCCCAATACTTAACTTCCTGTATTCCCTCTCAGGATGCCACAGCCCTCCTTTTAGATCTCTGAAGTTGTATACCTGAAAATTTTCCTCCTTTGACCCACAAAGACAGATCACACACACACACACACACGTATGCACACATTTTTCCCTCCTGTCAAGGGGGATATAAAGAAATAGATTTTCTGCCCCAAAGTGAGTCATCATTTCTCCCTAGTACATGCCCAATAAAAAGAGAAATTTTATCTCTGATGGAGCATTCTCCCTGTTGTATACATTTTTATTTGCTAGTAATCCAAATATAATCCACACTACATATTGAAGGACTCATTTATTTTCTCTGTCTCTTGAGCATGCACTCCTGGCTATAGACAGCACTGGTCTTATATTGGCTTTTTCATCCAAAGCCCTCTCCCATCAGAACTCACACAAAAGAACTAGCTGTGTGCTGAAATGTGTATGAATTAATTATACCTCTGGCTAAGGTAACCAAGCCTCAAAACAGCACAGTCTGATAATGTGTTCCATCAAGGCAGGAAACTTGAGACTTTCGCCCTGTTAGGCAACAACATACAATGAAGAAGAGCTGCTCATTCCTCTTGGAGGAGAGGACTGTCATCGGCGGTTCTCTCTCTCAGCCAGGGTAATGCTCCCTCTCCCAACTAATGTCATTCTGGATAAAATGCGCCATGAAAGATTCAATTGACTCAACTCATTTAGTCATAAGTAGAGTTGGATACAAAATGTGAGCAATTATTTTCCATGATCACTAAATGCCATAGAAATCTGTGTTCTCTGTAAAGAAAGGCTTTTACAGCATAAGGATATATTTCTTCAGAAAGAAGATGGCATGGTTTCCAAATAAGTATTCAGTTCATAACTCCAAATTACATGCTACAAGTAAAGAAACATTTTTTCCTCTGGTAATTACAATGAATAGAAACTTTTTTATGCTTATTTTTTTCTTAGAAAACAATCATGGAGGGTGATGCATTATGTTTGTTCATAACTGCTTCATGCCAGTAGATTCTGAAAAGGCATATCCATCCCTAACTGGAAGCACTGACAATTTTTACTTTTTTAGCTGCTGCTAGAGTGTAAGATAGACACAGAATAAAGAGCATATCTTTAGTTCACAGATTTTCAAGGACCAATTAACTAGTTGGTGGATCCTACCCTTCTCTAACTTCTCTTTTTACTTACCCACAGTTTGGCAATTTCGTTTTTCATCATGTCAGAAGAGGGATACAGAGAGTAATAAAATTCAAAATAATCAGTTCAGTCACTTTTTAATATGTCTTGTAAAAGGCAGGATGGGGGTGGATTTTGAAGTTATTGCCTAAAATTGGAGACTTAGGAATACTTGTATTTTATTTGAGTCCATGTTCTCCTGCCTTTGCTGATTCTTTTTTTTTTTTTAAGATTTTATTTATTTATTTGACAGAGAGAGACACAGCGAGAGAGGGACACAAGCAGGGGGAGTGGGAGAGGGAGAAGCAGGCCTCCCGCCGAGCAGGGAGCCTGATGTGGGGCTCGATCCCAGGACCCTGGGATCATGACCTGAGCCGAAGGCAGACGCTTAATGACTGAGCCACCCAGGCACCCCTGCTGATTCTTAACATAAGTGTGAGGATGTACCTTGCATGCATAAACATTCAATAAATATTCAGTGAATGAATTAATATTAAATGCTTGGGTTTGCCCCCCTCTTCTCACATCTCACCTGAATTTCCCGTTTCTCTCTCTTCTCCTCTCCTCTCCTCTCCTCTCCTCTCCTCTCTCTCTCTCTCTCTCTCTCTCTCTCTCACACACACACACACACACACACACACACACACACAGAGTGACTTTCAAATTTTAATGCACATCTATCTACAAGACTTGTTAAAGCTCACATTCATTACTGGACCCAAGATCAGATTTTCTGATTCAATTGGTCCTGGACAGGACCCCCAAATTTGCATTTTTGACACACTCTCCAAGTGATATTTATGCTACTTGTCCAGGGGACCACACTTTTCACTGCTCTCACTCCTCTCATTTCTGTGGCTTCATTTCCTCTATGCAGGAATGCTTTCTATAGGAAACAATTTTGTTTCCTTTTATCACATCCCATAGGGCCCTCTCAGATTTTAACCACAGCCATGCTGGGCAGTTCCATGCAAGCCTCAAGCTACCAGAGGACCCCTTCATCTATGTATTTCTCTGCTTTTCCATCTCAGAGCCTCTCCAGTAGCTGCAGGAATCCTTGGGGTGCCTGGGTGGCTCAGTCGGTTGAGCATCTGCCTTCGGCTCAGGTCATGATCCTGGCGTTCTGGGATCTAGCCCCGCGTTGCCTCAGTCTCTGTGCTCAGCGGGGAGTCTGCTTCTCCCTCTCCCTCTGCCTGCTTGCCTGCCTACTTGTGATCTCGCTCTCTCTCTGTCAAATAAATAAATAAAATCTTAAAAAAAAAAGAAAGAAAGAAAAGAAGCTGCAGGAACCCATTTAGCCCACAGCATAGAAGTACCAGGGAGCTAAAGTCCCTGAAGGAGGATGGCATGTCTGTCATGAGGACACTTCTGAGAGGAAGTCTGTAGGTTTCTCAGAAGTCCCACAGAGCTGAGCCCCCATTGCCCACAGTGGCAACCTTGACATCACGCATTCATATCTGCTCTACCTTTTCCGTGTCACTCTTGTTTTCCTCATTCTTGCCTCCTGAGTCATGTTCCAGTAAACTACTTTGCCAGTATTTTTGTCTCAAGCTTTTTTTTGGGTGAATCAAAGCACAGACACCTTCCTTGACTCTTAGTAGCACTGAGCTACTGCCTTATCTCTCCTTCCCATCAGCAGCAGCTGTGTAGATGCCCATTCACTCAGCTGCTCCATTTCCCCACCTCTTAGTTGCTGCTTCACTTCTGAAAGAAAAGGTGGTCTCCAACTGACATATTATCCCCAAACCCATCTCAGGTAAATCACTTTTTATGTTTCAGATTCCATGTGCTTTTTCCAGGCCCCTTTCTCTTCCATTCTGTAGAATTTGATGATGTTAACACTCCCTTGTTCTTGAAACTCAGGTGCAATATCATTTCTCTTCTGAAACTGGACAATCCACTCCACTGTCAATATGGACCTCTTTCAGAACTAACACTGGGTTGTGCTTGCTTAGTCACATGTTCTGTCTCCTTCTAGAAAACTCCTCTATCAGAGGATCCCAAGTTTTCTAAACTCACAGTGGCATCCTTAGTATCTCAGTAATTTCTTCACCATACCCTTAGGCCAAAGGAAAGACTAACAGTCCCATTTATCAAGGAGTTCAGTGTGAACAACTTAATAAGTGTGTATGTATTAACAAATATTTAGCCATTTAGAAGCATGACATGTATAAATACTGATTCAGTTGTAAATAAGCACAATTACTAATGGGATGTGTGTGCCTATTAAGCAATGCAAAACTTTTCAAAATTCAGGATCAGATTGGGTACCCTCATTTTTTTCCACACTGATTTTTATATGTTTTTATCTAAAAATTGCAAAGATATAACATCACTGAAAAGAATGTAGATGATCTAGTAGATGTTGAAACTGTAGACTGCTTTGATATTTAATAGTAGACATATAGATCAGTGGAATAGAATTGAGAGTCCAGAAATAAACCTATACATTTATGATGAATTGCTATTTGAAAAGGGTGCCAATAAATTCAATGGGGAAAGAGGAGTCTTTTTAACAAAATAGTGCTGGAGCAACTATATATCCACCTGAAAAAGAATGATGTTGGATCACTCCTTCACACCATATACAAAATAAAATCAAAATAGTCCTAACCAGAAGAGATAAAACTACAAAACCCTTAGAAAAAAAGACAGGTGTAAATTATCATGACCTCTGATTAGACAAAGATTTCTTAGCTATGATGCCAAAATCATAAACATTCCCAAGAAAACATAAATAATATGATTTCAAAAAATGAAATACATTTGTGCTTTGCATGATGCCATAAAACAGTGAAAGGACTACCCAAGGGATGGGAGAAAATACTTGCATATCATATATCTGAAAAAGGACTTGTATGTAGAATATATAAAGAACTCTTACAATTTAATAATAAAAAGACACATAGCCCAACATACAAATGGGCAAAGCATTTGGATAAGTAGACCTTTTTCCAAATATAATATACAGATGTCCAATAAGCATGTGGAAAGATGCTCAACATCATTATTCATTATGGAAATGTAAATTAAAACCACAATGAGATACTACTTCATACCCAAGTAGGATGCATATAATCAAAAACAAATGATAATAAGTGTTGTCAAAAATGTGGAGAAAATGGAGCCCATCTCCTTTCCTGAAGACAAAGTAAAATGGTACAACCCTTTGGTAAACATTCTGGCAGCTTCTCACAAAGTTAAGAATAGAGTTGTCTTATGATCCACCAATTCTAGTCCTAGGTATATATACCCAGGAGAATTAAAAACATATATCCACAAAAAAACTTGAATACAGCTGTTGTACCTGCATTATTCATGATAACAAGAAGTGGGAAGAATCTACATGTCCCTCAACTGATGCATTAATAAACCAAATGTGGAATAACCTTACAATTAAATATTATTTGGCCTTAAATGAAGTACTGACACATGCTACAATATAGATGAACCTTGAAAACATACTAAATGAAAGAAGCAAGACATTAAAAGCCTCATATTGTATGGTCCCATTTGTATAAAATGTCCAGAATAGGAAATTTAATAAAGACTGAAAGGAGATCAGTGGTTGTCAGGGGCCTGAGAACTGAGGTTGACTGCTAAAGGGGATGGGGTTTCTTTGGGGATTGATGAAAATATTCTATAATTAGGTAGGGATAATTGCACAAATGTGTGAATATATTAAACACCACTATGTGGTCTATTCTGGAGAAAGTTCCATGTGCACTCGAGAAGAATGAGTATTCTGTTGTTTTAGGGTGGAATGTTCTGTATATATCTATGAGGTCCATCTGGTCCAGTGTATCATTCAAAGCTCTTGTTTCCTTGTTGATTTTCTGCTTAGATGATCTGTCCATTGCTGAGAGTGAAATATTGAGGTCTCCTACAATAAACGTATTGTTATCAATATGACTCTTTATTTTGGTTAACAGTTGGCTTATGTATATGGCTGCTCCCATGTTGGGGGCATAGATATTAACAATTGTTAGATCTTCTTGTTGGATAGACCCTTTAAGAATGATATAGTGTCCTTCTGTGTCTCTATTTACATACTTTAGTTTAAAATCTAATTTGTCTGATACAAGAATTGCTACCCTAGCTTTCTTTTGAGGTCCACTGGCATGGAAGATGGATCTCCATCCCTTCACTTT
>NC_138378.1:33733618-33739664 GCF_054177405.1 Leptonychotes weddellii
TACAATTATTAGATCTTCTTGTTGGATAGACCCTTTAAGAATGATATAGTGTCCTTCTGTGTCTCTTATTACAGTCTTTAGTTTAAAATCTAATTTGTCTGATATAAGAATTGCTACCCTAGCTTTCTTTTGAGGTCCATTGGCATCGAAGATGGATCTCTATCCCTTCACTTTCAGTCTGGATGTATCTTTAGTTTCCAAATGAGTCTCTTATAGACAGCATATGTTATTCTTTTTTAAGACTGCTTTGGCTATTTCAGGTCTTTTGTGGTTCAATACAAATTTTAGTATTTTTTGTTTTAGTTCTGTGAAAAATGCTTAGTATTTTGATAGAGATTGCATTGCATCTATAGATTGCTTTGCAGAGTATGGATATTGTAATATTAATTCTTCCAATCTATGACCATGGAATATCTTTCCATTTGTTCTTCAATTCTTTCATCAGTGTTTTATTGTTTTTGGAGTACAGATCTTTCACCTCCTTGGTTAAGTTTATTCCTAAGTATTTTATTCTTTTTGGTCCAGTTGTAAATGGGATTGTTTTCTTAATGTTTCTTTCTGCTACTTCATTGTTAGTGTATAGAAATGTTACAGATTTCTGTGTATTAATTTTGTATCCTGAGAATTTGCTGAATTTTAGTTTTAGTACTTTTTGGTAGAATCTTTAGGGTTTTCTCTATATAATACCATATCATCTGCCAGTAATGACGGTTTTACCTCTTCCTTACCAATTTGGATACCTTTTATTTCTTATCTGATTGTTGCATCTAGGATTTCCAAGATAAATTGGATAAAAGTGGTAAGAGTGGACATTCTTGTCTTGTTCCTGATCTTAGAAGTAAAGCTCTCAGTTTCTCACCATTATGATGGTTAGCTGTGGCTTTTTCAGTATGGCCTTTATTATATTGAAGTATGTTCCTATAAACCTGCTTTGTTGAGGGTTTTTATCATGAATGGATATTATACTTTGTCAGTGCTTTTTCTGTGTCTATTGAAATGATCATGTGATTTTTATCCTTTCCCTTGTTAATGCAATGTATCACGTTGATTGATTTGTAAATGTTGAACCATACTTGCTTACTGGGAATAAATCCCACTTGATCCTGGTGAATGATTTTTTGATATACTGTTGGTTCAGTTTGCTAATATTTTGTTAAAGATTTCTGCATCTATGTTCATCAGAGATATTGGCCAGCAGGGTTTTTTTGTTTTGGGTTTTGGTTTTGGCTTTTTGGTTTTTTGCAGTGTCTTTGTCAGGTTTTGGTATTGGATAATGCTGGCCTCATAGAATGAATTTGGAACGTTTCTTTCCTCTTCTATTTTTTGGAATAGTTTCAGGAGAATGGGTATTAACTCTTCTTTAAATGTTTACTAGAATTCATCTGTGAAGCCATCTGGTACTGGACTTCTGTTTCTTGGGAGTTTTTTGATTACTGATTCAATTTCATTGCTGGTAATTGGTCTGTTCAA
Organism: Leptonychotes weddellii; assembly: GCF_054177405.1. NCBI lineage: Eukaryota > Metazoa > Chordata > Mammalia > Carnivora > Phocidae > Leptonychotes > Leptonychotes weddellii. Next base: position 33,735,089 of record NC_138378.1, read on the forward strand.
GTTTTCTATTTCTTCCTCATTCAGTTTTGGAAGGTTTTATGTTTCTAGGAATATGTCCATTTCTTCTAGGTTATCTAGTTTGTTGGCATATGATTTTTTATAATATTCTATTATAACCCTTTGTTTTTCATGGTGTTCGTTATCTCTCCTCCTTCATTTCTGATTTTGAGTCCTCTCTCTATTAATGAGTCTGGCTAAAGGTTTATCAGTTTGGTTTATTTCTTTCAAAGAATCATCTCCCAGTTTCATTGATTTTTTTTCTGTTGTTTTTGTAGTCATTATTTCATTTATTTCTGCTCTAATCATTATTATTTCTCTCCTTCTACTGGCCTTTGGCTTTGTTTACTCTTCTTTTTCTAGATACTTTAGGTATAAGGTTAGGTTGTTTGAGATTTTTCTTATTTCTTGAGTTAGGCCTATATTGCTGTAAACTTGCCTCTTTTTTTTTTTTTTTTAAAGATTTTATTTATTTATTTGACAGAGAGAGACACAGTGAGAGAGGGAACACAAGCAGGGGGAGTGGGAGAGGGAGAAGCAGGCTTCCCGCGGAGCAGGGAGCCCGATGCGGGGCTCGATCCCAGGACCCTGGGATCATGACCTGAGCTGAAGGCAGACACTTAACGACTGAGCCACCCAGGCGCCCCTAAACTTGCCTCTTAAAACAGCTTTTGCCACATGCCAAAGAATTTAGATGGTTGTGTTTTCATTTTGATTTGTCTCCATGTGTTTTTTTTATTTCCTCTTTGATTTCTTGGGTGACCTATCCATTATTTAGATGTATGTTATTTAGCTTCCATTTATTTGTATTGTTTCCAAATGTTCTCTTTAACTGATTTCTAGTTTCTTACCACTGTCGTCAGAAAAGATTTTATTATTTCAATCTTTTTTAATTTATGGAGATTTGTTTTATAGGCTAACATGTGCTCTATCTTGGAGAATATTCCATGTGCACTGGAATGCTTTTTGGGGATGGAATGCCGTTTGGGGGTGGAGTGGTCTGTATATGTCTGTTTGGCTTTGGGTGACACAAGACTAGATAGACCTGTTTCCTTGTTGATTTTCTGTCTGAATGATCTATCCCATTGATGTAAGTAAGGTGTTAAAGTCCTCTACTATTACTGTATTAGCATAAGTTTCTCCCTTTATCTCTATTAATAGTTGCTTTATGTATTTAGGTGCTCCCATGTGGGATGCATAGATATTTACAATTTTTCTATCCTCTTGTTGGAATGTTTCCTTTATCTCTTTGTCCACTGTCTCCATGTCCTTTGTCTCTCACTACAGTCTTTGCTTTAAAGTCTGTTTTGTTGGTTATAAGTATTGCTACCTCAGCTTTCTTTTCACTTCCATTTGCATAATAAATGTTTTTCCATCCCTTTACTTTTTTTTAATTTTTAATTTAAATTCAATTTAATTAACATATACTTATTATTAGTTTCAGCAGTACAATTTAGTGATTCATCAGTTGCATACAACACCCAGTGCTCATTACTTCAAGGGCCATCCTTAATGCCCATCCCCTTTTAATCTGCATGTGTCTTTAGGTCTGCAGTGAATCTCTTGTAGGTAGCATATAGACGGGTCTTGCTTTTTTATCCATTCTGTCACCCTTTGTCTTTTGATGCAGCATTTAGTTCATTTACATTTGGAGAATTATTGATAGGTATGTACTTATTGTCATAAGCCCTTGTTACTTGTTTTCTGGTTGTTTTTGTAATTGTTCTCTGTACCTTCTTCTCTTGTTCTCTTCCTTTGTGGTTTGATGGCTTTCTTTATTATTATGCTTCGATTTCATTCTCTTTTTTGGGTGTATGTCTATTACAAGTTTTGATTTGTGATTACTGTTAGGTTCATATATATCATCTTAGGCATACAGCCATCTGTATTAAGTTGATGGTTGCTTAATTTTAATTACATTCTAAAAACGCTAAATTTTAACTCCCCCACCATTTATGTATATAATGTAAATTTTTATATCCTTTCATGAATCTCTAATATAGTAATATACATCAATATAATTGATTTTTACTGCTTTTGTGTTTTAACCTCCTTACTGATTTTATACATGATTAATCTACTACCTTTATTCTGTGTTTGCATTTACCTGTGAAATTTTTTCCTTTCATACTTTTTTTTACTGCTAGTTATGGACTTTCCTTTCCATTAAAAGAATTCTCCTTAACATTTCTTGTAAGGCTGCTTGAGTAGTGATGAAATCCTTTAACTTTTCTTTGGGAAACTCTTTCTCTCTCTTTCTATTCTGAATGTTAGCTTTCCGGGGTAGAGTATTCTTGGCTGTATGCTTTTTTCTTTTCACACTTTGGATATCTGATGTCACTCCCTTCTGGCCTGCCAAGTTTCTGCTGAAAAATCAGTTGAAGCCTTACAGAGTTTCCCTTGTATTTAACCGTTCTCTTTTCTCTTTAAAATTCTTTATCACTTCACTTCTTGCCATTTTAATTATTATGTGTCTTCATGTGGACCTTCTTGGGTTGATTTTGTTGGGAGCTCTCTGTGCCTCCTGAATCTGAGGTCTGTCTCCTTCACTAGATTAGGGAACTATTCAGCTATTATTTCTTCCAGTATATTTCCTGGGATCCTTATAATGTGAATGATAGTATGCTTGATGATGTCACTGAGTTTCGTTAACCTATTCTCATTTTTATTATTCTTTTTTCTTTCTAGTTGGATTGCTTTCATTACCCTAGCTTCTAGCTTGTTGGTCCTTTCTTCTGCCTCCTCTAATCTGCTATTGGTTCCCTTTAGTGTGTTTTATTTCAGTTATTGAGTTCTTCATCTCCAACTAATTCTTTTTTACATTTGTGATCTCTTTGTTGAAGGTCTCGTTGAGATTCTTCACTCTTTTCTCAAGGCCAGTGCGTATCTTTTTGACCATTACTTTGAGGTCTTTATCCGACATATTCCTTATCTCCATTTCACTAAGCTCTTTCTTTCTGTTTTTGTTCTGTTCTTTCATTTGGGACATAATCCTGTCTCCTTATTTTGTCTAACTCTCTCTGTTTAGGAAGGTCAGCTGTGTTTCCTGATCTTGAATGTAGTGGCCTTATGAAGAGGTCATGTGGTGCCTGCCCTGTAGTGCAGTGCTACCTGATCATCAGAACCAGGCTCTCCAGGGGTGTCTCCTGAGTGGATCCATACATCCTAGTGTTTTGGCTGAGCCATGTTTGCTTTCAGTTCAGTTGGCTGCAGTGGCCCACTTTCCTGGCTGTGGAGGCATAGGTCAGGGTTTGGTCCCTGTGCTGTTGAGAGTTCCGAGGCCTCTGTAGGCTTGTAGTTGGGCAGTGTCAGCAGTCAGGCTAACTGTCTGCAATAAGTCTGTCTGTCACAGTTGCTTGCATACTGAACTGCAGGGCACTCTCCCTGTGTTGCCTCCTAAGAGATTATTGTTGGTTGGCAGGGCTGGCATTCAGAACACAACTCTGTAGACACTTTGATTTTAGGACTTCTGATCTCCAGAATTGTAAGAGATAATTTTATATTGCTTTAAGACCCTAAGTCTGTGGTAATTTGTTATAGCAGCAATAGGACTCATATATTTATTTTATACTTTAGGTTATAATCCATTACTACTACATTTATTTTATTTTCGAAATTGTTCAGCTTTCTCAATTGGGAGCTCCCTCAGTTGGTTCCTATATCACTTTGACATATTCCCCAACAGTGTGGGTTTTTTTATTTGTATGCTTTGTTTTGAGCATTTTATATTCTGGTACTATAAGATATCCAGCACTCACTTTGTATATTTCCTGGACCACTACTAGAATCTAAGAAGCCCTGGTCCTTTTTCTTATAGAATGGTATTAGAAACCATTGTAATAAATACTAGGTGTGTTTATTGCCACTGGGGTGTCATTGCTCTAGGCCCTCTCAGCTAACAGAGCAAAGGAATGTGTGCCTGTACACCAGCCTTCACATACACACATATCTATAAATCTGTCTGTAACAGTCTGTATCTATATTGAGCTAAACATGAATTTATACTGATATCTCCAGTTTTAATCCATTATCTCTGGGATCATTCTAGCCTCTTCACTTTATCTATAAACTCCCACTCCAACACTGAGAAGCTTGGCTACCATCATCCATTTACTTAATTATTCAATTCCAGTAGACATGTATATAGCAGTGTCAAAATTATTAACCCATACCCAATGGGAGAAAACTCTATCAACTAGAATATAGTGCTTAGGTGCAGTTCCTTTTGCCATTAGTCTTACAGAGTCCACTAATTTCCAAAGCTACTTAGCTCAGCCCTCTTTCCCCATCTCCTTAAATAAGTCATTTCATACATTTGTTACCTTTGTGGGGGGGTGGGTCACAGTCTATATTCTATCCTGGGATCTTTTAACCTCCTGAATGATTTTTTAATTTGCCTAAATTAAAGTTTATTCTTGTGCTCTAAAGTTCTGTGGGTTTTGATAAATCCATAGTGTCATATATCCATCACTGCAGTATTACATAGAAAAATTTCACATGCTAAAATATCTCTTTTGCTTTACTTATTCAACCCTCCCCACTTCCTTGTCCACCTTTGGCAATGTACTGATTTTTTTTT
>NC_138378.1:33740164-33770489 GCF_054177405.1 Leptonychotes weddellii
GGTGACAGAGGAAAGAATCAGTAAATACAAAAATAAAATAATATAAATTACTGATATACTGCTATAAATCTGAACAAGAAAGAGAAATTAGAATAAAAATTTAAATGAACATGGTCTGCAGGACCTGAGGCCCTAAAACAAGTATGTACTACTTATGTCATTAGAATCTTGGAAAGAGAGGAAAAAGATGGCAAGTTAAAAAAATATTTAAAGAATGAATGGCTGAAAACTTCCCAAATTTGAAAAGATACATAAATCTACAGATTCTAGAAGCTGCATGAAATTTAAAAAGGATAAACTCAAGTAAATCCACAAAATAGATCCAAAGCAAACAGAAGTAAATAATAAAGATAAACAAACTAATGAGATTGAAAAAAAAAAACCATTAAAACAAAAAGCTGGTTCTTTGAAAATATCAGTAAAATTTACAAACCTCTTGCAAGATTGACAAAGAAAAGTGGAAAATAGAAATTCAAATCAAATATCAAAAATGAAATGGGGGATATTACTACAAAACCTGCAGAACTAAAAAATATAATAAAGGAATCCTGCAAAAAATTCAACACACATAAATTTGGCAACTTAGACAAAATATCTCATTTTTGGAAAAATGCATTTTGACAAGTATGACAGATAATTTGCATAACTTATTACAATTAAGGAAATTGTATTCTTTTTTTTTTCAGGATCCTGTGCATCTAATTATACAATAGCATTTTATTTTATTTTATTTTTATTGAACTGTAGTTGACAGAAAATTGTATTCTTAATTTAAAACTTCCCCCAAAAAGTAATCTCCAACCCCAGATGCTTTCAGTGGAGAATTCTATCAAACATATAAGGACTAATTAAACCAATTCTATACAATCTCTTCCAGAAAACTTGAGTAAATAATACTTTCCAGTTGATTTCATGAGGCTAATATTTCCCTGATAACAAAACAAAGATAGTACAAAAAAAGGGAGTAATAGTCCAATATTTTTCATGATTATAAATGCAAAATCTTTAACAAAATACTAGCAATTAGAGTCTGCAGTATATAAAAAGAATTATGGACCATGACCAAGCAGGGTTTATTTTAGGGACATAAGGCCTGTTCAATGTTCAAAAATTAATCAATATAGTCCACAATATTAGCAGGCTAAAGGGTAATCATGTGATCATACTGGTCAATGTAGGAAAAGCATTTGATAAAATACAACATTAATTTATGATAAGACTCTCAGATAAATGGGGAAAAAGAGATAAATATCCTCAAATTGGTAAAGCACATCTATTTTTAAAACCCTACAGCTAACATTTTAATTAATAATGGAAGACTGAATATTTTCTCCCTAAGATTGAAAATAGGGCAAGAATGTCCTCTCTCACTAATTTTATTCAACATAGTACTGAAAGTTCTAGCCAGTGAGATAGGGCCAAAAAAAGAGAGAAAGAAATAAAAGACACATAGATCAGAACGGAATAAATAATACTGTTCCTATTTACAGGTGACATAATTATCCATGTGGAAAATCACAAGGAATCTACAAAAATACTCCTACAAATAGTAAGTGAGTTCAGCAAGGTTTCAGGATACAAGGTAAACATAGTAAACTCAATGGTATTTCTATATACTACCAATGAACATATGGACACCAAAGTTAAATATAATACCATTTAAAGTCTTTCAAAAGATGAATATCTAGCTGTAAATCTAAGAAAATATTTACAGGATTTATTTGCTGAAAATTATACAATACTGATGGAAGAAAAGAAAAAGATGTAAATGGAGAAAAAAATACCATGTTCATGGATTGGAAGGCACAACAATGATGTCAGTTCTCCTCAAACTCATATACAGGTTTAATGCAATTACTGTCAAAACGACAAGATTTTATATAGATATAGACAGGACTATTCTAAAAATTATGTGGAAGGGAAAGAAAACTAGAATAGATAAAACTGGGTAAAGAGCACAGGGAATCTCTCTGTATTATTTCTTATGATAGTATGTTGAATCTACAATTATCCCAGAATAAAAGGTTTAATTTATAGAAATTGGGAAAAACCCATAAAAGGTGGGGGAGAGAAGTGATGAACTTAAGTGTCATTGAAACTGCAAGGTAGTTTGTTTTTACTTTTGTTTCCCTTGCCTGTGATGACGTGTGACGGGAGCTAAGATTTGACTCATTTTCTGTCTTTAGTCCCAGGCTTTTTCCACAATACTAAACTGTCTCTCTTGAGAGGTAATAGCAGGTCATATACTATTGTTGGGTAAACCTTGCTTCAATTTCTACTGCCTCACATTTGAGAACAATTTACTTAAAAACAAACATAAAATGTATGTATAATCATCCATAACTTGACATAGAAGTAACAAATAAAGAAAAGAAAGAAACAAAGGGAGTAACAAAGAAAGAGGCAGCAGAAGAGCTGGAACCAATTCTCACTACTATTATGAATATTCTTATGACTTTAGTAAAGTCCACTATCTTTGAATGGGCTTCATGTCTTCATTTCCTACTGCTGGAGCTCTTGTTTTAAGATCAAATGCAATAAAACAAATAGATGCAACTTGAAGAGTTAAAGGCACCAGAAGTAAGATACATCTATCATTAACTAATAATTGCTCCAAAGAGAGAAATTAAATTACCATACATTCAATAAAAAATACATCTCCTCCCTGAGCACACCTATACCAGATCATGCCTGAATTTCCACCTTTCTTTACCTGCCTTCTAAAGCCTCTCAGCTGTAAATCTCAATAAAACCTTCAAAAGGCAATTTGGTAGAAAAATATTTTAGCTAAATTCCTTTTGTAATGATACGTCAAAGAGGATTTAATTCCTACTGCTTATGCTTCTCTCATCTTACAAGGATGTTGAATACCCAAATATCCCTTTCTGGATGGTTCCTCAAGCAGAAAAGAGTTGGCTTCCAGTTGATGATCAATTTAACTCCTGTGCACACTAAAATGTATTTTTAAGAACTGAACTAAAAAAAAGATGAAAGAAAGAAAAAGGAAGAAAAAAGTGGAGGAAAGCTTTCAAGAATCCGAGTTCTTTTTTCATCCATTTCTCAATTCAAATCTGTTTTTATGAGCAAGATTTAGTGGATGTGACATTGCATGTCTTGCAGCTTTTGCCACCTACATTACCCACAGCTGATATAAACCAAATCATCAGAGATTAATCCAACAGAATCAATACCAACTGTCTGATAAATAATTGTGCAAAAACAGAATATGGAGAGAGGGTGAAATAAACCAGTGTGGGCTTAGTAGGAGAAAGGTACAAGGCAAAGTTGGTGCAGCTTAAGGTGGCTGGTAATAGAAATTAAGAAAATGATATTTAAAGATAATGAAAAAGTTCTGTTTTCCTGTCTCTCTCCTTTGCCTTGAGCACAGCTGTGGATATGTCTTAAAGTTTTTATAATCTGTATCCTCCCTGAAAGAGTCATTAGTAAGAACATCAACCCAGAAATGTGGAAATGACTAAATGGCTGCTATGATTTGTTAATGGAATGGTAACATTGAAGACTTTACAAAGGTGGAATGAGCCAACTAGAGTGTCAGAAAATGAACTTAAATGGTAAAATCTTAGAACTGTATATGTTCCTCAAAATGGAATGATGTCACCTTGTCCTAACACCTCTCCAATTCTTTCCTGTTGCATGCCCTTCAAGTACCACCATTCCTCTAGGGACAGAAAAGGAACATTTTTCCTGTAAGAAGGCAAAATTGATGTTGCTTTCTCTCACTAATTCGTTGATTTTGCACAGAATAAGTCTGTCACCTCTTCCTACATGGAAGCTTTTCAAGTATTTGAAAAGAACTATCACCTTTCTGTTTTTTTTCTCACAGCTTTATAAAAATATAAAAAAGAATGTATATACATTTTAATTAGACTATATAAAAAAGAATGAAAGAAGCACACTAAAATAGAATAGAGAGGATATGGATTTTTTTTTCTCTTCTATGTTTTCCAAATGTTTTCTAAGAGTTTGTGAAATTGCTTAGGTAATGGGGAAAAAGTATATGAAAATGAAAAAGACAATATTATCTTTCCCCCTGGAAAAAAAATATAAGTAGAGAGAGAAATGAATACATTTGCTGAATTTTGGCAAAAGAAGAGATTGTATAATGCATATTTCTCCTTGTTTACAGGATAAAACTGAGGCCAGAAGGGGTAAGGAGTAGACCATGGTTACTACCCTAGATGTGCAATCATAGTCTTAAAAATAAGCTTTTGATTCCCAGACTAACATTCATTTTGTTACACTAAGTCATGTAGATTACCTTAAAGCTATAGTATTACCATTGTTTCAATTTCCTTAGTTCAACTGGTTGATATTCATTAGATTATTTCTCTGGGTTTATTCTTTAGTAGTAGAAATTAAAGAAACAGAATTTGGAGAGGTTATGAAAAATTCTCATTTTCCCATGTGTCTCCTTTGCTTTGGGCACAACTGTAGAGATGTCTAATGGTTTTCACATTTGTGTTTTCTGGAAGAGCCATTAGTAAAAAACATCAACCCAGAAATGTCAAAATGGCTGTTATGAGTTTGCTAATAGAAGGATAACATTAAAGACTTTATAAAGATAGAAGATAGCAGTTAGTAAAACCTCTCATGTTTCTATGTTTGAGCTACAGAGATGCCCATTTTCATGCCCCATGTCAAGAATGTCAAGTAATAGCCAAAGCATTGATCCAGCTCCATTTGTTCTGACTCATCAACTAACCAGGTGTTTGAGCCTCACATGTCTATCCTGAGAAGACAGATAAATACAGAAATGAAACAGCCTGGATATAGAGTGTCTGGCTGGGGGTAAACCTAAGTAATATGTTCTTTTCTGGTTCAACACTACCTGACTTTCCCATCAGCGTTGAGCTCCAGTGGCCCATAGTGATAACCTGCTCGATGACACTCCTTTTTTTCCTTACTTCCTTTCCAGTGCTTCCTAGAATCACTTCCCAGGAAGCTTTTGGCATTCACAACTGTTTTAGGGTCTGCTTCTGGGAAAACCCAATCTATCACAACCCCTTCTTCATATATGCACACACCTGAATACACACACCTAGAGCCAGGAGGTGTGTTATCATGTACATCAGTTAGAAGTAATCCAGGTGCAATTTGGGAAATAAAGGTCCCATCTATTCTTGAGCATGACTGAACAGGACCCTGTCTTGAGTCAAGGTCCACTGGAATTTGACTAGGAGGCGAATGATTCATGGAAAGAGTTAAGTCCATTCATCTTGATGGCACATCCTTGGTTATTCCATCACATCCTTCACAAGTGTGTTCTCCTCTACACTTCAGTATAAAATATCTCTATTTACCAACTTGGATGGAAGACAAATGTAGCTTATCAAAATAGTCATTATAGCAGCCTCAGTGGAACTCACAGGGGCAAACATAGAAACAAGCCTTGTTTTATTAGATAGTGACACACTACCTTCCTCTTTCTTCTCAGGGTGTGTCACTTTATAGGCTATTTCTCCAAAGTTACCCATTAAACACCTGAATTTAGAAGATAAGTGAGCTGACTTACTATTAAAAGTCACTTTACTAAATCAGTCCACAGAACATTACTAAAAATGTCTGAGCCTTCCAGATAAGGAAGATAAATTAACCTATGAAAACATCAACATGTGCTGCCTTTGCTGCCTCCCACAGTGCTTTGGAATTTATTCCCTTGAGGGGAGAATCTAAGAAACAGTATACAATTTCACTAAAGTATTGACTAACAACTTATAAAATGATATAACGATGATCTGGAAGACTCTTATCCATGGGTGCTATTCCAAATCTTCAGCATCTATGGTGGGACACTGAATAATCAGCTCAGTAGCAGGAAGCCTGGGGAGATCCAAAGGGTCCTGGGAATGGGCTTGGGGAAATCACAGTGGTTGTGGGGCCTTGGATAAATGGCTCTTTAACAGCCTGTTGCTGTACAAAAGAGTTTAAATATTTAATGACTAGTTTGATTGTTCTTGTGGATACCAACTGAATATCATGCCGTGAGTAAGACTGGGGTGACTAGCCTCCAGCAGGTGCTCACCACTCTGCTTCTGGTTGCTGCCACAGAATGAGAGCTGGAAAGTGTCAAAGACTGACAGGTGTCTGGTAACCAAAGCCAGTTCCTTTCCCTCAGGGGAAGCTGCAGAACTTCCATGGACTCAGCTGAGGCTGGGGTTTCTGTAACTGTGCACTTATTAGCCCCACCCTTCCCCATCCCTTCCTTGCTTCCCAACCTCACTAGTACCTCCTGAAAGCACACGAATCCTGACCTCAGGGTCTGACTCTTGGAGACCTGACCTAAGAAACTCTCTAAGCTGCAGTTATTATTTAGCTCTGAATATTATGCATTCCATTTTTTTCTTTCTTGATCTCTTATGAGGTTTCACTAGTCACTCCACACTGGTCTTTGCTGATTGATATCATTGTAATGTTTATTTTTTTATACAGAGCCTCTGTTCCGATCCCAGAAGACATTGTGTCTCCAAGTCTCAGAGTTCAGTTTTGAAAAAAATCAAGTCTGTGTCTATTGATTTAGCTATTTCTTCTCTGAATTGGTGGTGCCAAATTCCATGCAAATGTGGAACTGCCAGAAGCATGATTTCCTTCAGACCAAATGGTTCCCCTCTAGTGCCCTTAGCTGATGTCTGAACATCCTTCATAGTTGTGGTAGTACTACCACTAAGAATAAGAAGCTATCATTCACCAAGCACTTATTAGATGTGGGTCTCTAACAGGAATGTTTTATGCATTTTATCATTTAAGTCTCAGAGAAACACTTTAAACTGAGCATCATCAACTCCAATGAACTTTGGGGGAAACTCAAGCAGTAAGCATTAAGGCATTTTTCAAATGTTACTCTTCTACCATATTGAAGAACCAGGCTATGGGTTCCCAACTATTTAGTACCAAAAACTGCTTCTGATTTCACTGCTGATTTTGTCTCCCGAGGGAAGAGTGGGACTGAGCTTCCTGCCATTGATGGGACAATGATAGAGCCCAGGTTATTTTCTTCAATAGCTGAAAGCCCCTTGGACTCAGCTGATCCCTGCATCTTGCTTCTTATTATCAAGACTTTTGTGAGAGTAGCCCGGGCACAGGTTGTCCATTTTCTGCCCTGCTGTGGTTCTGCTAGGATACCCACAGTCACCCAATTACATTGTTCCTTTATGTAGTCCCAATAGCCAGTTGTTTCATTATCCTTTTCTGAGATTCTCAAAAAGAATGCTCACACAAAAGCATTTATGGGCAATGTAAAATTTACTGAAACAAACATCTTAACAATTTATATAGGAAACAATAGGTGTAGGGGTCCTCTCCCTCTTTGAACTCCCCCCACACTCACTGCTCAGCTGGCCAACTCTCTTCTCTCACAACATTATTAAAATTCTGTCTCTTATGTGGTTGTGGAAGCCAGTCTGAAGCTTACTTCCATACTACAGCCACATATCAAAGGCTTTTTTTTTTTTTTTCAGAAGAGTCAGCCTTTTCCCACAAATTAATTTCTTGCATCTGTTGCTAAGAAGATAAATATTTCTTTCCTATGTTACTTGCATAAAGTTAAGGAAAGCTATCTAAATTGGGTAACAGAGCCCCATTTACACCATCTTCCTGACCCCAGGAAATGCAGATGAGGGAGATGAATGGTTTCTTGAAGCCAAGAGAAGACCCGTCATCTCTTGAGGTACCCCATATATTAAGCAAAATAAAGAAAGTTCAAAATAGAGTTCAAAAACTGTAGTCAATCAGAGGTGTTTATACTGAAAAAAGTCAACAAATTTAACATGTACACGCAAACGTATTATAATGCTATTCACAGGACAGTCCTAGGATTTAATTTTAGTTAAAAAAAAAAGTTTATCATGTACTACAAGTTTTGGTAGTGGTCTGATCATGAATTCTGGTCAAAAACTGTATGATGAATGTTTTTTATTGGCACCAGGGTATCTCTTTGAGTGTAAGTTTGAACTCATTTTAGAAAATGTCCAGTTCTAAATTTAAGACCCTCCATGAATGTGAAGGCTTGACTAAATGGACCTCCCTCTCCCTTACCTAACTCACTGTAATATGCCTTGGATAAGTAGCAGCCCAAACAGCGAGACCTATTCCTATTTGAGTAAAAGCATCCCTTACATATATACAACGAAGGTATGGGATCATAAACACAAAAGACAGAACATTAAGGGAAAACTATACAACCTGGATAAATAAATAGCGAGGCACATTTAAACAAACCAGTTGCTTTCAGAACTGTCCCTAAACAATGAATCAGTCTGTCCAATTATTGATTTTATTCAGTTGTGTAAACAAGTAAGTCCTGCCAATAGGTACACTGTCTTGCTGTGTATACTACATGTATTTGAAAAATCACATCCATTTCAAATTAAGGAAGCACTCTACATCATATCATCCGAATTGTATGATATCTTCTGATGGATGAGTTTCCATAAAATATTGAGCTACTTGACATGAAAGTGTCATAGGAAAATAAAACAACTGCAACTCTAGGTCACCTTAAATGTAGTTCCTCTTAAAAAGAAATTAGAGTACTCTCAAGCTTCTCATTTCTACTGGAAACAGTGGGTAACATCAATGCCTTGTCAATGAGAAATTTAAAAGAAAAAGTGCCATCCCTTTATTCACTATAGGCTTGGAATGGTAGCGCTTCTTAGGTGAATAGGTATCATCTAGCTGTGGAGTATGGTAGAGAGACTCTGAAGATAATGGGTACCAATTCCTTCCTGCTCAAGCTGCACCTCACACCAAGAAGTGGGACCTAATTCCCCTTCCCTCAAAACTGAGCTGGCCTTAGCAACTTGCTGGACCAATAGAATGCTGTAAAGTGACATTGTGAACTTCTGAGGCTCGATCTTTTGAAGATTTTACCTGGGCCTCTTGGATGCTCCCTCTCTGAACTTAGCTTCCATGTTGTGAAAAGCCCAAACCACACAGAGAGACCACTTGTTGGTGTTCCAGCCAACAGTCCCAGATGAGTTCCGAGTCAACAGCCAGCATCAAATGCCGGCCATATGAACAAGCCATCTTGGGTGTCTGGCCCAACCAAACCTTCAGATAACTGTGTTGTGATGTGCCGTTTAACCACAACTGGATAAAAGACCCAAAGTGAGAACCACCCAATTGAGCCAAGTCAACCCACAGAATCAGAAGACATACTAATATGTGGTCAGGTTACACTGTAGTTTTAAGCCACTAAATTATAATGTGGTTTGTTGCATAGCAATAAGAAGGGAAGAGGAAAGAGGAAGAAAGCAAAAAAGAAGTTTCTGGAAGGTCTATCAAATTACACATAGGAGACCTACCTTGCTCCTACAAAATCTGTATATCAAGAGAGAGGATCTAACCAAAGAATGTGTGTTTTGAAAAAATTTCCCAGAGCCAATGACTTTCTGACATAACCCAGTTAATGTGGGACAGAGTTGCTGCTTGCGCACATTAAATATTTAAATACTGACACTCTCTCTTTAAATAAGAAATAGTGAGGTCAATCTGCTAATTTTTTTAAAGATTTATTTATTTGAGAGAGAGTGTGTGCATGTGTGAGTGGGGGGGAAGGGCAGAAGGAGAGAATCTTCAAGCAGACTCCCCGCTGAGTGTGGAGACCACTTTGGGCCTAGATCTCAGGACCCTGAGATCATGACCCTGAGATCATCCCCTGAGCCAAAATCAAGAGTTAGAAGCTTAACTGACTGAGCCACCCAGGTGCCTTCAATCTGCTATTTTTATAAATAAAAGACTATAAGAGATGGTAAGTGATTCTATGAGGATAGGAATTACTCAATTGGTATAGCATCAAAGTGATTTTTGAGTCATTTAAAGCTAATCTTTAGTTTATCGCCATATATTACCTCTTGATATAAACTCTAAATTTGAGAGTTTAAGCCTTCAAGTGCTCACTTGAATCCTTGAATCTTTTAATTGCCATGGTTTTCATTTGAATAATTCCATTTTGAAGTATTTAGAGGAGTAACATTTAAAAAGAAAAATGAATTTTTACTGCATTCCTTTATATAGTTTATAATAGGTGATATATCTTTATTTACTTAAATTGTGCTAATATTCTTGGTTTAGATTAACAGGGGTTGGCAAACTTTTTCTGGAAAGGACCAGAGAGAATATTTTAGGGTTACATAAGGCCTCTGTTGTATGGTCTTCCTTTTATTTATTTATTTATTTATTATTTTTTTGCAAGCTTTTAGAAATGTAAAAATCATTATTAGCTCTGGGGTATACAAAAGGAGGTCATGGATGTACTTGGATCATGTGCCTATATTGCCACCCCCAGATTTAGAAAAAGAGTTTATACACAGAATATACAATAGCATGAGCAATTTATAGTGTTACATGAATAAAAAGAAATACTGTTGGTCGAGTATTATTTTGACAATGCTGGATTAAATAAAGTTAAGCAAGCTTCTTTATTGCAGGACTTTTTAGAGTCTTTAATATGTGAATATGTACTGCAAATCACCAAGAGATGGATATAGTGTTCAACATTTCCTAAACACATGATTAAATTTAGAAATATCATTTGTAATATCATCTTAAGGGAATAGTGTTTTCCATAAAACTCTCCTGGAAACATACATTTAGGCTAATGGAATAAAAAAAGAAAAAAAAGCTGAGTTCTAAGGAAATTATTGAGGGGTACATATGAACTAGTGAGAAGGCTGAAATACCAACTTCCTTTTAGTTCAGCAAACAGGGGTGTTCTGGTTACTGAAGAACTGGTTGGAGTTGATTGCATGTTGATATTTAGTTCCTGAAATCATTCTGGATCAAGTGCCTGTTTTACATCACTGTAAAGCCTACATTTTCACAGGAAAGCCTTCTAAAAGATGTCTGTCAATTTTTTATGGACGGCGGGCAAATGTTTAGGTCAGTCCAAAATAGCAGGATCCACACTCAAGAATGAACTGCCTGCTCAGAAAATTACCTTTCTGACCAGGAAGTTCTAAGAACAAAGTCGTAATTTTCCTTCTTTTTTTTTTTTAAACGTGTCTGACAGCTTCAAAATAGAAACTAATAAGAATGTTATTTTCCCCCTGATGTGATAAAAGGCTTGATAAAAGAGGAATTAAAATGACTGGCTCAGATGTGAAATTTTGGTGACCTCCATTTTTGTTGCCCATGGAATTTTTTTAACCCCTTTTTGTGGGGTCACTAATACTTTATGAACAAAACTTTCATTTTTTGGTAGCTCTTCATTTTGTCCCTTGTTTCAGATTAGTGTCATAGAAAGAATGTAGGTTCATGCGGCAACTCCGTTTTGCATTAATTATGTGACTTTAGGAAGCTCATTTAACTTCACTGGACTTCAGGTGTTTGTGACATTTTTGGAAAAATTAAAATTACACATAAAAATTAAACAGCACAGCATATGTAGAGTCTTTATCAGGTCATATGCACGGTAGATGATTAAAATTATTTATTTTCTCTGCTTTCTTTTTTTCCTTTCCTGTTGCCAAGTTAACTCTCAGTTCTAGGCTTACACAACACAACATACTTTGAGTAATACAAAAAACTGACACTCTGGGTGTGAGCCCACGATCTGAGGTGATAAGAGGCAGCTGTGGCTCTGGAGGGTCAGCTTTCTACATTCACAAGGATGTACCAGAGCTTTGGAAGAAGATCCAGAGATTAGTGATCCCCAAAGGGTGAGAGGCTGCGTTTCAGAACAGTAAGTAGTAGGGAGATTGGTTTCTGCCAAGCAACTTTCTCATGGACGTGACTATTTTTGTGAGCTGTGCAGCATCTTAAAGCCTTTTTACAATCTAAAAACCTTCCCTACCTTTTCTTGTCACTCAGGTATGCCTGCCAATTTCCATGATAGGAAGGCAGCAGAATGTATACAGTTAAGATACTCTCCTATGCTCATTTTAGCAGTTCTGTGGTGCATGTTTTGAATTTATATTTTTTTATATCTCTAACTTGATAAAAGCTCACCCAAGAAATTCAAAGTGCCCAAATAACTGTCAAAGTGCTTCCAAGAATATGATTTCTCTATAGTTAACTGATTTTCAGTCGCCATTGCTGAGCAAAAGTCGACCAGAATCAATTCCAGAAAAAGATACAGAACCTAAACAATTCAATTGTTGTTGGGGAAAAAAATATTTCAAAGAACTGCCTTCCCAAAAAAGCATCCAAGCACAGCTGGTTTCCCAGGCGATTTTGACTAAGCCTTTAAAGAATAGATCACTCTAATGTTTATTATTTTAAATTTGTCTAAAACATAGAAGAAAAAAAAAACCGAACCTTCAAACTTCTTTTTGCTTTGAAAATACTGTAGCATTGCTACACAAACCTGACAAAGTTAGTACAATAAAAGAAAACTCCATATTAATCGCATAATGAGAAGCAATATAAGAAGCTGAACAAAATAGTATAAAGCAAAAGGCAGCAGTATGTTTTAAAAAATAAAAGACAGAATATCCAGTTGACATTAAATACAAAAAGGTTAGAAGGTATTAATATCAAACCAAAAATGAACATTCACCATCATATATGTTATAAAGGTTTTTAATAAGAGTCAAAATCCACTCTTGATTTTAAAATAAAAACACTATAAAGTAGGAATAAAATAATGCTTTAAAATATAAATGATCATAACTCAGCACTAGGTTTATTAGGGAAACACTATGAAGCATCTTCACTAATGTTAGAAAGAAAATAAGGATGTTACTGTCACCATTATCACTTAATGTTGCTCGAGAAATATCAACCAATACAATTAAACAAAGTAAAGATAAAATTATAGTGAAGAAACAAGAAATGAGATGACTGTGTGCAGATGTTAATATGGAAAATTACAAAGAATCTAATTAAAAACTGCCACAAACAGTTTGAGAATTCAAAAATTATCTGGGCACAGAAGTAATACACAGAAATCAGTAGCATTCATGCACTCAAATAATCAGAAGATAGAATGGAATAAGAGACACCATGCAGAGTGACAACCAAAAATATATATCAATAAATTTAATGAAAATATATACAATCTATAAGGAAAAATTTTGCAACACTAATGAGATACAGAAAAGGAGATTAAGAAATGGAAAGAAATCGGGTGCCTGGGTGGCTCAGTTGGTTAAGCGACTGCCTTCGGCTCAGGTCATGATCCTCGAGTCCCTGGATGGAGTCCCACATCAGGCTCCCTGCTCGGCGGGGAGTCTACTTCTCCCTCTGACTCTCCCTACTCTCATGTGATCTCTCTCATTCTCTCTCTCTCAAATAAATAAATAAAATCTTAAAAAAAATGGAAAGAAATCCTATGTTCTTAGCATCCTATGATTTTTTTTTAAGATTTTTATTTATTTACTTATTTATTTGATAGATCAGAGAGACAACGAGAGAGGGAACACAAGCAGGGGGAGTGGGAGAGGGAGAAGCAGGCTTCCCACTGAGTAGGGAGCCTGATGTGGGGCTTGATCCCAGGCCCCTGGGATTATGACCTGAGCTGAAGGCAGCTGCTTAGCCAACTGACACACCCAGGCGCCGCAGCATCCTATGATATTAAGCACTTGGGGGTTGGCTATAAATTGAAGGTGATCCAGGGAAAAAGACGAGTAGTATTCTATTTGGAACTAGGTAAACTCACTCTAAACTTCGTATGGAAAAATAACCAAGCAAAAATAACTTTGGATATTTGGGAACATTATTATATCTTGGAACATTAAGGAGAGAGGACTAGAGCTAGCAAATGTTGAAGCATATTCATATTATATAGCCACAGTAATTTCAGAAGTGTGGTACCTACACATGAATAAGACATGAATACTTGAAGTCCAGAAATATGTATATACACATAGCAATTAAATATGCAATAAAGATAACATTTCAATTCCAGGAGCAGAGAAAGGAAGCTTATTCAACAAATACATTGGAACAGCTTAATAGCCTTCCGGGAAAAAAAAAAAAAAGAAGTTTTTATACCTTAAACTCCATACCTTAACTTTAAAAGTAAAACAAGTTTTGGGGTACCTGGGTGGCTCAGTCGGTTGAGTGCTGGACTCTTGATTTCAGCTCAGGTCATGATGTCAGAGTCATGAGATGGAACCCCACAGTGAGCTCCTTGCTCAGCGGGGAGCCTACTTAAGATTCTTTCTCTGCCTCTTCCTCTGCCCTCCCCCTCACTCTCTCTCTCTCTCTTAAATAAGTAAATAAATAAAACTTTTAAAATAAAACAAATTTCAGATTGATTTAAAAAACTATTATAGAAATAAAACAAAATTATTGAAAGAAAACATAAATTAAAATGTAATTTTGAGGTGGACAAGACCCTTTGGTGTGATAAAATATGCAGACAGCTTAAAAAGAAAGGTAATTAAAATACATTAATTTTTTTTTCTTTAGCTGTGTCCAAAAGCTCTATATACAAAGTCAAAAGTCAAACAAATTTGTAAAAAAATATTTATGGTTCATATCACAGAAAACTAATTCCCTTAACATACAAAGAGTTTCTACAAATCAACTTAAGCAATAAGACCAACAACCCAATAGAAAAAGTGAACAAAGGATAGGACATAGGGTTCATTTAAAAAGTTTGAAATGTAGTAAAAAATGTTAACTTCGCTTCCTATGGAAAAGCTGCATATTAAACTTTGACATGAAAATGAACAGATTAGGAGAGATCATAAAGTTTGAAAACACATTATGGTATCATTGTGAAGAAAGTGTCTTTCATTACCAGTAAAAGCACAAATTGGAACAACCTCTATAAACAGCTACTTAAAATATATATCAGTATTAAAAATGCATATACCCTTTGAAGTAACAATTCACCTTCTAGGAATATATTCTATAGATACACAGATGCCAACTGATAGATATCCAGCTTCATTCCTTGGATCAGTGCTTGTAGCTGCAAAATATTATAAATGACCTACAGGTCTTTTAACAAAGGACAGGTAAATAAATTATGGGTTGCCATGCAACAAAATACTAGTCATTAAGAAACAAAACTAGCAGATCTATTTGAGCTACTATGGAAAGGTAACCTTTAAAAATATCAAAATGCAGAACTGCATGTACAATATGTACTATTTGTGTGATTACAGAAAAACAACAGAGATTACCCCAGAAGGATACACCATTGACTGGTAGTTGTTACTGCCTCCAAGGAGGGCAACCCGAAACTTCAGAACAAAGAAGGAAGGTGACTGACACCTTTGATCCTTTCACCCATTCTTATTCAACATGTCAATTTCCCTTAACCAGGACTAATATGGACTTTGCTTTTCTGTTTTTTCCTCTTGTTTGGGGGTGACTTATGAAAAGAGAGAAGGTACGGGGCAACTTTGTGCTGTCTTTTCAAACCAGAAATTTCTATTCCTTTTTTGCCTTATGAATTTTTAACCACATACATCTATCACCTATTAAAAATAAGGAGAAGTGAAGCTAGAATGTATTATGCTAAGCAAAATAAGTCAATCAGAGAAAGGCAAATACCATATGATTTCACTCATATGTGGAATTTAAGAAACAAAACAGATGAACATAGGGGAATGGAAAAAAAAAAAAAAGAGGGAGGGAGGCAGACCATAAGAGACTCTTAACTATAGAGAACAAACTGAGGGTTGTTGGAGGGTTGCTGGGGTATAGGATAAATGGGTAATGGGTATTAAGGAGGGCACTTGTTGTGATGAACACTGGGTGTTATATATAAGTGATGAATCACTAAATTCTACTCCTGAAACCAATATTTCACTATATGTTAACTAACTAGAATTTAAATAAAAATTTGGAAAAAAAAAGTAGAAGTAATTAAAAAAAAAAACAAGATTAGCAAAAGTCAAATGTTTAACTTTGGTTAATGAGCCTGCTTAATTTTTGGTCACTGTTATGATCTAGCAAAGTCCTAGGGTCTCGGACTCACCATATGAGGCAGAGAAGGGGAAGGAGGGAATGGTCTGTGGAATCCATTCTTGTTTCCTCTTTAACAAGAGTGTTTTTTTTTTTTTCAGGTTTACCTACTAGTGTTTTGAGTGGAAGATTTCAATAAAGTGGATTCTACTGCTAGTAAGTATATAACTGTCCCTGGAGTTTATGGCACCAGGGAGGCACTTTGAGATAACTGGTTACCCTACATTTAAGGTTACTGAGCCCCGAGTATAATTTTACCATTTCAAATTATTTCCATGATTTGTAGTTGTTATGTGTTTATTATTTATACCTATTTTTTTAAGATTATTTATTTATTTATTTATTTATTTGACAGAGAGAGACACAGCGAGAGAGGGAACACAAGCAGGGGGAGTGGGAGAGGGAGAAGCAGGCTTCCCGCTGAGCAGGGAGCCCGATGTGGGGCTCGATTCCAGGACCCTGGGATCATGACCTGCGCTGAAGGCAGATGCTTAACGGCTGAGCCACCCAGGTGCCCATACACCTATTTTTGATGGTTTTTAGAGTTATTTGATGCTGAGCCCTTGATTGGGAGTGCACTTATTCTGCTTCTTGTCAGTTTATTTACTATTGTGATTTCTTTAAATACCTTCTGGTGAAATTGGGAAGTTGCCTTTATAATGCCTAAATTTTGTTAGAAAATCCATGATCCAATGAGGTATCCAATACAGCCATATATTATAGTTTCCTGGCTCCATACTTTCTTGGTATTTGGCTTAGTTGTCTCAGTAAATAATTATGCATTTACTTTATATTTATATAAGACAACTAGCATTTTATGAATCGCTATGTTCTGGGGAATAATGCCAACCAGACTTCTTAAGTCAATGTGAAGATATAATTTGTAGTTTCAACCAAAGAGTGAGTATTATGAGGTAGGTTGCCAATCAGAAAATAAGAGATGAATAAAAATTCACTCTGAATTTATACATTTTCTAATTGCTAGTTCATAATCCTCCAATAGGCATGAAGTCTGGAACCACACAGGGAAGCTGAGAGCAAAATGGGGTTTGTAGATATAGCTCTTCTGTTTCCTTATCAAATGCTGAAGGCCTCAGGTTTGGTGTTGTAGGTGAAGAACAAAGAACTGGCAGATGAGATGTCATTTCTTCTCCTTTCTAGTCTATGCTGCAGTTAGTTCCAGCATTTGCAATCTATGCATTGTAGATGAGAAGCATGTCAGAAGCGACTATACTCTCCATTAACTGAAAGGAAACAAACAAACAAAAAGCAAAACAAAACTAGAACTGATAAATCTTGGATTTATTTCAAAGTCCTTGGTGCCAGGTTTTCAATTAACAGTATTTCTTTATTGCACTTCTTTCAGTAAACATCTTTTAGGTATTCACCTCACTAGGTAGGAACTGGGCCTATCAGGCACTGGGGACCAAATGATTCAATGCAATATGATCTTTGTCTTCTAGTCTAATGATGGACACAGACATGGAAATGGATCATAAGGAAAGCCCTAGTGGTTCCTCCTGGACATGGTGGCACAAGGTGGGGTGAGATGGAGTCTAGGGCCTGGGGGTCATGAGGGAAAGTTTCCCAAATAAAGTAGATTAGCTGCACTTAAATGATAAGCAGACGGAGGATACAGAGAAGATCTCCAGCCACGGCTAAACAATGACAGAGACTCTGATTGTTCAAAGACATAGGAAGTAAGTGCAGGATCAGCAGGAAGTGAGGTCAGAGAGGGGCGGGGCCAGATTGGAATCTCTGGCCAGGTGTGCACCACCTACAACAGAAAGTTAAGGAAGCTTGTGTGGGTGGCTTTTCTTCCTCTCCTACTGCAAAACATGAGAAAAATAGCAGGGATTCATGGTTCCCCAAATTAGTCTGTGCTCAGCAGTCATTGCATTGCTGAAACCCTCTAATATGTGCATACCCCACCAACCTGAAGTTACATCAGTTTTAAATTCTATAGCTAATGTCAGCATGGCACAGGAGATAAGGAGATGGGGGGGAGAGATAATGGGGGAGAGAGAGAGAGAGAATATCATCCCATATGACCATTTTTATCATCACCTGAGATACCAACCTGGGAGCTTTAGATCTGATGAGGAATCTGCAGATTCAGAAGTGCTGTGTTTGGAAACCCTATGCTGTACTCAGCTTTGCTCTGTGATTCTGGGCTTCACACATACTTGGTGACTATAAAGCAATAACTGAAAAACCTATAAAAGAGTAAATTTTATTTGCCTCTAATTTTCTGATTTTGTCTATATAATAATATTCACTCTGGCCAAAACTGCTGAATTCTACAAATTATATTTTTGTAGATCATCTTTTTAAAAACTACACATTCAGCACTTTCATCTTACAATCCACCCAACAGTAAGTACTGCCATCTTTGCTGGCCCTGGTTTTAATCACTATTTCTCAAAATCTGTGAATCCACTCTTGAGGATGGATTTACTTAGTCACACATCCATGTGATGTGAGCATGCTTATATATACGCATGGATTGTGCATTACACTTTACTGGCATTCTCAGTACCCAGAAAAGGGATCTTTTGTACAGAGTAGGAATTTAATAAGTTGAAAAAATGAAGCACATGGTGTTCCCAGTAAAATTATGTAGTTGTATTGAATTAAATATATATAACCATCTGGATCCAGAATTAGCCATCCAGGGCAGACACCTACATGATATCAACCTACCACCTGCAGTGGGGAGAGGGACACTTGGAGACTATCCAAATCAGTTTCCAAATTCCTAAGCAGGAATAAAAACAGAAGTGTATTTTGTCAGACTGGAAAATATCATTCTGAAAACCATAATTGCGGGCTGCATTTTCCCAACAAACTATAGTAGACATTCAGAGGCAGCTGTTTGTGTCTTTATTAAACATGTAAACATATTAAAACATAGACATTACAGGAAAAAGGCAAGCTAACCATTGTATAGTTCTCTCCAGGTTTTCCAGCCACGCCTCCAGCAAGTCTAGAAACCAACCGACTTTTAAGAGTCCAGCCAAGGGACCACTTGAGAAGTGATTAGGGATGGCCAATAATTGTCTCTCAAGAGTTCTGCTGAGCTCAGCTAATGAGATTTTGCTTGGAATTACAATCAAATTTGAGTCTCTCCATTAAGAGATAAAGACGCTAATATATCTTAAACTCGCCTTTTCTCCCTCCTCCCATCACTGTCCCCTTGCTATCCTGGCCAAGATTCCTTTAAGGTAATGGCAAAGAGTCAGCATTTATTGCTTCAGGTGCTGAGTTCAGACAAAATCCTTTTCCTTTGTCCACGGGTGTGCTTTCATGTTTGGAAACAGTGCTGTCTGAAAAAGCAGACTTAGCCCATCTGTTCGCTGTTCATTTTCCTATTTGTGAAGACTGTCTTCTTATTCTATGTCTCTCATAGACTCTGGTCCAAAACTCATGGGATGATAGAATCATTGCCATCTTTCCTCATGTTCTACCTTGTCTGGTAAAATGCTACTGAAACCATAGGAAAAAAAACTAAAATCATAAAATGACCTCCTTTATTTTATTATTTTATAATGCAGGCGCTATGATATATTATAGTATTATATAGTTACTATAGCCAATTATAAATTTCCAAAGGCTATCTTAATTAAGAAGAAAATGTCCTTGTTTTCCATACCAATTATAATAAGAAATGCTTGCAATGTAAAAACAACTTGTCAAGAACTAGTGCTAAAGCTTAAGAGCTTTACAATGCCTATATACAAATACAAATCCTTTACAGTAAAGCCCATCTGAAGAGTTACTCTATATTCATTAAAATAATGTGAAGGGGCGCCTGGGTGGCTTAGTTGGTTGGGCATCTGACTCTTGATTTCAGCTCAGGTCATGATCTCAGGGATGTGAGATGGAGCCTTCTGTCTGGCTCTGTGCTCAGCAGGGAGTCTGCCTGAGATTTTCTCTCTCTCTCTCTCCCTTTGCCCCTCCCTGATCTTGCACTCTCACTATCTTGCTCTAAAATAAATAAATAAATCTTAAAAAAAAATAATGTGAAAACTTTAAAGTTATTACCTACCGTGAGTAATATCTCTATCTTCTTTTTTATTTAAAAAATACTTCACCTGTTGGGGCACCTGGGTGGCTCAGATGGTTAAGTGTCTGCCTTTGGCTCAGGTCATGATCCCAGGGTCCTGGGATCAAGCCTGCATCAGGCTCCCTGCTTGGTGGGGAGCCTGCTTCTCCTTCTCCCTCTACTGTTCTCCCTGCTTGTGCTCTCTTGCTCTCTCTATCAATCAATAAATAAAATCTTAAAAAAAAAAATACTTCACCTGTTGTAATGCATGTAGACCAAGTAATTTAATTAGAAAGCATCATCTCGGAAAAAAAACCCTCAATTTTGGAAATTTCTAGCTGTATTAGCATGTTTCCATTATCATACAGTAATACATATAGTTAACTGTTATAGGCAATATTTATTGTATGTTTATTGTGTGGCAGATCTTGTCCTAGGCATTGTACAAGTATTATTGTGTTTTTTTTTCACATCAGCCTAGTGAGATAGGTGCTCTGATTATTTTGCCCATTCTACAGATGAGTATATTGAGACACAAAGGTTTGAAAATCCATAACAGTTCTAATGGACAGCAAGTGGCCATGCTGAAAGACCTAGTCTCTGGCCCCAACCTATGCTCTGATCCACTTGAATATACTGTTTCTATTTCAAATGCAGCCTTGCTAAGGAGTGACCCACAGCCATTAGTATTGGTTAACTTTTCAGAATGACGTAAAAAATGTCTTGGAGGATGAGGCTAATGGTTCCAGGACTCTGGGTTTCTCATACCAGCAAAATATATGCACCTTTTCAAAACTAAGGACATGAGTTTCCTAATTCTTTATTTTGGTTGAGAGAGTATTTTTTTTAAATACCCATCCATTATTACTATGTTGTCTAAGAGAAAAACCTTTAATATCAAAATGTTGGAAAGATATAATATCAGAGTAGATTTACCTCTATGCAAATTTCACTACACTGACCTTTTATTTATTTTTCCTCCATGAACTAGAAAAAAAAGTCATTACAGTCTAGCATTAACCCATAGATCCATTTCCAAAAACTTCTGATTTAGGTTATATAGTCTACATTGTCTTTTGCTGTCCTCTTCCTTCTTAATATTTTTCCTTTTTTTCCTCCTCCTCCCCCCAACTCCCCATCCTTCCCCTCCTCTTCCTGTCCCTTCTTCCTCCTTTTTCTTCTTTTCCTCCTCCCGACCTCCTCCCTTCCCCCCTCCTTCTTCTTTTTCCTCCTCTCCCTCACTTGTTTACTAGTGATGGTCATCAAGAATATGGTCAAATAGAATCCAACAGGAAGAAACAAAGGATCAGAGCCTATAAAACTTACATACTGAGTAATCATTCTGTGGATACTTAAAAATTAATAATAGTAGATGGTCAGTAACGCAAGTACGCTTCCTCACCACAGAATCAATTGTATCAAATGTTATGCCATCCCTGTGATATCCCTTTGGCTCCCTCTGCTTTATCTTCTTATGCGTAGGATTTTCTTCTACCCTTCCCAAACTCATCCCAATTTCTAATAACTTTCCTGAAATCAGTTCCTTCATCACAATGTCACCGTCTATAACATACCCTGTCACTGCCTCCCATCTGCCTTCTGCTCTGACCCTCCTTGCCCCTCACGTGAGGTAACTCTGAGGCATATCCACACACCATTTCCCAGAGTTTCCCAATGAGACTGAGCTCCAGTTGTCTTCAGTGGTAACTTATTTTATAACCCATGCCTTATCAGTTTCCTTCCCCCAACCCCCATGCTTCAGTTTTTCCTGGTGTTGCTTTCCCAATAAACATCTTGCATCTCAGGATGTGCTTCTGGGGGAAGGTCAACTAAAATACCATCTTGTTTCAGAGTGATATTGGTCATTACTAAAAATCATATCCCAAGAAAATGTGTGCCACAGCAAAAGAACTTTATAAAAATAAAACAAAATGGGGCACCTGGGTGGCTCAATAGATTAAGCATCTGACTCCTGATTTTGGCTCATGTCGTGATCTCGGGGTCATGAGATCAAGCCCCATGTGGGGCTCTACACTCAGCAGGGAGTCTGCTTGAGATTCTCTCTCCCTCTTCCTCAGCCCCTCCCCCCATCACTCCCTCTCTCTTTCTCTCAAATAAATAAATTAATTAAAAAAAAAAATAAAAGTAAAACAAAGAAACTGCCTTCCTAGGAAAACTGAACAGAAGTCTATAAAACAGACTGGGACTCACCCTGGCCTTCAGGCAGCTCCCTACAAGTCACTGTTTTTTGCTGAGTCACTTACCATTGCCTCTTGATGTTATTTCATTTCACACATTATGCAATGAACCAATTTGAGAACACTGAGTTGAGACCATGTGTTGGCTGATGTGAAACACTCCAACTATGCTAAGATGGTATCAGAAAGTTAACAAGCATTTCAGAAAATCTGGTGGCTGTGAATATGAATGAATCCTTAAAACTTTCTAATTCTCTGCTGAGTGATTCATAAAAGGCCTTCCACAAGCTTTGATTCACTGTCCTCCAAGAATGAATTTTCATGATGGATAGAAGCCCTTTTGATCTACAACACCATTTTTTTCTGCTATCAGTGAGCAAAGTGGGCATCCCATCTCTGGACATAGCTGGTTACGCAAGAACTTAAATTGCAATGCCCTCATTAACATTCACTGCTGTTTTGTGACTAGCACATTCAAGATCTTTTGCCTACATGAAACTGGATGCATCCATCAAAAATTCACCTTGGGTTGCTAAGTTTGAAAAGGCCACACAATGCCTCAACTACTTTGATTTTTGAACTACATAAAATAAATGTGAGATAGTTGAACTAGAGTAACAGAATCCCCAAAGAGGGGATGAGGCAAATCTTCCCTTTTCTCTTGGCCAGTATTACTCAGTTTGGATTTTCTCCTATAATTTCCAAAATATAACCCATTTCATCTAGCTGTAAAGAGTAACACCTCATTCAAAACAATTCCATTTCTTGTCATTTTTTTTCCCACTTTATTGACCACTGAGCGACTCATTAACTACTGACCTGAATCTTAAAATGAAGGATTGCCATGTCAAGAGTGAGTCACTCTCTTGGTAAGGTATTAAGGAAAACAAGTGATTCAACATGCCATCTGTAATAAGGCTGGAGGGATTCGCTAACTCTCACCTACTACAAACTCAACTTCTGAAGTTGGAGACAAAGGAACTGCACTGGAGCCTAACCCAGATGTGCTTTTACTCCTAGAAAGTTGCTTTGACACCAACTTGATTCAGTCATTGTGCTTCCTATTTTGCATACTGTTTTAGATGGAAATTCACAGGTGATTCACAGGCTACTCAAGAACAATTTAAGAGTAGATAATTCAAAATGGGGTGGTAAAAAGAACTGTTACATTACTGCTTCACGTCTTAGTAAACCATTTCCCACAATTGTTCCAAACTCAAATTGGTCACTTATGAGAAATAAGCAGTACTTTTGAACAAGTTTTGTTCTCCTTTCTGAAACTAACATTTGAGGATGTGATGAGCTAAATAGAGTCTCTGACTCAAGGCAAAATTGCCTTCTGTTAGCCTTGACATTAGAGCAGTTAGAGGAAGGAGGCTTCATGTTCTGAAGTTGTCAAAGGAAGAAAACAAACCACTTAAACCTATGACTAGTTACCAGCTAGAACCTGTTATAATAATCACACAATCTTTTGTGAAAATCAATTAAGTGCAAGGCATTTTAATTCACTCTCTAATTCTCATGGCAACCAAGCAAGTAGGGGTTATTATCATTCAGTCTTAGATAAAAAATCAAGACTCTAAGGGGTTACATGTGCCCCAAATCCAATAGCGAATAAATACTGGAGTTAATTTTTTTTATTTTTTAGATTCTATTTATTTATTTGCCAGAGAGAGAGAGAGAGCACACAAGCAGGGATAAACAGCAGACAGAGGGAGAAGCAGGCTTACTGCTGAGCAAGGAGCCTGGTGAGGGACTGGATCCCAGACCCTGGGATCATGACCTGAGCCAAAGGCAGACGCTTAACTGACTGAGCCACCCAGGTGTCCCTAAATACAGGAGTTTATATGTGAAATCAAGTCTTATTGATTCTGAAACCCATGCCCAATCCACTACTAACTTATCAGTTCCTGCCTTTCCTTTGCAGTACACTTTAATGAAATGAAATTTACCTGGTGCCCTGAGATGTTAAGGACATAAAAGAGGAGTGGTTCTTGTTGAATTGGGAAGGGAAAGCCTGGAAACTTACTGCAGAGATTCTTTCCTCACTATTTCCCAGCCTTCTCTGCAACAGTCCCAGGGGCATTTATGGAAAGTCAGGGCTCTGTGGAAGCCCTGTCTTACGCTTTTTGTTGCAGCAATACTCCCCACCATAAATGTGAGCATCCTCATGCATATC
Source organism: Leptonychotes weddellii (assembly GCF_054177405.1). Classification (NCBI taxonomy): domain Eukaryota; kingdom Metazoa; phylum Chordata; class Mammalia; order Carnivora; family Phocidae; genus Leptonychotes; species Leptonychotes weddellii. The sequence goes on from NC_138378.1 coordinate 33,764,466, forward strand.
AAGGATCATATATAGATGCTCCCAACACAACCCCACTGCACCTTCAAAATAAATGGAACTTTCTTTTTCTCCCCCTGCCATGAGCTTTAAAGTCCTAGGTCTCTGTGTACTAATGGGGTCATTTTTAATTTTAATTTCTGCATCTAAATTCCAAACTCAGAATATTAAAGAAGACTATTGATAAAAGGCCATGTAAACACGGTAGTCAACAAAAAGAAAAGAGAAAGATCTCATTTAACAAACGTGGTACAACACCTGAAAAGGTGACACGATTTACATTTTTGAATATATTGTACCCATACATGGTATATATACTACATGTATTCCAAAGTATAGTACATTTGCACACAAATATAAAAAGTAAAATTAGACTGTGTTTCTTTATGCATTAAAGATGAAATTAGAAAAACCATCTATCCACTAAGGAACTCTCCCCTGGCAATGTGGCTCAGGGCAGAATGATATTATTTTAAATTCTTCTCTCATTAGAAGGAAAAGGAGTTTGCTTCTTCAGAGTTTGTGCGTATTTATACCAGAGCTCAACTGGCATTTTCACCGTGGTGTTTATGAATCGTAATACAGTTCCACTGCAGTTTCTGACACACTCATTAATTTGTTCCCAGCGGCAGTTCATTACCAACATCACAAGCAAAACACGCGCTCTCCCTGGGCACTGAGGGTCCACCGGAAATTAAGCAGACAGGGCTGCAGAGCTCCTCAGAGCTGAGCCAGCCGGCTTCATCTCCCCCAGCAGGCTGGAGGCAATGCAAGGTAAAAGGCACCCTTGCCTTCCGTGTGCCTTCTGAGTCTTGAGCTGACAGGGAGCAGTGATCCTTGAAAAGAATGGGATCTTGCTGTCTCCATTCTCGATGATGTGCCTCCTCTGATCAGCCTGCTTCAGATGGGTGAAAGCAACAGCTTTAGATTCTGAGTGCAGAGAAGACTTAGGAACTTTCCTTTCCTCTGACTGCGGTTCTGCTCCCTGTGCTGACCCTTCCTGATCTGGGAAGGTTTGAGCTCAGAGTTTGGACCTGCCAAAATCTCCTCTGAGAGGTATGAAGTAAGCCAACAGATGCCATGAGAACAGAGTCTCATTGAATTTTGCTTCCCAGAAAGCCCTATTTTTGCAGGAACAAAGTGTTTGAATAAGCTAGGTTGAAGGAAAAAAAAGAGGAGTTGTCTTAGTTCTCTGTCAGCAGTGTCCCAGGTCCCCCGTCCATGACGTGCAGTGCTGTGCTGAGCCTCACAAGACCTGGGTGTCACCATGAGCAGAGCGGTGTGGCTGCTGGGCATCTCAGTAAGTACTTTTGAGCTTCGCTTGTCTTATTTACACTGTCTAGTTCCTTATATCTGCTCCACATACTGGCAAAGTTACTGAGGAGCGTGGATGAGGCAGGACACGGGAATGCCTTGGGAAGTCTGCGTAGGACGCTGCATGGTATGGATGGAGACCAGAAGGTCTGGGTTCGAATCAGAACGCTGCTACCCTGGAGAAAGCATGTTAGTTCTTGACCTGGAGCTATGTCATCTATAAAATCAAGATAGCAAGAAGATTCAGGATAAGAAGACCACACAGGGACTCTTCTGAGTGGTAAATGAATTATTTGAATGAGATCCACTTTTGTTCAATTCTGAAGTGAGGTACAAATATGAGTTTTGTGACTCAGAGCAGAATGGGAGGGGAAAGGCCTCCCACAGACACTACTCCGCAGGCTCTCTCCAACCCCCTCCCACCCCAGGCCTGACAGGAACATTTTAACCCATTCTCAGTAAGGGGGCCTCAGAGTGTAGATCAGGGGACTGGAAAGGTCTGTTAAAGGGGATCTTGAGCCCAATCTCTTGCTTCACCCTTGATCCCAATCTCTTGCCTCACATCGGATCCATCAGCAAATTTGGTCAGCCCCATCTTCGGAATGTCCCCAGTCAGACCACACTCCGTGACACCACAGTTTCTAAGTGGTCTAAGCCATCATCATCTCCCCCGGAAACTGAGAAAGACTTTTAACAAGCTTCCTGATTCCACCCTTACTTCCTCCTGTCCATTCTTTTCACAGCAGCCAGAACGACCCTTGTTAAAGCATTAAGTGAGATCTCATCAGCCTCCTGCTCAAAACCTGGGGTGGCTTCAAGCAAAGTAAAATGCACAATCCTTCTCAGAGCCAGAGGGATGGTCCCGGCCTGCGCTGCCTCCATGAGTGCAGCTCCTTGCATTCCCTTTCTCCTCTCCCTCTGCTCCAGGTGCACCTGCCACCTCTCCCTCCCTGGGAAAACACACACGCACACATGCACACATGCATGCACACACACACACACATGCTCCTGCCTTGGAACAGTTTGCTTGCTGTTCTTTCTGCCTGAAACCTCCTTTCTGGGTCGGCACCAAGAGGTCACATTCTTCCTTAGGTAGGATCCTGCTCAAATGTCACCCTTGCAAAGAGGCCTTCCCTAACCCCCTATTTTACCACCCTATTTAAAAGAGCCTACATACATGCACACATATGTATATGTACTTTGCCATCTTCTTCCCTGCTTTATTTTCCTTTATATACTTATCACCTTCTATACATCCATTTGTTTATTTTTCTATTGTCTGTTCTCTATTTGGGCCCCTGATTAGAATAGAAACTTTGTGAGAGCATAAAATTGGTCTGTTTAATTCACTACTCTATCCCCAGTGTCCAGAACAGTGCAAGATACATATCAGTTGTTTAATAAATACTCATAGAAATGACAGTGTGAATGAATTAGTTCAGACATTGGAAGTCATCAAAGCACACCAAGATGGCGCTATTAAAACAATAATTGACTTCGATGGTGCAGAAAGTGGTCATGACCTCAGCTAGCAGGTCCCAGGGGACAGACAGCCACATTAACTTTGGTGTCATAAGAACAAGCCTAGGTGGTATGGCTAAATCTTTCCTGATCTTGTAAAGAGGCACCTCCCTCAGCAGGAGGCCCCACCCCTTAAAATTTATTACCAAGCAATTAGGCTAAGTGAATAATTTATATGCTACCTGTGTTCTTCTCCACACTAGTGCTGTTGTGCTTTCTATATTCCATCCCTCTTGCTTCCTCAGCTATGTCTCAGACAGCAATTTCATGCCACACAGAATATGAATCTCACAGGTGAATTTCTATCCAGAGTACAGTTCTCCTACTCTTGATGTGGAGAAAAATGTGAACAAAACTACAGTAAAAAGTTCCTTCTGAGGCTCAGAACAGCCAGCAAAAAAGCAAGAAAGGGTTGGAAAAACTTATTTAAGAGATGGAAAAGTAAGTAAACATCCCTACCTCATTTTCTTTACAAGTTGCATAATATTCAGTAGAATATAGACATCACAATTTATTCAGCCCTTACTTTGTTGATGCATTTTGCAGCTTACTTCCCATTTTCCTCCTCTGCAAAACTGCAGTGCTCTAATACTTATATCAGTACCTTTGGGTGCCTTTATTTCTGTAAGTAAAATTCCCTAAAGTGGGATTACTTGGACAAAGGGTAGCAACATTTTTTTAATTTTAAGCAATATTTCTAGATATTATGGTAGCAACTGACTGTTGCTCCAGAAATGTGTGACAGTATCCCTCATCTTCCTCTCCATCCCCCGCAAAGTCTCACCACATTGGATTGCAAATCTGATAACCAAAAAAAATTGTAATTCATTTTTAAATTTGCATTTTCCTGCATGTGGTTGAGCATCTTTTTCTAAATTTATTGGCTTTTCCAGTTCTTCTTTTCTGAATTGTCTATTCATACTTAGTGGAGTTATTTGTCTTTATTTATTTTATTTTTGTCTTTTAACTTTATCAATTGAAAGAGCTCTTCGAACAGTAGGACCAGTACTCTTTACTTGTCAATTCTATTGTAATTATGTTAACCAATATATAGTTTACATTTTCATTTTACTGATGGTATATTTGCCATACTAGTTCTTAAAATATTTATATAGTGGAGTATCTCTATTTTATGATGTTTTCTGAGGTTCCTGTCTTGTTTAAGAATGTTCCATCATCCCAGAGTTATAAAAATATTCCCCTGTAATTTGTTCCAAGATTATTATTTTTGTTTTCATTTAGCTCTTTAATTCATCCTGAATTTATATCTGTGTGTGGAGTAAGGAAGGAATCTCATGTTTTCTTCCATATATGCAGCAATTATTACCTGATATAATCCATAAACTATCCTGAGTTAAATGCAGTCTTAAATTATAAAATATCAACAACGTTTTTCACAGAACTAGAACAAAGAACCCTAAAATTTTCATGGAACAACAAAAAAACCCTAAATAGTCAAAGCAATCTTGAAAAAGAAAAACAAAGCTGGAGGCATCACAATCCCAGGTTTCAAGATATAGTACAAAGCTGTAGTAATCAAACCAGTATAGTACTGACACAAAGATACACATTGATCAGTGGAACAGAGTAGAGTCCAGAAATAAACCCATGCTTTTATGGTCAATTAATTTACAACAAAGGAAGCAAGAATATGCAATGGGGAAAAGATAGTCTTTTCAACAAATGGTGTTGGAAAAACTGGACAGATACATGCAAAAGAATGAAACTGGATTGCTTTCTTACATCATATGCAAAAAAAAAAAAATACAACTTTAGTCAAATCTGACTAATGATCTAAATATGAGACCTGAAACCATAAAACTCCTAGAAGAGAACATAGGCAGTAATTTCTTTGGCACTGGCCATAGAAACATTTTTTAGATATGTTTCATCTGGCAAGGGAAACAAAAGCAAAATTAACTATTGAGACTACACCAAAATAAAAAGTTTTTGCATAATGAAGGAAACCACCAAAGAAACAGGCAACCTAGTGAATGAGAAGAAATATTTGTGAATGATATATCTGATAAGGGGTTAATTTCCAAAATATATAAAGAGCTTGTACAGCTCAACACCAAAAAAAATGAAGCAATCCATTTAAAAAATGGGCAGAGGACCTGAATAGATATTTTTCTGAAGAAGACACACAGATAGCCAACAGACACACGAGAAGATGCTCAGCATCATTATCATCAGGGAAATGCAAATCAAACCCACAGTAAGATATCACTTTACACCTGTCAGAATGGCCAAAATAAAAAACAAGGAATAATAAGTGTTGGCAAGGATATGGAGGAAAAGGAAACCTCATGCACTGTTAGTGGGAATGCAAATTGGTGTAGCCATGGTGAAAGACAGTACGGAGGTTCCTCAAAAAATTAAAATTGAATTACTATGCAATCCAGTAATTCCACTCCTGGGTACTTACCCAAAGAAAACAAAAACGCTAATTCAAATAGATATATGCACCCCAGTGTTTACTGCAGCATTACTTATAATAGCCAAGATAGAGAAGTAACCCAAGGGTCAATTAATAGATGATTGGATAAGGAAAATATCACACACACACACACACACACACACACATACTACCCAGCTGTAAAAAAAAAAAAAGGAAATCTTGCCATTTGCAAAAACATAGATGGACTTAAAGAGTATAATGCTTAGTGAGATATGTCAGAGAAAGACAAATACTATATGATTTTACTTATATGCAGAATTAAGAAAACAAAACAAATGAAAGAAAAAAAATGAAAAAAAAAAAACAGATTCTTAAATACACAGAACAAAATGGTGGTTGCCAGAGGGAGGGGGTGGGAGGGATGGGTGAAATAGATAAAGGGGATTAAGAGTACACTTATCTTGAGGAGTACTGAGAAATGTATAGAATTGTTGAATCATATTATGCACAGTATATTATACACCTGAAACTAACATGATAATGTATGTATTTTTTTATTATTATTTTTTTTATTCTTATGTTAATCCCCATACATTACATCATTAGTTCTAGATGAAGTGTTCCATGATTCATTGTTGGTGCATAACACCCAGTGCTCCATGCAGAATGTGCCCTCCTCAATACCCACCACCAGGCTAACCCATCCTCCCACCCCCCTCCCCTCTAGAACCCTCACTTTGTTTTTCAGAGTCCATCGTCTCTCATGGTTCGTCTACCCCTCCGATTTCCCC
>NC_138378.1:33770989-33799840 GCF_054177405.1 Leptonychotes weddellii
GTGGTGGGTATTGAGGAGGGCACGTTCTGCATGGAGCACTGGGTGTTATGCACAAACAATGAATCATGGAACACTTCATCTAAAACTAATGATGTAATGTATGGGGATTAACATAAGAATAAAAAAAAAAAGAAATAGAAGAGCATGTAGCAAGCACTACACCTATTATAAAAACTGCCTCTTAAAATAATGTTATGTCAGGCGTGCCTCTTTGAGCAAATATATGCCAATTAGATAGGCTTATATAAGTCTTTGAAGGAAAGAATTTTTCTCCCAATTAGTTTCTCTATCCAATAGAACCAGCTGACTCTACTCCAAAATGATCGTAAACCAAATCACAAGGGTCTCTTGACATATTTAAAAGTGATAATATAGTCACATACGATTTAATCAAGTGCATTTCAAGTTTATAGCTAAGGGATATAAGGACTGGCCATGCTCCCCAGGCTTAAAGACTTCTTGGTTTTGGCTTGTGGAAAAGAAAAGCAAAATGCAAAGCCTGCCCAGGATGTCATCTCTTGGGGAAAAAAAATGTGCCTTATTGTGGACTCCCCTTTTTCAACATTCTATTTGATATCATCCTTTTATGCCACCCAGATGTTCTGTAAGTGAATGACATCAGTACTTGTTTAAATGAGGCCTAAATACTTAGTGTCATGTTTTTCCTTTAAGATTATTGTGGATTGTGATGCCAAAATTGTTAAATCTACAGTGCTTCAGAGTGAAGGCAGTTGTAATAATACTGCTGTATGAGAGAACAGACTCTTTAGTCCCCAGGTTTCCTTATCCGTTTGTTGTGAGTCATCAACCACCTATTGCCTCTTTTCCTAAACTTGTATTACAAAGTGATTTGTCCACACTTATTTATTAAGGATATTATATCATTTACAGCTTGTTCATTGACAGCTTGTCTCCAAAAGTGACAGGAAAATAATATAATTTGTAGTCCTTCCTAAATATCTAAGGGGAGAAAAAAGAAGATATTATGCCAAGCTTCTTAAAATTCACAAATGAGGCAGGATAAAAATCTCTACAGAATTTATAAAGTCTGAACAATGCCTTTGATCTTGATGTATTACAATCCCACCCCCACTCTCCCATCCACAGTGATGCCTTAAATATTTTACTGTGCTGGCCTAACACACAGCTCACAATTTTAAACTGACAAATCTAAGCATAAATTTTAGATGCTTTTTACAAAACAGCAAGGCTGAGGACGGACGGTACATCCAGAGTATTATAGCCTATTCTAATTCATGCCATTTTCACACACTTTTTCCCCCCTTTGGGGGCTTTAGGAGCATATTTCAAAAAATATCAGTGCTTTGTGTTTATACCACATAATAAAGCATACCTAGGCCTGTCTGTAAGAGAATACCTGTTTTCCAAATCATCTCAGTTATGGAGAGAAAATTGATTCTATTTTGAGTCCAAATATAAGGTAGACCCCCAAGTAAAACAGAGTAAAATCTGTTCATTGGGGATTTGCTAGGGGGCTTCAAGCTATTTATTACTAAAGTAGGCTCCATCCACAGGTGGATGCAGTGTGATGGGGGGGTGGGTACAAGGAAATGTTAGCTGCTTCCAAATATTTCCCTCTCTTCTCAATGCCTCCTCATCCCCCCTCCCCAGGCCCATTGGAGTACATGACATTTAACTATGCGAAAAGATAGGTTAGGGAGGAGCATTTCTGGAGTTAATTCGCTACTATAAAGTCAGTGCCTCTGGGATCTGTGACCGATTCTTTATGGCAATGGCTTAAATTAGTTAAGAAGTATTTAAGAAGGTAGGAAGAGCCAGAGCATGGAGGAAGAGTTGGGCAGGATAGACTCAGGGGTTAGATGCCTCTGAGTAATGAGAGTAGAGTGAGTGTGGTAGGCAGAAGTGCCAAATAAGTGACCATGTAGCCACCGCTCCCTCCACCATGCCCATGAAAGACATTCAAACCAACCATGGTTCTCCTTCTCTCAGTTCTGATGTGTCTTCAGATTCTTGCCAACACTCCCACAGCTGCTATTGACCAGTGGGAGCTGGCAGTTGGTTGAAATTACACCCCCCCCACCCCGTCCATCACAGGAGTCATTAAAAAGGATAATGGGATCACAGGAGTCGACTTGAAGATCAGGGCAGGAAAAAGAGATTTAGAAATGGACTTAAAACCAGCTATGCTTCTTACTCATTAGGAAGTGTAATAAGAACAGTGACCATAGTAGTGTTAAAATCTACCATATATTAAGTTCCTACTGTATGCCTGATATTCGGCAGGATGCTTTACTTAGGGCAGTAAAGTATGGTTATTATATTGGTGGGTTCTAGAGTCAGCCTGTCAGAGTTTGAATATTAGCAGAAGAGGATACCAAGAGAATTCAAGCCTTAGTCTGTCATCTATAAAATGGGAATAATAATGGTACTACCTCATTGGTCAGTTGCAAGGACAAATGAGATAATGTATTGAATGCCCTTGGCATATTGCCTTGCCATCAATCAGTGTTAGTTTACTCCTGAACACTTGATCAGCATTCTATAAGAGATTGCTATGTTGCAACATTATTTTTTAAAATTTTTATTTAAATTCAATTTAATTAACATATACTATATTATTAGTTTCAGAATTCAGCGATTCATCAGTGGCATACATCACCCAGTTCTCATTATGTCAGGTGCCCTCCTTAATGCCCATCACCCAGTTACCCCATCCTCCCACCTACCTCCCATCCAGCAACCCTCAGTTTGTCCCCTATAGTTAAGGGTCTCTTATGATTTAGCTCCCTCTCTGTTTTTATCTTATTTTATTTTTCCTTTCCCTTCTCTATGTTCATCTGTTTTGTTTCTTAAATTTAACATATGAGTGAAATCATATGGTATTTGTCCTTCTCTGACTGACTTATTTTGCTTAGCATAATACCCTCTAGTTCTATCGACGTCGTTGCAAATAGCAAGACTGTTCTTTTTGATGGCAGTAGTATTCCGTTGTATATGTATACCAGATCTTCTTTATCCGTTTATCTGTTGATGGACATCTGATATGTCCAACTATGATGACATAGTTTGGCTATTGTGGACATTGCTGCTATAAACATTGGGGTGCAGGTGCCCCTCAGATCACTATGTTTGTATCCTTTGGATAAATACCTAGTATTGCAATTGCTGGGTTATAGGGTAGCTCTATTTTCAACTTTTTGAAGAACCTTCATGCTATTTTCCAGAGTGGCTGTACCAGCTTGCATTCCCACCAACAGTGTAAGAGGGTACCCCTTTCTCCACATCCCCGCCAACATCTGTTGTTTCCTGAGTTGTTAATTTTAGCCATTCTGACCTGAGTGAGGTGGTATCTCATTGTGGTTTTGATTTGCATTTACCTGATGCTGAGTGATGTGGAGCAATTTTTCATGTGTCTGTTGGCCATTTGTAAGTTTTCTTTGGAGAAATATATGTTCATGTCTTCTGCCCATTTCTTAACTGGATGTTTTATTTTCTGGGTGTTGAGTTTGATAAGTTCTTTATAGATCTTGGATACAAGCCTTTTATCTGATATGTCATTTGCAAATATTTTCTCCCACTCTGTAGGTTGCCTTTTAGTTTTGTTGACTGTTTCCTTTGCTGTGCAAAAACTTTTTATCTTGATGAAGTCCCAATAGTTCATTTTTCCTTTTGTTTACCTTGCCTTTAGAGACATGTGTCTAGTAAGAAGTTGCTGCAGCCAAGGTCACAGAGATTGCTGCTTGTGTTCTTCTCTAGGATTTTGATGGATTCCTGTTCACATTTAGGTCTTTCACCCATTCTGAGTCTATTTTTGTGTGTGGTGTAAGGAAATGGTCCAGTTTCATTCTTCTGCATGTGGCTGTCCAATTTTCCCAACACCATTTGTTGAAGAGACTGTCTTATTTCCATTGGTTATTCTTTCCTGCTTTGTCAATAGTTGACCATAGAGTTGGGGGGTTATTTCTGTGTTCTCTATTCTGTTCCAGTGATCTACGTGTCTGTTTTTGTGCCACATTATTTCTTAAATTATAAGTTGGAGTATTTTCTGTTTTACTCCCTCCCCTCTTCTTTCATAGGTATTTTGAGAACAAAGATTTCCTTCTCCCTAGCCATGCCAAATAGGTGCAAGCTTTTAAAGACCTAAGTGCCTAGTGAATATCCTATTAACCAGTTTTTCCTTTCCAAAAGACAAGGTAAACATCTGTGGGGCCACTGGAACTAGAAATAAAATGAGCTAGAAGGATTAGATGATTTCCCAGCCAAAGTGGGAAATAGAAAAGAAACTTACATGAGGGGTCACAGGACAAGGAGTAGAAGGAATAATGAGGGTGCACTTCTTTTGAATCTTATACATGTCCTTGAAGAAAGGGTGGATAACTTGGAATCTATTTGTGGGAGATGGGGGCATGAAGCCACAGCTGTGCTTCTCTCCCTTTCCTCTGCTTCTTCTGGTGCTCTAAAAAATGGAACAAGCAGAACCTGCCACTGTAAGTGGGACAATGGTGAACTCACATCCGTGGGTATGGTATTTATCAGCCATAACCTGTAAGAATGTTGTCCAGTAGAAATATAACATGAAGTCCATATATAATTTAAAATTTTTCAGGGTGCTTGGGCAGCTCAGTTGGCTAAGTGTCCAACTCTTGGTTTCGGCTCAGGTCGTGATCTCGGGATCATCATCTCAGTGTCATAAGATTGAGCCCTGAGTCAGACTCTGTGCTCAGCCTGGAGTCTGCTTGAGATTCTCTCTTTCTCTTTCTCCCTGTGCCCCTCCCTCCCTCAGCTCACGCTCTCTATCCCTCTCTGAAATAAATAAATAAAATCTTTAAAAATATATTTTATTTAAGCCCATATATCCAAAAAATATTATCATTTCAACTTGTAACCAACATTTATTTGTTTTGTACCAAGCTTTTGAAATCCAGTACGTATGTTAAACTTATAGTATATCTTAATTTGGAACAAGCCACATTTCAAGTATTCAATAGCTACATATGATTTTATCAACCTACACTGATAACTTGGGCTTCTTGAGGAATTAGGGCTAATACATACCAGTCTCAGAAGGTCAACATGAGGGCAACAAAATTAAGGAAGCGAAAGTTATTTCACACAAATATTCTACCACCATCACCACACAGATTTTATTTTTTGCTCAGGATATTCATTGCCCTTTTTAAAATAATCTATTAAGCTTCAATACAATTGTAGGTGATTATTTGGGGTACAAGATGGCAACAGCCTGCTTCTTCATGCCAAGCAGGAAATGTCCAAAGCCACAGGGTAGAAATGCTTGAGACAATAGGACTCTAGTGTAGCGAAACTGAGAAATGGCCATTACCATCCTGCATGGGAAGTAAATTTTCTTTACTAGAAATTCTTTCTGTAGTGTAGAACTCTCAAAATTATGTCCTAAGTGGCTAGAAACTTATAGGAGGAGGAAGTACAAGGCTGGAAATATCCCTGTGATGCCACTGCCTCCTTATTTATTTATTTATAAGAATTTTGTGCTTTTTTTTTTAAAAGATTTTATTTATTTATTTGACAGAGAGAGACACAGCGAGAGAGGGAACACAAGCAGGGGGAGTGGGAGAGGGAGAAGCAGACTCCCCGCTGAGCAGGGAGCCCAATGTGGGGCTCGACCCCAGGACCCCAGGATCATGACCTGAGCCGAAGGCAGATGCTTAACAGACTGAGCCACCCAGGCCTCCCTCCATTATACATTTAGTGCAGTTCCTTTGCTCTCTCCTCCTTCACTTTGGTCCCGCTGATGGGAACCTCCAAATTTTTCTTTATGGCTTCATTTTTAAACCTCTGGAGAAAGGTATATGTAATGTAATACAGGCTCAAGAGAAAATAGAAAATTAAGAAATCCAAGTCTCATTTTACTGATGAGAAAACTGATTTAGAGAAAATGGGTGAATGCCCCCCAAATCACATAACCTGTAAGCATAAGAGGAGGATTAGAAATATTTTGATTTTCAAAAGAACATTGTCAACCCACAAAATGGGAGAAGTTATTGACAATATATATGTCTGATTAAGTCTACTGTTCAGGATATATAACAACTCCTATTAATCAATCAGAAAAAGACGGCAAATATGCAAGTTATCAGTAAAGAATGTGGTGGGCTATGGTCACCAAAAGCCATGCATAAAAATTTTCATAGAGGCTTTCTTGGTTATTGCTAAAACCTGGAAACAGCACAACTGTCCATCAATGCTAGAATGGATTAAAAATAATTGTGATATATTCACATAATAGAAATGAGAAGCAATGAGAATGAATGAACTACTGTTATATGCAACACAGATTAATCCCATAAACATCATATTGAGCAAGAGAAACCAGAAACATAAATATACTGTACAAGTGTGAGAGTAGTTCTAGAAGGCTGAAAATGCTCTGTTTTTTTTTTTTAATTTAGGTGCTGCTTTATTTCTGAAAATGTATTAAACTGTACATTTACAGTAAATATAATTTTTGGTATGTGTATTATGTTTTAATTATAGATTTTACAGCAGGAAACTAAAATTGCTAGAATTCTCCCCAAACTAGAGGCTTATTTTGGCTAGTAGATTTGGGGAGTTTTATCCCTGTCCTGCTTCTATCCTTCACACCTACCTCTGTCAGCCATGGGTATGCCTCAGGAAAATGTCTTCTGGGTGATTAGAAGCTCAATTTAATAACATACTTGAATGAACATTTAGGGCAGGAATTACACTGAGGTTACTCAAGCCCCAAAGTTCTGGTGAAATAGAATCAGGATGATGCTCATATTTAGAACAATTCTTCTTTCCTCTCTTATAACCCAGAGCTCTCCCCAGGGTTCCCAAGCAAGAGTCTGTACCAGATATTTTGCACAAATAATGCAATAAAGATTGGCTTTATTGCCCCATTTCCTGTACCTTATATATAGAGGAATGTTAAAACAGCATTTAGAAAGGAGGCCAACTTCAGCTTTGGAGCTTTATAATCTTAGCAACATCCCCACGATGCTGTAAACACAAACTGTCCTGTTCCCAATATTTAGGAGAGCTCCCATCCCAGGGGAAGTATCTGCAGTTTAATACAAAATGCCTCCAACAGTGGCAAGCCTTGATATATTTACTGAAGGAGGTCTAGGGACCAGTTCTTAACATTGTAAGAAAAGAATCTACAATGATGAAATAATATTGTAGAGAATAAACTGAATTGACCTCCCCATCTCCTTCTCTCACAGCCGTTCCCCCCATCCCTGGCATTTGGATCATTTCTCTTTCATAGTTATTATTGCAAAATGCAGAAAGAGAGAACAAGTTAATACTCAGCCTTCACTTTCAAAGCAGACCTCAGAGGGGAAAGTGGAGTAGTGCCAGTGAGGACTCTTCACCTGCACATCAACCTAGAGCTGCTGGAACGTGCCTAGCAGGTGTCTGCCATGCTCCTGGGGGTTCTCTACATGGCTACCCTCAAAAGTGATGCCAATCAATGCATGTCATAAACAGTTCAAACACAGCTGTGGGTGGGAAAATTGAAGGCTCTGCTGAACCCCTTGAGTCAACAAGGAAACATGGTTATGGCCTCCAAGGCCATTACAATGGGCAATTGGAAGACCCAACAGTGTCTTCATCAATAAGAAGATGAATGGTGAAGGGTGACTGTTCTCTAGGGCCAGTCAGGAAGATGCAGAGTGAGTCTTTACACACCTAGCTCTTCACCTATAGTAGAGGCTAGGAATTTTTCAGCATGGAGATGCTACTTGACATACATGTTGGAATTGGATCTGCCCACCATCAGCAGTCCCACCATCAGCAACATGACAGATGGTGTGGTTTATCACACCGAGTCTCCATCTAGCAGACTTTGTCCCTGCAGCTCAGAAGCTGGGCATGTGGGGGAGAATGATGGGTGAGTGTTTGACTACAACCAGGACATGATACTTCTGAGGCCACAAGGACAGCCTCTGCAAAAGTTAGGGATACGCGTGCTGGGGAAGGGGTTGCCAACAGCAAGTTCAGACACTTTCCCACCTCTATCCCCTGGCTCACACTGCTAAGTCTGAAAGCACTAAACCAATATATTCTATCTCCGCATCTCACAATCACTGAAGGTCTATGTAAAATTGAAAAAAAAAGAGGCTTTCTTCTCCATGGAGTTCATTACTGATGGACTAGAGCAGTGAGATGTTGACATCAAGTGACATGTCTCCAGCTGTCTGTGCTACTATTTATAATCACACAGCTGCCCTAAGATCTTGTCTCTACTCAATTTTTATCAGCTTTATTTAGTTATAATTGACATATGTATACTGAATATGTTTAAATTATGCAATTTGATATGTTTTGACATATGTATACATCTATGAAACTATCACCACAATCATAATAATGAACATATTCTTTACCCACAAAAGTCCTTCATGACCTTTTAAAATTTCTCCTTTTTGCTTCTTCCTTATACAAACATTAATCTGCTCTCTGTCCTATAGATTAGTTTGTACTGTCTAGAGTTTCATACAAATGCAGTCAAATAGAGTATTAACATACTCTTTGATTTGAGATTTACCCAAGATGTAGCACTTACCAATAGTTGATTCTTTTTTAATTGCTCTTGGGTATTCTATTTACAAACACACACACAGAGTTTGAAGCCTATGACAAAGACATTTAAAAAAAAAGTAAAAGCAAACATAAGCTTCTTTTCCTTCTTCCACCAGCCTAGGCAAAAGATTCCACAGCCAATGATATAAGCTTCTAGGAAAATCTAGAGAATCCACTCAGGGGTAAGACCAAGGTGGGATGGGAGCAGATGAAAGAACCCTCAGGTAGGCTTGGGGACCCCAAAATACAGGGCACTAGGGTCCAGCTAGAAGCCCAGATATTTCCATGATACTAGTGTGGGACAACAATGACACCCAAGGGCACCCATGTTAATGCAAGCATGGGGATAGGATGGGGCAGTAGGTAATATCCACCATGAGAAGAAGCATGAGAAATCCCTAAATTGAATGAGAAAACCCAGAACTGCTTTAAAAAGTGCTACATGATTAAATTTACCCTAGGATTAAATTTAACTGGGATTAATGGTTCTTTAACTAGAAATTGCATTTAGTTATATAAAAGAATAAAAGTTACATCTTGCACTTAGCTTATGAACTCACACCTGCTGTTCTGGTGAGTGTCCCTAATTAATTATAATCTGGATGTTGATTCCTAATGATAAAGCTCCTAAGATACTAACATACAAAACTGAGAAATGAAAACAATTTTGGCCTACATTTTCCTGCCTATCCCGTATATCAGTTTTGCTTTGAAATAGTTTCCTCTTTGTTTTTCCTGCCTGTGCCTGTCCTCCTGCTTCTGTACAGACAAACCAGTTCTGAATCCTGTTAAACACTTAGAGCATGTCCTTCCTCTTTTCAAAATCCTCATATAAAAGCCCATGGCTTTGCAGTGAGTTCTCGCCCGACATGATCTGCCTGCCTGTTCTCTATGTTTTGCCCTGACCACTGGGCTCCAGCCCCTGGGTGCTCCCCTACCCTGTCACCTGGGTTTGCACACATGATTCCCTCTCCTTGCAGTTTCTCTGACGGTCTTCCAAGACTTTTCCTTAAAAGTCCTCTGCCACTCTGATCTAAAATACAACTTCCGCACTCCCTTCCTCCAAAACAGATAGGTAAGTAGAAGATCCATTTCCTGACTCCCAGGCTAGGATAAATACCCTAGGAGGCCATGGATTTATGTTTGTTTTAACCACTCTTTTATACCCAGTGGGTAGAACACTGCAGTTCATAGACTGGACCTCAGAAAATACCTGGTGGGTGGATATAGTGGAATTTACATTCCAGGAAGATAGACGTGCCCATCCCGCTGGCAAGGCCTTCCCTTCTTTTAAGAAAGATTCAGTGGTAGATGAATTACATTCTGTAGGAGGAGTCTGCTCTAGAGCCCAAGATCCAACATCAGATTCAAAGGTGGATTTGCAATTAGGCTCTGGGAGGCCTAAGCATCTGTCCCCACAGTAGGATTTCACCTGCATGTTTTGGCCCTATGTGGAGGCCTCTCCTCCAGGAGGGTCCTGAGCAGGTACCAGGTACTGCCCATCCCCACCCCCAACCAGCCAGAGGGAACAATTTCCAGAAAGCAAGCACACTGTGCTTCCAACACCCAGGATGGGATGCTGTGCTTAGTGCGTTTTGTTGAATTTCACACTCCTTTTCCAGTGCTTCCAAGACATGCCAGCTTCCCTCTGGTGGATAAAGTCTTTCTTTGAATATGTCACTGTGTTTAATCAAGCTTCAGTCAGGTCTTGGGGCTCTAGATAGCATTACAACGCCTGCATATCTCCACTCGAGTTTGTTAGAGTTTATTTCTGAAAAGCCCTATTTAATATTAAGTTCATGGGGAAATATCACTGTAGCTCTAGAGAACATTTCCTCTAACTACCAAGACACATGCTTTCGGACAGTAATATAGGGAAGCATGTACAAGGCTTAATGAAAATAATAATAACTGAATTTAATCAGCTCCAACCATGTCCCTAAATAGCCCTTTATATGTAGTCACTTATTTAATATAATAATCCGAAGAGATAGGTGCTATTATCTATCCCATTCCTTAAACTGAGGAATAAAGAATAGGGAACTCACTAAAATTGCATAGTAATGGGTGGCAGATTTATTGTAGCATTATATAAATAATATAAATAAAATAATAAATTAGAAAAAACCCAGGGCAATATTTAAAATATATAAATGTGATATAAATTACAATATAAATCAATTTATAAGTCAAAACATAAAGGAAAAATGTATTTATTTTTATTCTCTAACTTCACTCAATTATAAATATAAATGAAATCGTAAAAGGGCGTATTAGGTGATATAAATTATAAGCACAAATCATTCATCAACTCAACCTAATAGTTTCCTAATCTTGTGTCAATTCTAGAAACTGCTATGTATCTTTTGCGAGATGTGGCCATCCTCGGTTCCAACTATCTGATTCTGAGACAACGGGCAGTTGCACCGAGCAAGCTCTCCTGACAGTTTCTTTATTAAATCGAGAGTGACCAGGTCCCTGGTGCTCAACGCTTTGCTGCAGCTACAGGACAGCTGGGTGTGCACCTTGACATTGGTGTTACCCACCGTCCTAGCCCCAAAGAACAGACACCTCAGCGACCACACTAAATATGCTGTCCCCAGTGCCCCCCACCCCTGCTCTGTGGCAAGGATAGGACTGGAGCAGTACCCACCGTGGTGCAGTTTCTGTGGATCACTGTGCGGGAACACTGCACAAACAGAAGAAATGTCTCTAAAGGTGCCCAGAAAACTCGCATGACCTCGCACGGGACCTGGCAATGGTCAGAGAGTTACCTCTGCAGAATCAGAGACAAAAGATATTTCAGGCCCATCTGAACACGTTTCAAAGCAAATGTTTTCATGTATTGTTTTTATAAGGAATGTTTCAGAAACACAAATATTTCAATAAGTTAAAATTTTTACTAAAATTACTTTTATAAAGCTAACCAGTTAGCGGGAGAAAAAAAGATTTTTAAAAAATGAATATCCTTTATGTTTAACTCTAAATTCCTCACATGGACCCACGTTTTCCTCCTTGAATCTAGTATACTTTTTTTTTTAAAGATTTTATTCATTTATTTGACAGGGAGAGACACAGCGAGAGAGGGAACAGAAGCTGGGGAAGTGGGAGAGGGAGAAGCAGGCTCCCCGCTGAGCAGGGAGCCCGATGTGGCGTTCGATCCCAAGACCCTGGGATTATGACTTGAGGCGAAGGCAGATGTGTACGACTGAGCCACCCAGGCGCCCCTCTGATACACTTTTGTACCATTTCCTGGATAACGATTGAACACTAGCTCACACTATTAGTAGGGAAGGTTCTTTGTTGTACTCAGCTATTGATTCATTTAAAAATATTGTTTTAATGAGCACCTACTATTGCCAGGTCCCATGTGAGGTCATGTAGATGAGGAGTGAACACAGTAAACGTAGCACCTGCTCCCACAGCACCCTGCACGGAGATGGGAATTTTAACAGGGGAAGAGAAAATATGTTTTTTCTTCACTGGGGCCTCACAAACAAGGAGAATAATGAAGGGTAAGAATTAGGGAAAGGAGGCAGGGACCTGAACTCACAGGGTGCTGCTGGGCAGGGGGAGGATTCTGGACTGATTCAAGGAGGGAAGAGGTTCCAACAGCTAAGCCACCTGATCAAATTTGTGTTATTTAAAAAATCTCTGGTGCAAGTCTGTTTGAAGAGAACCGCCCATGCCAACCACATCTGGTTTTCCAGCAGTCAGAGGATTAAAATGTAATAAAATGCCAACACTTGACTGGAAATGATATAATTCCCAATAATTAGGAAATGAGAAGCCAGAGACTATTCTGGTCCATAGAGAGCCAGGTACCAGGGTTCACCAAGGGTTTATGGGGAATCATAGCAGCATTACCTTGATTTTCCCTTTTTCACCAAAAGATAATTTAAAGGAAAAGGTGGATCCCATTTGTAGGGATATGGCTGATTACTCCTCTCTGGAACCTCAATTCTCCCCTACCAGTATCCTCAACCTTTGCCTATCTCCTGTAGTACATGAATCTTGTCCTCTGCGTGTTCGCACGGATGCTAGTCTCTGAGCTTTTGCTGATGAATCAAATGACCATGATATTTTTTAGCAGATGTTCACCCCACTGCAAGTTTCTGATTCCTTGGGTCTTAAACTTAAATGTCTTTATTTTCAATTCAGTAACTCAGCCAGTTGTCACATTTCGCTTCTTTTAAAATTGGTGACTATTCTTGACAAAGGATCTCAGAAGTCATCGAGCTCAGGATAACCTGAATGATTATTACACATGAGCCTTCTAATCGGGG
Source organism: Leptonychotes weddellii (assembly GCF_054177405.1). NCBI lineage: Eukaryota > Metazoa > Chordata > Mammalia > Carnivora > Phocidae > Leptonychotes > Leptonychotes weddellii. Next base: position 33,783,841 of record NC_138378.1, read on the forward strand.
AGTGCTACCGAGTGAGACAGAAACAGTGTGCTTTTATCACTCAGCAGGCAGATGAAATATTGTGCTTGTTTTTATAACAAATGTCATACTTAAAACTAAAGGCATTTGCAGCTCCGAGGGGCAATAATTTCTATTCGTTTACTAAACACAGGTGTCCGTCTCACACGTTTCTCTTTAATAAGGAAGTCTACCAAAAGCAGCGCTGTATTGCAAAATCAACCACAACTGGGAAGCTGGGGTGAACAAACATGCTTGTGGAATTTATTGCTTATCCCCATTTTCATTTTACAAGGTTTAGGAGAGGTGAAAACAGTGTAAACATGAAGGGCACAGAGTAACCACTGGGGTCCCTCCTGTTCTCTTCCAACTGGAATTTCTAATAAAAGTGTATTTGAGTCTGATCCTGGCATTGCCTTGGCAGGGCGCCCGGCATTGCAATCACAGCAGTGCTAGGAGGTGCTCATAGAGGTGGCAGGTGGTGGGGCGGAGACCGAAGGTGGTGCCCAAGGCAAGAAGAGCCCTGGGAGCAGGACTGGCTACATGGAATTGTGGACTTGGTGCAAAATGAAAACGCAGGGACCCTTACTCAAAAATTATGAAGAATCTCAAGGGAGTGACAGCAGAATATTAAATCAAGCAATGGGGTCCTTCTAAGCATGGAATTCTGTGTGACAGCACATGGGACAGCACTGTGCAGGTCGGGGATCTGTGCAGTGTCTGAATTGAGGCTGGAGAGAACGTCCACCGTGAGAGGAAATTTACAATGGGCTTCTTTAAACAGCCTGGTGAGCTGCAAAGCCTTTATGTATTTTTTTCTTATTTTTCTTTTGTGGACAGGGAGGCAGAGATCAGGAATATGTTAAAATATAAATAGGGTTATGGTCTAAAAGGTATTATTCCTTGTAAAAGTAGAGAAGATTCAGCCAAATGGCTAAAACTAACCCAGCTTGGGGGGTGGGGCGTGGGGAAAGGTTGTAAACTACAGATTTTCTACTGATAGCGGGAAAGGGAATAAGGCTTCTCTAGAAACAGCTGGTTGCCATGGTAAAATGGTAAAGAGAGATTTCTTCAGTTTCTGTCTTCTGATTTGGAAGCTCAAAACTGAGGAGAGGGACTCAGAGGGAACTTCGAGTAACACAGTTGCACTTAGACTTCATGCACAGCAGCAAGAGATGACGTCAGAGAAGTGGTTCACTGAGGCATTGGGACTCGCCCCAGGCTCGGTGCAGGGAGCAAGCAAGAATGCAAAGCTCCAAGGAACCTCTGAAATTTGCAGTGGGATTATAATCACGATTTGCTAAGCCTGGATCCTGTGTCCAGAGCTGTGCCAGGCACCGTCCATACATCATCTGACTTAATTTGTGTATTTCTCAGAGCAACCTAGCATGGCATGTATTATCATCATCATTTTGCAGAGGAAGAAACACAGATCAGAAAGGTCACATAATTTGGCCAAAGCTGTATTGCTACTAAGTGGCAGACTACAGTTCTGACTCTTGATAGGATGTGGCTTGCTAAAGAAAAAAAAAAGAGCAAGGGCAACAAGACAGGGACCTGTTACCTGTTGTAGAAATCGTTTGTGGACTTTGTAGCAATAACATGAGTGTAATAAACTAGGAGAAGATTAAAAGTTTAATTGGAGATAATAGTTTGACCTTAGTTGATATGACTTAAATATTGTTTCAAATGATGTTTATGTTTCCTTCTATCTATTAGAGACAAGTGGTCTAAGTATTTGGTCAAGATTCAGATCAGTTTTTTATCAGAAGAGAAACTGTTTACTTTTTTGAACAAAAGAAAAACAGACGCTCCATCTAATAGCATCTTGAACAGATGCTAAAGGCATGCTGTGCTTAAGAGTTTTGTAGGCTAAGTGGCACATACCAAATGTTCAATAAATACCTGATGAATGAACGGTCACAAAAGGGGGAAGGAAGAAGTACAAGGGTGCATGTGGTAAGAAGACAGACATTTTCTTATTTCTGTCAAATTTGTTAGTATTTAACTTCAATGCCAATTTGTTCTTCTAAGCAGATAGCTGTATGTTAAGTAAGGGTTATAAACCTTCACTAGCGACTATATGTCCTTCTCAACCAACCATATATTTATAAAACTACCAGTGTCAGGGGACTTATGTTTTATGGTAGAGAGAAATTTGGAAACCATGAACACTCATTGCAACTTCTTCATTTCTATGAATAATTTCCATTCACATTGGTTAAGAATTCTATGTGGCCACAGCAGAATTTCTGCCTTGCTATACTCTGGGTTAGTCTCCTATCTCAGAAATGAGCCAAGGGAGGTAAGTATTGATTCTCCCTCATTATGCATCAACCACGGGCTAGAACACCACAGAGTGAGGCAGAGTGGGTCTTTACCATGCTCCTCTCTTTTCCCTGCCCCATTGTACCTTCAAACTTGCCATGGGAACCCATCACAGTGGCTGACCAAGTTCCCTCACAATGGTTGGAAAGGAGCAGGCACAGTTCCTGGTCCATGGTGCATGCCCAACAAATGTTTATTACTCTCCTTTACAGCCATGGCCTCTACCCTGGCCCCTTTCTCCACCATCTTCCTATACACAACTAGAATTTATGTCTTATTTCCTTGGGAGGTTTGTACTCAGGCAGCTGTCATAGTTGAAAAAGGATCTGTCAAGATAATTCCCACTGAAGTGTTAATTGTTGACAATAGCATAATGTGTCACCTGCTCGGAGATATTTGCATTTTGTGGGGGGTCTTAGAAACAGCCAATTCTTACAAAGCATATAACCCAGTCACTGTTTCATGAACAATATTCAATGAATTGTTTGAACTAAACTCACCAAAGGAATAAATCTCCAATAGTAGGACTTTAGGCACCAATATAAGCCGGTAGGGAAGACGTTCTTGGACAAAGAGGTTTTCCAAATGTCACTCAGATCCCACAGAGAGCCAACTTCAGCTCTGACTCTCCACATTAATCAGAAAATCTCTGCCCTACATGTGGATGGAATCCCTTCCAGCAAATTTTACCCTAAATCCTTTCCTGCAATGCTCCATGGAGAATTAGCAGAGACCATTGCTTTCCTTCACACAAAACCTTTTTCATATATTGGATGATTATAGTACTGGGGAGAGAGAGAGAGAGATTGATTTATCATCCAAGTGAAGTATTTACCTACCAGACGTTCTTCTATGAAGTGTATGGAGCAATCCAAATATATAAAGCTAATATTGTTCCAAATTAACTCGTAGCACATATTTACTTGCTTATGCCTTTTCACTAATTAGCTGGTAGTAACTATACAAAAAAACCCACAAACTTCCAATTTTCATTATGAGAATATGTCTCAAGAAAACGTGGGTACTTGAATTTGTTGGGTTTTTTTTCCTAATTGAGTGAAGTATAACAAAATCACACTGTATTTGGGTCCCAGAGAGTTGTTTTCCAGTTCTGGGAATTTGAATTTAACCTCCTTTAGCCCTAGTTTCTTTGTTGGCAGATGGGGGGATTTCATTATTTAACATCATGCAGTGCCTTCTCTGGGCCAAGTACTGGTCAGAGGGCTTTGCAAATGTGAAAGTATTTAATCCTTCTGGGGCCCTCAGGGAAAAGCACTACTAGCACACTCATCTTACAGAGGAGGAAACTGGGAAGAGAAAAGTAAAGCACTGTGCCCAAGATCATACAGCGGGCAGGTCAGAGTCAGGACTTGAACCTGGGCAGTCTGGCTCCAGAGTCTGGGGTCTTAACCATTCCTTTCACATCAAACTGCCCCTCACAAGCTGGAATCTTGGATCATGCTGTAGGAAGGAGCTTTAGGGATGACCTGGTCCACATCCTGAGCCAATGCTTCACTTGCATGGGAAATGGGATCTTGATGCACAGAGGCCTTGACTACGCACAAAGGATGAGGAGGGTCTTTGTTATGTGCTTCTGAGCATTTGGCTTCCCCTGGAAGCAGTCTTGTGATAAGAATGCAGTTTATTTAGTAGGCGATCAGAAAGAGATCCATGAGAGAACAGGGGAGTGGAGAAGTAAGTCAGGAAAGGGATGGGAGTCAGTAAAGCATACATTTATGAGCAGGTTACCCCTTGGGCAATGGGGGCTTGAACCCATTGCAGACCTCTGGGACACAGGGAAACATGGCTGAGAATGGTTCCACCCAAGGGACATATGTAGCCATCAACTCCCTTTGCTCATCATTTGAGGACACCCCTAGGAGCATTAGCTCCCTGTTACTGTGAGCCCATGCTGGACATGGGTCCCACACATGCTTCTATGGACAGAGAAAGCTTTCAGGCAGAGACAGAGGTGCAGAAACAGGAGTGGCAGCAAACACCAGGGCATGGGGAAGAACACTAATAACATGCATGACAAAAAAAAAAAAACAAACATGCATGACAAACTGCAAATACTAAATTATAAATCTTTCCTCCACCTAAGGATAGTTATGCAGTCTTCTGAGTGCTGTCAGCCCTCCAACATGGCATTCTCTCCTCCTGGACTTTCACTGCTATCCATTATTAGCATCACACCCATCCAAAAGCACGACAAGAAAGAAAAAAAAAAAAGAGTTTCAAGGATTCATTACTTCATTCAACAAGTTTTTATGGAGAACCTCTCTGAACCAGGAACTCTTTTAGGCACTGGGGATACAACAGAAAAAACATGTATGTATTGGCCAAGGTCCTCGCCCACATGAAGCCTTGATTCTGGTAAAGGAGAAAGAAAATACATAGTTGATAAGTGAATTGTATTATATGCTAGAAGTTTGGAGCTATGGGAAGTAAAGGGCAGAATAAGGAGATTAGCAAGTGCTGTGGGACTGAGGCACTTGGAAATGTAATGGTCAGGGAAGGCCTTATCAAGGAGATAGCATTTGAGTAGGGATTGAAGGAAGTGACAGAGGGAGTCATGCTCGTATCTGGGGTACGGTGGGGTTGGGAGGGAGTGAGAATCACACCCCAGGGAAGGGCTGATGCTTAGAGATGGGGTGAGGGGCAATGGGGAGGAGGTTGGCTATTTCTATGTGGCTGCATGGAAATAATCAAGTGGTAGATGGTAGGAGATGAGATAAGAGAGGCGAACCCTGATCAGGCCCTAAGGCTCTAGGGGAATTATAAGGACAGGAAGAAAAGGTAGGGGGGGTGGTTACTGGGGGAGCAGTATGGTAGGATTTCAATATGATGATCCAGTCTGCTGGGTGGAGAACAGACTGTTGGGGGCAGAAGAGAAAGCAGATGGGTCAGTTCAGGGGCTGCTGGGATAATTCAAGTGAGAAATAAATGAGGAAGCTGGAACAGGTGCTAGTCGTGGAAATGGTAGACAGAATCCGGCTATATTTTCATATAGACAGGATATCCAGAGAGTTTAGATAAGGGAGAGGAGAGAATCATAGTGTCATAGAATGTAAAGTCTCAGGAGTGGTACTGTCTCTCATGTTAGCATTGACGAATCTAAGCTCAGAAATTCAGAGAGTCAGATTCACTTGCTGAGCTGGGAGTAGACACACAGCTGAGCTGGGAGTAGATGTCAGGGCTGCCGGCCTCAGATTCAGGACCCCAAATGATGCCTTCAAGTGATGGGGGCAGTCTTTCAGGCCAGCCAGAGACCAGGGGGAGAGACCATGAGTAAATGACCTGGACAATATACACACCCCTTTTGGGCCCCACTTCCACCACAACTGGCCCCTTCTCTCTTGAGAGCAGTGACACTTTTCTTGGCAGAGGTACCCAGTCCAAGCTAATCACCATGTTCTCATGGTGTGCACAACCAACCTCCCTCTTAATTTATTAATAAATAGTAACTTCTTGGTAAAATCTTGGAGTCTTCTCGTAATAGTAATGATATATGTACTGCTGGGAACACCCCTGCCACAATGAGTGATGCACTCTGTTCCCCTTTCTTTGGTTATCACTTTGACATTTCTCACAAATGTACCTTCCACCCCTCTAATAATGTCTATAGAGCTATTTGCCTGGCAGCAGCAAAGCCCCCTGGGGTAATCTCAAAACCCTGAAGAAACAAAACCTTGGTTGTCCATTCTTCCCACCATCTATTTGGTGTTAGTAGGGACCCTCTGCCAATAACACCTCCATTTATGTACTGTAAAAGAAACTTTATAACAAACACATAAAGGGTCATTTTCCTCTCCTAAGGGGCTGAATTAAGGGCACTGGCTCTGGAACAAAGCCAAAGTAATTTGGAAGAAAGGCCATTTTTTCTCCGCCATTCCTTGGCACTGCTATGTCTCCTTTCTCTCCCGTTTTTAGACATATGTAATTGATAGGAGCACCAATTAATCAAATTTAAATTATGTTTGTGTACAGAGTACAATGTGTACAATCATTTTACATAATATTTAGGTTACTTTAATCTAGTAAAAGAATCAGTTTGCATCCCCTGAGCCGTATATCCATCAGCTAGCAGAAGAAACCTCCAGAAGCCTGCTGAGAGACAGGAAGAAGTCTGTCTTGACGCAAAGCCAGCTTTGTTCATTCCATAAAGCTGCTCATTCAGCTTTCACGGTGACTGATATAGGGCCCATCTATGCCACGTATTATTTTGAATAACACATTCTATTCCAGAGACTAAGTTCAAGCTCTCCCTCTCCCAACACTGATAACAGAAAAACAAACTTGGTCTCAGAGATTTTTCTAATTATTCTCTCCTGTCGTTGCCTTTAGCTCTGACACCCTGTCATCACGTTATTTTCCAGAAGCGATAAAGTAACCAAACAGTGTCTTTCTCAAGTTATGAGACACTGAATCCAATGCTTCTGAAGTCTGAAGTCGCATTTGCTTCTTAAAACACAAATAATAAGCTTCCATCCTTATCTTCCACCTTTCACTCAAGACCCAGAGAAGGGGTTCAAGGAGGATTAGGCATCTCACTGCTACCTCTGCTGATAACAGACGCTCTTGGGACCAAGTAATTGCCACCTCTCCTTGAGTAATTCTTGATGAGGAGAAAGAAAACCAGAGAGATTCAGACAGGATGTGTTAGAAAGTGGGAGGTCTGCCCAGTCCCAACATAAAAAATGATTCCGACGAGAAGAGTTTATGAATATGTGGGGGTAGTTTTGGATTTGAAAGTTACATGTTTACCAGAAGATGAGATGCTCATGCCTGCTTAAATACTTTTGTGTGGTTATTAATAATCCCCAAACATAACAAAACTCACAAGGCATATGTTTCAGTTACAGCGAAACCAAGTCACTGCATCATCAGGCAGGATAACATGCAAATCTTGTCCTGAGCCACACGGCATTGTCAGTAAGCTGCCAACTTTGGATATGGGTGAGCAATGGTGCTGCTCCAGTTCCCAGCACCAGGACACAGGAATCTGGCACGGAGGGAAGGAAATAAATAAGATCACAGCCCAGGTGGGATATTCATTCTGTTGGGCAGCAGGGTGGACCCCAGAAGAAAGCATGGGACATAAATTTTGCTGAGTCCCAGCAGAGATGGGCTATGTTGCACTAAATGCTTCCAATAAGACAAATTCGTGATTCAAGAATGGGGGAAGAGAGAATTTCAAGATGTTCGTTGTGTATCTGTGGCATTCTAAGTGAGTTACTCCACCTGCCTTTGCTCTGGCTTCACACATAGCTCACTCATCCTCCTGCCCCCACCATTAATAATCCTGCTTTTGACTCCACTTCTTTTTCTTCAGAAAGTCAGTTTAAAAGTAAGGAACTTATCTGAAAAATGGGGGCATATTCAACCATTACCACTTTAAGTGGCATGCTAAAAGGTAATTTCTACTGGGCAGGAGGGTCTAGGCACTAATGATGACCCTTGACTCTAGGTCCTTGCTAACCAAAATGTGGTCCATTGACCAGCAGAATCACAGTCCCTGGGAGTTTATTTAGAAATGCAGGATCTCAGGTCTACCCCAGACCTTGAGATGGCCCTAAAACTTGGGAAGTCTGATGTTGCTAAGTTCAAGCCTCTTCTGCATTTGACCTTCACACTTACAGTTCTGACAGCAGTCTGCAGTGCACTTAGACTTTTTCTTAAAGTAGCACTGGGGAAAATACAGTTATATAACAGGATGTGAGAGCATGGCTGGGGATCCCAAGGGGACACCTTGTCTTGCTGAGAAGGGTCTCTCTTAGAGTGCATTGATACTTCCTTGAGCTTTCACAGGCACTGAGCTGATCTCCATACTCTAGAGGGACCTAGTGGCCACTCCTAGGAGTGAGGGTTCTTGGTGTCCCTGTGAGCAGCATTCCAGGCAGTGCTGGTCCATCCAAGTACTCAGTCTCCTAGAGGCTGGAGATCAACCACAACTCAGAAATACCATAGAACAAAGGGGAGCCTGAGAATGATAGGGCTGTCCATTCTCAAGGGCATTTTCAAGCAGGACTGTCTCATCATCCTCAGTGATGCTCAGAGAGATCTCTTTCTTTTCATAACACATGGTATATCCCCAATACATTCTGGAACCAATACTGCCCTCTACGACCATGGATATTACAAATGTGTGCGTGCATGTGTGTGTGTGTGTGTGTGGTACTCCAATTTTATTCTTGAAACTTTGGCCTTGACCTTTCATATCAGTTGAAGAGGAATTGGTCTGAGTGTGCACAGACAGGACATGACCAACAAAGGAAAACCACCATTTGGCTCCAAAAACCTGACTTTCTGGAAGTTATTAAAATTTCTTAAATAAATAAATAATCTTAAATTTCATTCTAAAATATTTCCCAGTATATATTCTTAGCGTACACTTTTACTTGTGTTTATTTATAATTTTTTTCACTGCTCTTTTTGGTGAGTTAATATTTTTATTTATCCTCACACCACAGGGTGGTCATATATGTGTGTGTTTGTGGTTTGTGTATATGTGGATCATGTGTGTATTGAATGTGTGTGTGTGCACATGCATGTGTATATATAGAATGTGTGTATTCATATATATGTGTTTGAGGAATGTGTGTGATTACAGTGTGTATATGAGTGGGTATCTGAGGTTGTATGTATATATGTAGTGTGTATGTGATTGTGTCTGTGTAGTACATGCATGCATTGAAGTATGTGTGTTAGTGCAGGGTACATGTGTGATTTGTTCTGGGAAGACTTTTGGTGTGTGTACATGGAGTGTGGATAGGTGTACATATTTGATGTTTGTGTGTGTCTATGTGTATCTTTGTGGGGAAAGCATGGGGTGTGTATGTGAAAATTGTGTGTACACACTGAGTTTTTTGACCTTGTTCTGATCTAATAAAGATATAGCTCAAGAATATGAAAGGACATTATTCTATTCTAAAAATCTGTGTTTGAAGTAGACTTTGAATATTTGTTTTCATACACAAAGTTATTATTCTAGTTCATAGCCAAAGGCAGCCATCTTGGACTTTTGGGAAAATGCCCAAAATAATACTTCCTAAAAGCAATTTAAAATTGGAATGGACATGCCATTTTTAGGTGTCCAAAGGGATGACAGAAGATAGTTGATGGTGTGTTATTTTAGAGGGAGAAAACTATTAAAATGCTTCTGACTGTAGCAACAATAAAATACTAATGAACCAAAGGAACAGATGGAAATTGAAAAGCATGTGCAATGTCAAAACCCAAAATACAGTGATTTGTTAAATTACAGGGTTTGTTCCCCTGAGAGAGGAGCTGCAGTTTGCTGATAACTCAGCGACAACCGGGATTATTACTGTAACACAGCAATGCCATTTTCTGCCTGAAACCTGAAAGAACTAATTAATTATATAGCTTTGGTTACTAGATTAGAACCAAGCTTTGCTGTCCAGTTTCCAAAGACTGAACTTTCTAAATTGTCAGAAAAAGAGTGTTTTCCTAATTGTCTGCTGACTATCTACTTTGTAGATAGCTACAAAGACTGCTATCAATTGCCTCATGATAAATTGTTTGCTCTTTTGGCCACTGGGGAAGACTCTTTTTATGTTCTTGAGTCACCCAGACTTCCTTAGTGAACTGAAATTACTTGTGTGGAGTTGTACCTGTAAATATAACTGAGAGCCAGGACAGGGTGTGGCCCCTAAGAAGGGTTTTACAATAGTGCCAGCTGGGTATACCAGGCTAGATAGGTGATGGGAGAAAAATACTGTTCTTTCTGCTCTACACAAAAGATCCCAGTCTATTTCCTAAAAAAGAAGTGAGATTTTAGGAGCCTCCTGAGCACAGAAAAATGGGGAGAAAATGTTCTGCCCCTTATAAAAGAAAATAATTTCTTCTGTGTCATTTTCCCCCCAGAAATACTTGGAAATTAGAAACTAAAATGAATCCAGGAGGCCCACTGAAAACACTAGAAGAGCAGATGCTTGTGTTGAGTCTCCTGTGGTTCTGGGGGACTTTCCTCTCCCCCACCAGACCTTGCCATTTTAACCCTAGCATTTGCTGCATTCCTGATGCCAGAAAAACAAACCCCTCTCGTGGCCGATGGAAGCATGAACTGATACAGGTCCACTGGAGAGCAGTTTGCTGATATCTACTGAAATTGTACGGGCACACATTCTATGGCCCAGCAAGTATATTTCTCAGTATCTTGCCTAGAGAAATGCGCATCCATGCACACCAAGAGGACTGTCCTAGGGTGGCCAGCACAGCATGGCTTGTAATAGCAGAGAATTGGAAAGGAACTTCATATTTACCAATAGTGAAAGGGCTAGATAATACAGTATATTTAGGTTCTTGAATTATTTGCCACTCTATATAAGATGGATTTATACTGTTGACGCTAGAAGACTTCCAAAATATAGTGTTAAGTTCAATAAAACAAGTAGCAAAACAAAATATGGATATAATATGATAGCATTTTATAAAAGAGAATTTGCACACGTATACACAATATTATACATTTGTGAATATGAATATAAATACACAGAGAATGGTCTGGAATTAGTTCTGTTGGATGATAAAAGCAATTACTCTTTGAGAAGAAGTTGGGTGTGGAAGTGGTGGTCATATGGATTTAGACTTCTCTCACCAGTTGTATAATCCTGGAAAAGTTACTTACTTTGTTTTGGGTTCTTCATCTATAATACAGAGATTATAAAATATGTCTACATGATAGAGGTGTTGTGAGGATTAAGTGAGCTAATGATAAAACAGATAATGTGTGTGGAGCACTTACTCAGGGCCCAGTAATGCCCTAAGTGCTTTACCTATTATACCTATTTTAATATGAAGTAGATAGAGTCATTATTCCCATTTTACAGGTCAAGAAACAGATAATTTGAGGTTGATAATTTGCCAATAGGCTCATAGCTTGTAAGGTAAGTATAAAGCTAGAGGATGAGACAATGGCAGTCTTCAAAGGGAGGCAGCTAAATGAAGAATGAGAAGGTTTGAGAAGGTCTGAAGACCCTCCCTGAAGCTTGTACATCTTTTTGCATTGACAGGAGATGCGTTTGGACCCATTTATTCTCCAGCTACAACAGGACTCGAATGCATGATCTTTAACTACACATTCTCTGGCCGAATAATGAAACAGAAGATGGACAGTTTTCCAGTTAATCAGGTTCAAAATCTTGGGGTTCATTTGATTTCACTTTCTTTTAAACCCACTGCCACAAATTTGACAGTTGATCTTAATGTTATACCCCATGTGCCCTCACAGTCTGCAGAGTGTACTTCCTCACGGTGATGGGTAATTTTGTCAATTTGACTGGGACATAGTGTGCCCAGATATTTGATCAAATATTCTGGTGTGTCTATGACAGTATTTTGGATGAGATTACCATTTAAATCAGTAGACTGAGTAAAGCAGATTGCCTTCCCAGATGTGGATGGATTTCATCGTGTCAGTTAAAAGCCTGAATAAAACATAAAGGCCAACCCTTCTGCAAAGAAGAGGGAACTGCTTCTACCTGACTGAATTGATCTGGGACATCAGTTCTTTCCTGCCCTCAACCTTGAGCTGGAATATCAGCTTTTTCTGGGTCCTGCTGGCTTCTGGAGTAGAACTATACCATCAGCTCCTGTGGGTCTCCAGCTTGCTGACTGCAGAATTTGGGAATTGTCAGCCTTTATAATCATGTGAGCCAATTCCTTATAGTGAGTAAGTAAATATCCTATTAGTTCTGGAGAACCCCAACTAATATACCTACCCCTCGATTTTGGGTTTGGTAATGTGGATTGCTATGTCCAGTGGGATGTCAGTACTTGTGATGTGAGCAAAGGCTTACCATATGCTCATAGTTGGGTTTAACCTTTTGCACTTGTACCATTGTTATGAAAAGAACATATTCTGCGTAGCCACTACCCCTAGACATCAGAATAAGACAAGTGGAATTGGCTTGAGCTTGGTCTGCAGCCTGGAGCCAAGCCCTGCTGAATCCAGCAAAGATCAGCCAAGCTTTAAATAACTGGCAGCTTCATGAGTGAGAAAATGTTGTGTCTATAAGCTGAGTTTTTGATGGTTTGTTTTGTTATTGCTGTTTTGCAGCATTATTATGGTTATAGCTGACAGATACACTCACCATATATAATGCCTTATTTTTTCAATGCCTCTGAGAGCCATCTCTTCCCTCATTCTGGGGTAGACACTTTGACTCTGCATGGAGATAAAATGGGAAGAGCTTCCCACTGCTCTCCTTATTTACAACAACCCTCTATTTCAATCAGTGATTAATGCTGATGATTGAGTAATCTATCTAGAGCCTTATTCAGCTCCTATCATTCCCCTACTCTAAAGTCTTCAATGACTTCCTAGTAAAGATAGGGAGCTCTAGCCCTTGCCGGTACCTGCTTCCTTACACTTCTGGACAGTTCTACGTGCAATTTCCTCTACCTAGAATGTTCTGTCACTCTACCATTTCCATTTTCCCTTATATAACCACGTGGCATAATTTTAATAGTGATTTGAGATTCTACTAAAGCTTTAATTCCTCTTTGGGCACCTCCTCTTTGGCTGCACCACACCCCTACCCCAAACACATGTACACATATAAAAGAATCACACCTGGGTCTTTTGAGATCATCATATTCTTTTCTAAGCTCTCATAAACTCACCATCCATATACTTAACTGTATAATTATAGTAATAGTTTGCCCCCAAAGAAGGTCACAGATCTGTGGGCCTGTGAGTATTTGTCAGGCCAGGGTTGGTTACATACAGAAATAAATTAGTCCCTAAATCTCTAAATTTATTCTGAGGTACAAGTCTGCCATTGCAGAATTAAGCCATGTGGTATTTCCAGGGCATAACATGGGTTCCTTCCACACTCCTGTCATGGTGTGGGTCAGTGGGGGTTCTGCTCCACATGGTCACTCAAGGATCCAGGCTGGAGGAGGCTTCATCTCTACTCTTGTTTCCACACTTTCACAGTGGGTAACTGGTGGAGCCAGAATTTGAACAAGGCAAGTGACTTCCAAATCCAGTCTTTAGCCACTACTTTGTATGTTTCTCCATTCAAATCAGGGCATAGAAAAGGAAGTGCCACCTAATGAATAATATGCAAATATTTTATATTTCTTATTTAATTATTATAGTAGAGTTAGGAAAAAAAGTATTATTATATCAATTTAGCATAAGGAAATAAATTTCCTTGAGGTTAAATAATTTGTCAAAGGTCACATAACTAAAGCAGGATTCAAAACATATTGATGTACTCCCAAGAGATCACTTAGGATATAGAACTTAAAGATTAGAAGAAAAACCTTTTCTATAAATCAGGGAAGGTGAGAGAATTCCAGCATGGAGAAAACTAGGGGGAGGGGGAAAATACCAAAAATGTATATATGTATGCTCCAAAATATATCATTCTTGCCCTGTGAAAGCATGAAAAATACTGATGGAATTTCTATTTGAATTACCCAGAGCTGACATACGCAGCATGAAGTAACAAGAATACATGGCTGATTTTCATTATTCATAGATTACATATTTGAAAATTCACCTCCTCACTAAAATTTACTTGTAACTCCAAAATCCATACCCCAGAACCTCCACAGTCAATAACAGACATGTGCAGAGTGGTGAAAAATCTGAGCCACTGGATGTACACATTTCCATCTGAGTTTAAACAAGACAGGGTTCTGCTTTGTCTCAGCTCTCATTCTGTAAACAAGTGTCCCTTCCATGGTCTACTTAGGGCCACGTACTTCACGTTTTGTGCTTTTTGTTGGTGATTTTGCTGTTTGAATCAGTCTCCAACATAGCACTCATGTGCCGTCTAGTGTTTCCGAGCGCAGAAAGGCTGCGATGTGCCTCACAGAGAAAGTACGTGTGTTGAAGAAGCTTTATTCAGGTAGGAGTTATAGTGCTGTTGGCTGTGAGTTCAATGCTCATCAATCAATAACATGGCACTTCCATGAAAAAGGAGAAAATTCACTAAACTGTATGGGAGGCCACTCTACAAGGTTCTAGAATATCATCTCTAATGGAGATGAAAAGGTAGCTAAACTTGTGGACATGTGAGATGACAACTGATAAAAAATGTTTACTGGATGGCATAGTTGTGAGGCTGAAGCCAAGGCAATTCATGGTCATGTTACATAGGGTCAGTAAATGTCACACCATTCTCATCTAGGGAGGGCTGGGTTGCATGTTTCAAAAAGCAATATGGCCTGGAAAATGTTAAATTTGCAGGTTCTGCAGATCAAGAAGCTATGAAAGAATTTTTTAAAAATTTTCTCTCAGTGTTATACAGGAGAAGGATTAAGTGGAAGAGTGTTTTCAACAGTGATGAGACTGACTTGTTTTATAAGAATATTGGCAAACCAACCTATATAACACGAATGGCATTTGGGTTGACCAAAATGTTGTGATCAGAGGCATGTGGAAACTTACCCCATCTTTCCTCTAGTACCAACAGTTCGATATTTGCTAATTCAGTGTCCATGGTGACTTTATAGAATATAACCACTGTGACAAGAACCAACTGTGTGTGGTCTCTGTGTGTGTGTGTGTGTGTGCATGCACAAATATCTAGTACTAACTGAAAGTGATTCTTTAATGTGTGAGTTTCAATTAAGCTTTCTCCAGTCAGGAATTTAGTACTTTGAGATCAAAATCTCCCATTGCACATGTTAGCCATGTGGAATTTTCACAAGGTTTCTTTGGTTGTTGCTTTGGTTTGGTTTTATATCTTTTAATCCTTTGTCACTTTCAAATGAGTTTTTTTTAAATCAGCTAACATGGGAATTGTGGCCAATACTCTTTTTCTAATTGCTTTAGCTATTTTTGAGGTTTTGTTTTTAGACCTTGGCTGTTTTGATGAAAATGGAAAGTGATTTGGCATTGACCGTATCCCTCCACAAATTATTGTAGTTGGGGACTCACACTCAAGTCTGAAGATGGCTGAGAATTTTCTTTTTCCTAAATGATATGCTGGATTTTCCCTCCTTCCGCAAAAATCCCTTTGTCAAAGGGACGGTTTGCCACTGTTTTTGGCATTGCAGCCTATATGATATTAATGCAAAATCTGATAAATGCATAGGTCTCTTATTCACACAGATCCTATTCTCTTCTAGGAATCTAATAATTCTTTTTAAATAAAATCACCTTGGAATATAAATTGAAAATTGAAGCGCAATAAAAAGAAAAAGGATTTCTACTTCATCACCACACAGATTTCCCATCTCCAGTCAACTCTAAGTGCAGTTTAGGGGGATGCGCAACAATTTAATTGTTCTACTTGATTGCAAATCGCAGGACATGCAAAGAGAAGATGAATCTATCTTGGCAAATGCATTATTAAAACTCTTCTAAATGTGCTTGCACAGAAGTGAAGGAAATGTTTCTGTGCCTGGATGGGAAAGACATGAGCAGTGAAAGGCTCCCTGTGCAGAGACTCTGGTTTGTAATATAAATATTACGTATGTAATATTATGTATGTTATATCCCTACCCATGGGATCCTGGCAATGTAGCAGTGACTGGACAAACTGATTTGAATAAGAAAGCCTATTCTTTCAACAGCATAGATTAATTTTGTCTACTTATGTAGTTATGTAGTTTACACAAATGGAATCATATAGGTCATATACCTTGTTCAGGCTTCTTTAGTTCAACATGATGTCTGAGAGCATTCATA
>NC_138378.1:33800340-33815012 GCF_054177405.1 Leptonychotes weddellii
TATGAATGCTCTCAGACATCATGTTGAACTAAAGAAGCCTGAACAAGGTATATGACCTATATGATTCCATTTGTGTAAACTACATAACTACATAAGTAGACAAAATTAATCTATGCTGTTGAAAGAATAGGCTTTCTTATTCAAATCAGTTTGTCCAGTCACTGCTACATTGCCAGGATCCCATGGGTAGGGATATAACTTCATGGGTAAATCATTTCTCCTTATTTTAAGGTATAATTCTTCCTGAAAGGGGTGATAACGTAGGTCTATTAGTCGTTATTACATTAGCATGAATTAGGGCCCAGCATTGACAGAGGGTCTGTTGTAAGAACTAAGGACACAGAGGGCGCCTGGGTGGCTCAGTTGGTTGAGCGATTGCCTTCGGCTCGGGTCATGATCCTGGAGTCCCGGGATCGAGTCCCGCATCGGGCTCCCTGCTCGGCGGGGAGCCTGCTTCTCCCTCTGACCCTATCCCCTCTCATGCTGTTTCTTGCTCTCTCTCTCAAATAAGTAAATAAATAAAATCTTAAAAAAAAAAAAAAAGAACTAAGGACACAGAAATGGACAAGTAAGAATCCATGCCCTGCAAACTGGACAAACCTAAACAAATCATGGAAACCATATGTTGATTTATGTAGGTCTTGGTTACTGTCCACCCATAAATCAATTGCTGAGGACAGGGGGTGTGAGATCATTCTCATTTGCTTATGCCATCCAGAGGATACCTTTGGAACAGAAACTGGGATTAATTCCATGCAAACCTTAGGACTGTTACTGTCTTACTTTGGGTTCCCCTAGAAACATATCCTGAAAATAAAGACTTAAATGCTTGGAGGCGATTCTGGAAAACACCAGTAGAGGAGTAAAGAGGAAGAGAGGGAGGGGATGACTGATTGGCAAGGGAGTTAGTGTGTTTATACACCCATTTCTGTCTGTCATTAGGTGAGGACTGGTCCTAGAAGACATTAGTTATCTATAGTTGCTTGTGTTTCAAAGAAAGCTCTAGAAGTCAAAGAAAATTTTCAGAACAAGAAATGCAGGAACTGACAGAAGTCAGGCCAAATGCAATGTTGAGCAAAATAAGCCAGAACCTAGAGTACATACTGTGGATGATGACAGTGGAGAATTGACAACATCCACTACAACTACCCAATGAGAGAAGCAGTTCCTCAAATGAAAATTTGGATAAAGTTAAGAAGAAAGAGACAGAATCAATGCCAGTTAGGACACCAACCAGTGTCTACTACACACTCAAACCAAAAGTCAGTCATCGAGCAATAAAGCAACCATATGATTGATGCTTAAAAGAAGAGTGACCCCAGAATCTGCCTCATTTGTGAGATGCCAACTCAAAATAATCTCCACTTGTGCAGGAATCCAGTCTTCAATCTGCTGGACAGGTGTCTCTGCCACCTCTGTATGATTCTTCCACCAATAAAGGGCCCATTCTTTCACAAAACAGCCTGTTTTGTCATCATAAAGTCTTACTTATTATGTAATTCTAGTATGATATTGAAATCCTCATCCATATGACTTCCTCTATGCTTCCTTTTCCTTCTCACTGGTCCATTCACCCTCCTTGGGCTGAGTTCCTGGCTCTGCAGTGTCACCTTGGATATATCCACAGGGCCTTGGACCAGACACTTGTTCACAGCATCGGAAGTGGTGGGTGGATTTTTCTTTCATTTAATCTTTCCTATGGGGATTTCCAGATGAGGTCAATGTGACTCAGAAAAGTTAGGTAACTTGGCCCAGATCATACACTCATACACTGACAAGTGAGACAAGTGAAGTTCAAATACAGAATATCTGACTCCATTAAAATACTTTACACACAGAGTGCTTGTGGGGCAAAGTGTGTGCATGTGTGTGTGTGTGTGTATGGCTTCTCCCCCTCCCCTCCACTCTCATTCCCAAGTACAGCCATCAGCCCTCCCTTTCCTACACCTATGCCTAATAGGTACATAGGTGAGCACCCCAAACCCCACTGCCTAATGCAGTGAGACAAACCTCAGATCAGCAGCACTAACTCTCCCATTCCCCTCCATCAAAATTGCTTTCTTTGGGGTCCCAGACAAAACGGCAAAGGTTCTCCCAATGAAACAATTGATGATTTTGTGATAAATGGCTGGGATTCCTCTCCAAGTCACAACTTACCCTTGGAGGGTGATGCTTTAATGCAGAGGCAGCTGAGGTGGGAATTGGAACAAACACAGAAGAATTGGGGGTTCCTTTGGGGATTTGTGGCACAACCAAAATCACATCATATAAACATATACCCACCTTTCTCAGCCTGTGGCTAGGCTTAGGCTCAGGTCCCACATAAGGGGAAAGGGATTTTTCCTAAGACAGTCAGTCCACAGTGTAGTGGAGACACATTATAGCCCTCCACCATGATGTTTAGGATTTGGTGTGCCCACCTCTTTTTGTATCAATACTATCACAGCCTGCCTTGTGGATTCCCTGGAAAGACATGCTAACCAGACATCACATGCCAGTTGTCTCTTTAAAGAATTGTCTTCTTTTCCAAAGCACAATGCAGAATGGGAGACCAAGAGCAATTTTCATAGGAGGGTGCTTGATTCCACAGTCAGAGCAAGTAGTTTTAGTCAGATTGACATGGGCTCAAAGCTAGGCTCTGTCTTCAACTACTAATGGGCCAGTGGACTAGTGTCTCAACTCTCTCAGCCTCAAGTCCTAAACATAAATGAGAATAGCCCTCACCTCTTGATAGGCCGCTATGGGGATTAACTGTTATGATACCTGTGGATGT
Source organism: Leptonychotes weddellii (assembly GCF_054177405.1). Classification (NCBI taxonomy): domain Eukaryota; kingdom Metazoa; phylum Chordata; class Mammalia; order Carnivora; family Phocidae; genus Leptonychotes; species Leptonychotes weddellii. Next base: position 33,803,114 of record NC_138378.1, read on the forward strand.
TCCTTGCATGCTGTGAGTGCTCAAAGTCACTTTTCTTTTCTTGCTATCAAAGCAAGTCCTCACGATCATTCTAGTACAGAAAAAAGAATATTTTGAGATCGAAGTTGCGCTCTCTCTTACTCCCTCTTTCCATCTATCTTTTTGGTTTATGTATTTTTCAAAAGTATTGTATGAGATAGGAGTACAAACCTCCCTTGGCAGAGTCAGGTAGTGATAGTAATGTGTTTTATCAGGGACAGAGAACTCCCTGATTCCCTGCCTTGTCCCCTACATTGGTCATAACCATTGCTCATTTTTGTACTCCGTTTGCCCACTCAGGATCTGCCAGACTCTACTGCAAAATCTGCCTTCACTCCTGCCAAAAATGATCATTTTCTCTTTTCTTGTTTCCCTATTGACCCTTTTATTTATTCCTGATGTCAATTGAAAACTTATCTTTCCCTCCCCAATCTATTCATCTTAAATTCAGTCTCCCACTGCTATGATTTTTCTTCAGCATCTGGGTTGTTTAACTTACTATGTGCCATGGGGAATACAGATGTGCAGCAGATGCCATGCTAAGTGGAAGGAGCATTGTGTAAATAGAAAATGTATTCAGATTGTCATGAGGCTGATAGTATTATTTTCCTTAAGACCTCTGGCCCTGAAACTTGGCTGAAAGTTAAGATTTTCTTGAACATCTTATTGAAGTATAGCACAAAGGAAGAAAAAATAAACATACACATGAATGCATGGCTTAGTCAATTTTCACTAACTAAACACACCTGTATAAGACCCAGATCAAGTAAGAGAACTTTATCAGAATTCCACTTGCCCATCATTATCCTCCCAAAGGTAACCACTACCCTGACTTTTAGCAGCATAAATTTGTTTTTTAATCTTGTATGAATGAAATCATACATGATGTACTCTCTTTTGTCTGTCTTCATTTCTTAATTATTATGTGAGATTTATTCATACTGCTTCAATGTCGTAGTAGTTAATATTTTCTCATTATGCGGTAGTGCTCCATTGTATAAATACGCCATAATTCATTTATCTTTTCTATTGTTGAAGAGCATTTGGGAAGGTTCCAAAGTGAGGTTTTTATGGAAAGTTATACTATGAAAAATACATTTCTTTTGTGTACATACGTGTTCTCTTGGGCATATATCTAGCAGTGGAATTGCTGGATCATAAAATATCTATATATTCAACTTTAGTAGACTGCCAGTTTCCCAAAGTGGTTGGATCATTTTATGCTCTCATCATCACAGTATAAGGGTTCCAGTTGTTCCACATCCTCATCAACACTTGGTATTATCTGTAATTTTTTTTTGTCTTACTTTTTTTCGGCATTCTGGTGGGTGTGTGTAGTTGTACCACATTATGGTTTAATTTGTATCTTCCAAATGATGAATGAAGTTGACCACCTTTACACATATTTATTGGCCACTTGGGTATACTCTTTTGTAAAATGTCTATTCAAGTTTTTTGCATATTTTAAAAAAGTTGTTACTTAACTTTTCTTATTGATTCAAATATCTAAGATTTTATATAAGATGAGGGTTGGAGAGTTGGACACACTTTGATGGACTTTTCTATCACTTTGCAACAAATACAGATGTCTCGAGTTATCACTAATGGTGTCTTGGGTTGTCAGAAATTTCTCCAAGCAATTTAATTTTATTTTAAAAAATGTACTCCATAGTATTTTGAGAAGCAAAGCATGGAGAGTCAGAAACCTGGTTTGGTTGATTCACTAAATAGCTCTGTGACCATATATGCAAGTCTTGCTATCCTCATCTGAAAAATAAAAAGTTTGGATTTGAGATCTGCCAAGTCTAAGATTCTATAAAATACAAATAAAGTATGTAGTTTAGAGAGGTGAGAAACGAGAAAAGGAGGCTATAAACTGAAACAACTTCCACAAAGTTGATAATCGCTGGTCTTAAAATAATAATAAAAAAAACCCCACAGTCTAACCTTAACTTCATAATTTCTTCCATGTCTTAAATTTTACCTGAATTGTGAGTTTTCCATGTTAAAGGAGGAGAAATTTTGTATAAAACCAAAAATCTCGTATCTCTATTTATACTTCTCCCCTCTAGAAATTTTTCTTTTATGAAAAATTGGATCAGAATTGACCAAAACAAGAAACAAAGCTTCTTTATGGTTTTTGGAGTGTGTATGTGCCTGACATAGACCTAAAAGAAAACACTTGTTATCTTCCATGACCAACCACAGATCTTGTGCCAAGACTAGCCTATTGCATCTACCCTCCTTTCTGTGCGCTTGGCCTCGTGTACAGGCCCTTTTAAGCCTCCTATGATAAATGGTTGTCACCAGCCTGAAATCCACATCTCCTTTCTGCTCCCTCCTCATGTAGCTCCAGCTCCTTGATGGTAAACTGGCAGCTCCACTCTAACTGCCAGCTTACAGAAAACAACATAAAAGAATGTCTTTACAACCTCAGAGAGATCTTTCATACAAGATACAAAAAGCTCTAAGCATAGAGGAAGTGATTAATAAGTTAGACAACATTAAAGTTAAGAACTTGTTTTCATCAAAAAACTCCATCAAGAGATGAAAAGGCAAGGCATGTAGCGGGAAAAGATATTTGATACATGTATAACAAAGAGCTTGTGTCCAGGTTATATAAGAAAAAAGTCCTATAAATCAGTGAGGAAAAGAGAGATAACCCAAAAAAATAGGCAATAGCTCTGAACAAATATTGAAAAAAAAGGATAAATAAATTTATAAACAGGTATAACCTCATTAGTAATCAGAAAAATGCATATAAACTCTTCAATGAGATACCACTATATGCACACTAGACTAGTTAGTATGTAAACATAATACAATATTGAATGTTGGAGAGGGTATAGAACAATACAAAATCTCCTATGTTGCTAGTGGAAGTGTAAATCAGAGTATCCACTTCAAAAAAAAAGCAGTTGGGCAGTATGCACTAGAGTTATATGTATATGCTGTGAGTCAGTAATTCTACTATTAAGTACATAACCTAGAGAACAGCATAGATATGTGTAAAATATGTGTGCTTGTCTATAGGTATACACTTCTTAAGAGCAAATGTCTAGAAACAACCTAAACACTTACCAATGGTACAAGGTTCAGGTAAATCATTATTTTCTAACAGTAGAGTACTATACAGTAATGAAAATGAATGACTACAGTTATATAGAACGAGATGCATGAAACTTCAAAACATGATACTGACAAAAGAAAGCAAATGCAAAAGGGGCACTGGGTGGCTCAGTTGGTTAAGCATCCAACTCTTGATTTCTGCTCAGGTCATGATTCAGGGTTGTGAGATTGAGCCCCGTGTTGGGTTCCATGCTGGTCATGGAGCCTGCTTGGAATTCTCTTTCCCTCTCCCTCTGCTCCTCCCTCCCACCACCTCTCTCTCTCTCCCCCCCTCTCTCCCTCGTTTATATATTAAAAAAAAAAAAGGAAATGCATACTCTCTGATTTCATTGACATAAAGCTCAAAAACAGGCAAAGCTGCTCCATATTATTTAGAAATTATTAAAATATGAAGAGAAGCACAGAAGCGATTGCCTAAATAGAATAGTGGTAACCTCTGGGGGAGAAAGAGGGAGGAAGGTGTCTAATTTCTGGGCTGCAGGCAATGTTCTGATTCTTGACTTGGTGGTAATTCATGGCTGAAACCTTTATAACTAATTCTTATACTGTATAATGATGTTTTAGGAACTTTTATATGTATGTTTTATTTCACAATATAAAAGAAAACTAAATTGTGTCATGCCTAGCACATAGTAAGTGATCAATAACTATCAATTATTATCATAAATATATAATATACTCATTTTTTATTAGACTTTGCACTTTACAAAGTTTTTTTCATAAAAATTACCTCATTTTAACCCAGGCATTGTTATTGTTCCTATTTCACAGATGAGAAAACATAACTCAGCCTTGAGACACACACACACAAAACAACCAGCAAGGAGCATAGCTGGAACCACAGCTCTGGTCTTCAGGTTTCAAACCCTTTCCCTATCTTCTAGACTTACATCTATCCTGTTAGTTAATGGAAGAGGAATGAGCCAAGAGTCTGATGATCCAAAACACAACTCGTAGCTGGTATTGTTTTATTGTGTGAATAGAGTCAAACTTCCTGATGTTTGTGTGTGCCCTGATTTTCCCATGTCAAAGGGACACAAAGACTTCCTACTCTGTGCAGAACTATGTGAGGAGAAGCTGAATACGTGAAATACTATATTCAATGAGCGTTATTTTTATGTACTTTTACCTATACTTTGAGCCTGAGCTGACTTTAACAGTCAGTGCTAAAACAGCATTGATGTTAGCAGTCTTTCTCCCCTCCACTCGATGGTCCCACCCATCCCCCCTCCAATAAATAATGATAAAGAGATTAATCTAATTAGAAGACTTAGACATTGGGGCCAATTGAAACCAAACTGCCTGTGCCCAACACAGCCAAATGGAACTGGGAGCCACAGAAAGCAGACATCTTCCCTACACTGAAAGTTGATACAAAACACTTTCTCACTGCATCAGTCTGAGAAAGGTTAAAGTGCATGGTGTGGAAAATTAAACTTATTCTTAGCCTGCTTTAATGGAAAACAATCTCCAGGGCTATCTCGTGTGTCTTCTGACAGAGGGACATCAATTGGGAAGATTACGTCTGTTATCAAAGAAAGCAATGAACTTTCCATTTACATTGGACTTTTATAATCTGATGAGAGAAAAGGTACATTTATCTAGTCTTTTAAAAGGGAAAAGGAAACTCTACAAATCTGTCCATTATACCTGCTGAGAATCTAAAGTGAGGTCAAGACAAAAGCAGATTACTTTTGATAGTGTTAATAAGAGTTTATTGCAAGGCCTGCAGGCCAGATTTCCCTCTGTGGATTTCTGAATGGCTTTGGGAGCTGGGCTATTCTTGGAGTAATGAGAAAGAGCCTTATCTCACACCGTAGGAAATTCAAAGATCCCTATGGCTTCAAAAGTCTTATTGATGCACTTTAGTAGAACTAAAAGCCAGGGTAGTTTCTCATCACAAATACCTGTCTAATGTAGGGGATATGGGAGGAACCTTAAGTGGCACAGACATGCAGCTCTCAATATGGTATATTAATAATAGCACCCAAAAGGACTCTAATGTGACTGAGGCTATTTCCATTACTAAGTCACGTTCTGAGGCAGCATTTGCAAAATTAGTATTAGTGAGTTAGAGGTATTGGTTACAAGCATTAGATGCTGACTGGCTTATTTAGGTAATGGGGAACATATTAGGAAAATACTGAGGCCTCAAAGAATGAGTGGCTGGTTGAATTTTGGAGGAGGTAGGTGCCAAGAGAGCAACAGAGAACAGGAAGCAAGAGGCACAGCAATAGTCTCCTGTTTGGAAAACCCTTGTCACAATACCACCTTTATCATGTAAGACCTACAGTTGCTGTTTTCTTGAGTCATTGGCTCAAGGTTTAAAGTCCTATGAAAGACCATATGATTGTCTAATCTTGGGTCATATGTAGCCTCCCTCATCTCCTAAATAAACCTACATAGGAGATAAGAAAGATAGAATATGGTCTTACTCAGCTTCAAAAGTGAGCACTGGGTACCTGAATTTCCTCTCCCACCAAGACTGTTAGAAGAAAGAATGGTTACTGTACTGGGTTTTTGTTTTGTTTTGTTTTGTTTTGCTTTGCTTTGCTTCAATCATGTGAATAGCAAACATTCCAAACTCCAACATCCACACAGTAAACTCCAACAAACATTTATTTTTTTTGTTTGTGGTTCCATGAGTCGACTAGAATGGCATTATCTCAGGTGGCAGACTGGTTGGTGTTGCCTCCAGGTCACAAATCAGGTTCACATCTGCTCCACATCTCTCCATGGACCAGTGGCTACCACAAGCATATTCTTCTCATGACAACTCACAAGAGCACTGCTTGCCTTACATCTGTTCACATTCCTTTGGTTGAAGCCCATCACATGTTCAATGCAAATTCAGTGAGGCAGCCAGGTGTAATCCACTGGAATAGGAAGAAGGAAGGAAGTGAATAATGCTGATAATGATAATGTAATCAATCTAACACAAATGCTAAGCAAGCATCCTCTATACCTATGTCCTAACCACCTCACTGACAACTTCCCAAAACCTCCATTTCCTCTATTTTTTATCTGATCCAAATCCCCAGATAAAAATTTATGAACAAGATCTTGGTCACTATTGCTGGAGGATACACATTAGTTGTATCTACATGTATCACTCAGATCTCAGTCCCACATTCTTGGGTAATTATAAGCATGCTTTATTTTCACTCTTAGATAATGAATACCTTTAGGGCAAAGCATATGTCTTTGTGAGGATCCTTGAAGATGTTTGGCTTGTAGTTGTTTTCCTTGAATTTCTGGTGAATGAAACAGTAGGTCCTATTGGACTTGACCAGTCACTGCTCTGATAAGGCTCACCAGCCTCAGAGGAGGGTGGGCATGGATGGCCCAAGGCAGAGCCAGTGGTTGGGCTCAAGTTTTGTTTAGGCATAACACCCAGTTTTCATGTACCACAGCATGAAAGAAAGACAAGTCATTTATCCTTTTAAATCCCATATCTCTTTCCTTATCCTCCCACCTCCTGACTCCATCCACTATCAGTCAAGGTCGAAGGCACTACGTAAATGAAGGAAATGCCTAAACCCACACTTAAGGCCTTGCTTCAGGCTTCATCTCCTTTGTACTTGTATCTCATTGTCATCATTGTTGTTTCTAAATGACTTGTTCCTTCTTGAAGGCATGTAGCATGCTCTCAATTAATGTTAACCATGAATAATATTCTGTACCAGGTACTAAGCTAAGCATTTAACATGAACGAACATAATTAGTCTTCACAACTTCTACATTAGGCAAGAACTATTACCATGTGGTCACTTGGCTTGGCAGCTCAGACTGGCCTTTTCTTGTTTGCACTACTTACCCTGTTGGAAAGGTATAACAGTGTGAATGTTGAAAGTGCAAATGTAGGAACCAGACAACTTGTTTTTAAATCCTGCTTTCAATCTTTACATCTGTGTGAACTTAAATGGGTTACTTATATTCTATGCCTCAGTTTCCTTTTCTACATAGAGGTTGTAATAGTGCTTACCTTATAACAGTGTTGTGAACACTGGATGGGCAAAAGCACCCAGAACAATGCCTGAAAGCATTCAATAAATATTTGAAAGGGCCATCGACCCTCTATCCACCTACTTGGCTCTTCACTTAGTGACCCAGGCACCCCCATCCAAGCGGGATATCTATTCTGGCCATAGAGACGGGAGTGGGTTGTGCAGTAGCCCATCTCAGCAAGAAGGTCCCCATTCACCCCTACTTTGACAAAAAGAACAAAGTCCCTTAGGATCTCTTGTGTGTTTTTCCCTCACATTAGAGTATTTTTGTTCATTATCCCTCATCAGCACCTGTCTAGAGAATAGCTAGTTTTCGATTATAGATTTGATGGCTTAAGACAATTTTATTTATTTTTTATTATGAATTTGACTGCTTAGAATTTTTGTTCTTAATTTTGGACATTTATATCTCATTTTCTTTATGAGAAAATCTAGGAATTATAGTTTTAATGTTGTAGTAAGTAATATTAAAATAAATGGCAAGCCAAGAGTTGGGGAATTAAAACACCTAATAATTGGATTGGAGATATATAAAAACACTGGATTCAGTGAACCAGCACCAGTCTAATTTAAATGTCTAATTAAAAGTTATTTGGAGGCACAGCATACACAAACTGCATTGCAGTCTTCTATGGCTGAAAAGGAAGCTTGGTAACCAGAAACAAATTCAGAACTGCATGAAGAAATGGGAATGGATTGTAATCTTTAAGCAGAGTATTCCATTTTAATCAAGGCATGTCCTACTCTACATTCCATGACCACTTCATTAAAAGATGCTGTCCCCGGTGCTGAAACTTCTGTTAGTTGTTTAACAGCAGAGCAACTGTGCTTCAAGCCAGGAAGGGAAGTAGCAATGCCTGGCTGAAGGAAGAAGCTTTTGTTAGCCTGAGCACTATTTATCCAAAGCTGCCTGAGAGCTACAGAAGAAGAAAAAGAAGAAGGTTTGTGATTAGGCAAGCCTAGATTAGAACTGATTTGACAAGAACAAGCCTGCCAGTCTGCAAGCTGATTCATACAGAGGGCTATTCATAGCAAAAGGCTATTTAACACATTGTCAAATATGACATTTTAAAAACACAGTATGATCTTTGGTATAAATAGCTAATGAACAGTGACATATTTAGATTGCCTGCAGAGAGGTGGATGGGTGTGTACAGTTAGGCAAAAAGTAGTCCATCACCATGGGGGGGTGGGGTGCAGAGATAAAAACAAAAACCAGAAAATTCCAATATAAAATTCTAAAATTGGGTTTGTTTTCAGAGATTTACCAATTCTGTCACTATCAATTTGCCACTGTCACCTTTGTCTCTCAGTTTTCTCATCTGTAATATAGAATAATAACTGTGTCTACTTTGCAGCCTTGTGAGAATTAAATTGAGATTAAATGGGTTAAGATATGTAATGCAATTAGAATAGTAGCCAGGAAAGAAGTAAGATCTCAATAAATATTGGCTCCTATCATTACTAATATTATTATTGACAGGTATTTTTCTCCATTAAGAAAGTGTGAGGTATAATCATTTGTATAGATATCATTAAATTAAACCTAAATGCTAAGCAGAACCCCACTGACAGTTCAGTTAAATGGTGCCTCCACTTCTGGAGAATAGAATTTCTTTCTCTAAAGATGTTTCCTGTGTTTAAGAGGTCAAAAATGAGCTACATTCTCTCAAACATCTCTCACTTTTTCCTTTCCTCCCACTTTCTTACATCATCAGTTTAGTTCATTCATTTATTTGTTTATGCACTTTAAAAAGCTCTTTAATGAACCAGGCATTGTGCTAGATTAAGTTGCTAAGAGATGCCAATCAAGGAGTTTAAAGATCCTCTGTCATGAATGAAAAGAACTACCACAAATACAACAATCTACAGTATACTTGTGCATTAACACACACACATACACACGTTAAACATGTTACATTAATTTTCCCCATGTTACAGATAATGAAACTGAGGCTCAGAGGAGGGAAGATCTGCCTCGAGCACTCTACCCTTAAGGATTCAATGAAGATATTGCAATGTCCAATCTGTACTAACCCTCCACTGCAGAACAGCCTGTTCAAGGAAGTGCTGAGCTTCTCTTCCCACCTCCCCTTTCTCAGGACTCTAGGAAGGAAATAGTTCAGGGAAATGGTGACTTGAGGTCTAAGATTACCCCATGAAGGACAAAGTCACAGCTCCTCCCCTTTCCCCATTAGACAGTCTGTCAATAGAGTGTGAACTAAGAAAAATCTCTGCAGTCAAAATGGGGTGAACACAGCAGATGAATTACCTTTTATCTTTAGTTCTACTTCCCTTCCTAATGAATAAATGAGGAAATCAATAGATCCCTGTGTCCTGTGTGACTTTTTTTTTTTTTCCTCCAAGCAAGTGTTGTTTTCATTGTTTTGGGGTTTTTTTTTAAACTAAGCAACCTAAACAACCAGAGGCCATTTTCACAGTTTACCATCTAAAAAAACACAGTAGTGGTAATTAAAACAATCTGGGGCTAGGGAAAAATGGAAGGGAAATCTGTCACTACTGAGACTACCAAGCAGGAAAAAAAAAAAAAAAAGGGTTTTGGGGAATGAAGCAGAAACATTGACAGTTTGTTAGATCTAACCTCAGACTGACAGGCAGTGAAACGGTGAGGCAGAAATTGTTGCTGGGGGAAATGTCAGCTTTACATGAAATATCCATGAAAAACTCGGAAAAGGTGCTTACAGTTTTCATCTTCTGCCAGAGCCAGGAAGGAACTGATTTTCCTTTGCACAAATGGGACTCAGCTTCTGTGAAGTCATCTGCATAGATAGTTTTAGAAAGGAATGACCATGTCCAGCATATTCACTCCAGGTCAGCTTAACGTCAAGGGTTAAAAAAAAGTCAGCACATACCCCAATTTTAAAGTATTTAAAGTTTAGTTTTAACCTCATTTTAAGGATATTGCAGGTCTTTGGGAGTCACAGTTTCCTCCTTTTGTTCTAAGGTATTTCACCAAACCCCTATCCCGCTGGCTGAATCCTTTTAGCTTTCTGACTGGGGTGAGATTGTTCAGTAGCTTCTCACTTCCAACCAAAGGTAAAACCCCCTAAGGTAAAACCAGCAAGAACAGCCCTGCAAGACATCTGACCTCATGCTATTCTTGATTTATTTTGCAGGAAAGGTCTTTCCAGTCAGGTATAAACTGTGAAATCCAGTCAAGAACTTTTGGTGCTCTGTATTTCATATAGTTGCAGTCTTACAGGAACAAATTTGCAAGAGATTTGTAAATTCTCACATGGTAGGAAAAATAATCATTGGACTTGAAGCAAATCTGCTAAGCTCATTTCTCTTGCCATTTTTGTTGGTTAAGGACATAAGTTGGGTAATGTAACAACAATAACAATAATAACTAGCCATTGTAAGGTTCTGTTTTTTATGGTAAATGTCATTATTTAATCCTCAAGTAACCCTACGAAGTAAAGACATTTCTACCCCCACTTCACAAACAAGAAAACACACACATTGATTTGAAATGGTGGGTCACATTCAATGCTTTAAAAAAAAAAAAAAAGCAACTAAAATTAAAGCTTCCTTTTTACTGTACTGCCAAAATTTAAATCATTTGATTTACCATGACAAAAATAGAAGCATAGCATGGAATGCAGGCTACTTGTATATCAAGTGGGCATTTTCCAGTATTTAAAATTTATTGGGTTTTAGCCAGCCTAGTTCCATTTTGTTGTTCTTCAACAACAATTCTAGTCACCAGAAAACCTTCCCAACCACATCATTAGATGCAGAAGTTGTGAAACAAAATATTAAGGGATTGAGCTGGAAGAATATGCATCCAAGAAGTAAAAGTGGCAATAATCCCTGGGGAAGTAGGAGATGAAACTGTATATTCTTCTTTGCCAATCTATTTTTTTTATTAAAGAAAAATGTCAGACTAAAAAAAATAAAGAATAATGCAGGTGGCTGTTAAATTTTCCAAGGAATTATACCTACTTCTGAAAAACAAGTTTATTGTATCTTTAAACTCTAAAGTCTGAATAAATGCCTACTGAGATGCATCTCTTGATCTCGGCTTTCTCTCCTTAACTGCTCCCTCTGGTGATTTAGAAATGATCTGTTGTCACCAGGGCTACTACTCAACTTCAGAATTCTTGAAAAACATACGCTATCCCAAATCACCAATTATTAAATAGATATTAAATAGATAACTTGAGTAGCCCTATAACTATTATATTCATTGAATTTATGATTTTAAAAAACTTTCAAAAAAAAGAAATCTCTAGACTTAGAGATTCCATTGGAGAATTCTACCAAATAATTAAAGAAGAATTAACATCAATTTAATATAATCTCATCTAGAAAAACTTAAAGTGAGTTCAGTAAGGTCACAGACTAAAAGATAAACATATAAAATCTTATTCCTATGTCACCAATAGGCGTGTGTGCACTTGCAATATTTCCAAGTGCTCAAAAAAGAACTTTTTAGATATAAATCTAACAAGACACATACAGGACCCATTTGCTGAGAGATGCAAAACACTGATGAAATAAAGAAAAGATTAAAAAGTGGAGATAGATACCATGTTCATGGATTAAAAGACTCAACATACCTCTGAAACAAATAATGCAATATATGTTAAGAAAAAAAAAAGAAGAAGAAGAAGGTAGTGGGAGGGGAAGAATGAAGCAGGGGAAATCGGAGGGGTGGATGAACCATGAGAGACGATGGACTCTGAAAAACAAACTGAGGGTTCTAGAGGGGAGGGGGGTGG
>NC_138378.1:33815112-33824731 GCF_054177405.1 Leptonychotes weddellii
AAAATCTAAACAACAATTTTTGTAGATATAGACAAAATAATTCTAATGTTCATATGAAAAGTCAAAAGAACTAGAAATAGCTAAAACAATTTTGAAAAATAACATAGCATGAAGAATCAGTTTTCCTGATTTCAAGACTTATCATGCACCCACAGTAATCAAGACTATGTAGTATTGGCAGAAGAGTAGGCACATAGATCAGTGGAAGAGAGCAAAGTCCTCAGAGATAGAACCACACAAATATGTTCCACTGATTTTTTGCCAAAAGTGCAAAAACAATTCAATGGAGGAAAAATAGCCTTTTCTCTACATGGTGATGGAATAAATGGACATCCATAGACACATGCACAAAAAGAATCTTTGTGTAAGACTTCCACTTTGTCCAAAAGTTAACTCAAAATCTGTCATGGACTTAAACATAAAACATAAAATGACAAAACAAACAAACAAAAATAAGATAAAATCTACCAAATTTGGGTAAGAGTGCTTAGCATTGACACTAAAAATATGATCAATAAAAAGAATGATAAGTTAGACTTCATCAAGATTAAAAATTGTTGCTCTGTAAAAGACTTTATTAAGAGGATAAAAAGACAAACTATAAACTATAAGATATATGAATTGCAAATAAAACAAAGGACTTTCATCTAGAACATATAAAGAACTCATAAAACTCAACAGAAAAAAAATCTAATTAGAAAATGGGCAAAAGACATTTCACTGAAGAAGATATGCAGATGGCAAATAGGCACATGTAAATATGTTCAATATCATCAGCCATTAGGGAATGCAAATTAAAATCACAATGAGATATTGTCACACATCTTTCAGAATGGCTAAGAAACTCTGGTGAGAAAGTGGAGATATTGGATCACTCACACTTTGTTGGTAGGAATGTAAAACGGTACAGCCACACTAAAAAAAATTGTCAATATCATTAAAAACTAAACATGCAACTATTGTACAACCCAGCAATTCCATTTCTGGGCATTTATCCACAGAAACGAAAACATGTTCACCAAAAAAACCCTGTAAATGAATGTTTATGGCAGTTTTATTCATAGTAGCCCAAAAGCACAAACAACTCAGATATCCTTCAATGGGTGAATGGTTAAACAAACTGTGGTACATCTATACCATGATTACTAATCACCAATAAAAGGGAACAAACTATGGATACACTCAGCAATATAATTTAATTTCCACCGAATTATGTTAAGTGAAAAAGCCAACCCCCAAAAGTTACATACTATATGATTCTATTTATATGATATTCTTTTCATGTGTTTAAGATTTTTTGTTTATTTGTGATATTCTTGAAATGACGAAATTATAGATAGAGAGCACAGAATAATCATTGTTGAGGGTTAGGGAGGAAGTGGAGGCAGGAGGGAAGTGGGTGTGGCTATAAAAGGCAAAGTGAGGGATCATTTGGTGATGGAACTCTTAGGTATCTTGACTATGTCAGTGTCAATATCTTGGGTATAATTTTACTTTGGTTTTGTAAGACATCGCCACTGGAGAAAACTAAGTAACAGATATGCTGGATTACTGTCTATTGTTTCTTATAAGTACATGTGCCTCTACATTTATCTCAAAACAAAAAAATTAGTTAAAAAAGTCAACATGAGCGTGTTAGTCATATTTCTATGGCTAGTCTTCAAAATGTGTATGTTCAGTTCTACCATAGCTGTCAGGAGAAGCTGCTTATGTAAGCTCACTTGGCACACGAAGCAGATATTCTGCCATCCGTACAGACACCATCATCCTTCAGGCCGCCCACACTCCGGTCTTCCTTCCAGACCCACAAGGTTCTGACTCACCACTTTATTTTGATCTTTCCCTTATCCTAAATATACATAAAAATGCTAAGTCACGTATACGTACATACAAATGCTAAGTCATCACAATTCCTATTTTCCACTCAAATAAAATTTTAAATCAGAATTACACCACTGCCAAACACTGAGTCGCTACAAGAGCACATATGCCACAACAGATGGCTCACAAGTTGTGGTTTTTACCCCCAAAGTTTTTCTGCCTAGTAAACCTATCAGTAAGCATGTTCCAAACAAGTACTGTAGAATAAAGAGATAAAGACAGCAGGTTTGGTTGGGTGGGTAATGGGATCTCAGAAAATGGAGAAAACTTCTGGAAAGTTCCAACTGAGGACCAATTTTGGAGCATCCATTATATGGCTCAAGAATCCTTAGTTCTTGTTTTGGAGGTTGTTTTTGTTGTTGTTATTTTGGGGTGGGTGTGTGTATGTGGGTGGGTGTGTGTGTGTGTGTAATAAAAAAGACCTCAAACACTATTAAGAATCAGATGACAGTTTTGGACCCTGTCCTCCTCTAAAGTACACACAGCTGTCATTGATCAAAATATATGATCACTGCTAAAACTATTTTTTTCTGACTGTTTTAGAGATTGCTCAAATATTCAAGATATAATAATGTCTAAATGTCCAAATTAGTAAGTGTCAAATGCATCTCTGAAATCTTTGAGCCTTTGATTGTCAGATTAAATGCCAGGATCTTCAGGGACACTTATTAATAATAAACATCTCCACTTTATTGTATTGTTTTCTTCCTGTATTCAAACTACTGATCTTCCTAACTATTTAGATCCATTGAATATGCAATACTCTTAGTAAATTATATCTTTCTCAATGCATCATGTATTAGTCAGCTATTGACACAATTATGTTGCATAACCAACCATCTCAAAACTGAGTGGCTTACAAAAACTAACATTTATTCTCATGCTCATGGGTCTGCAAATCAGCACCTGAGCTGCTCTTAGCTGGGCTCAGTCAAGCAGTTTTGCTTCAGGCTACACATCAGCTGGGCTTGGCTTGGCTTTGGTTCAGGAATGGCAAATGACAGAAGTGTAAAGGGTAAGGCAAACAGCTTAAGCCCAGTTAAAGCCTCTACCTGCATCACAACTTCTAACATTCCTTTGGCCAAAGCAAGTGAAAGATTCCAGGATCAAATGCACACAGTAGGAGAGGGGAGAGGAATATCTGATGAGCACTAATCCAATATTTTACATACCACAGACTTCTTTCTAGTATTTCCATAAGGCAACAAAGATGCTCTAGTGATATTGCCTAAACCAACTGGTCAAAAAAGTGTAGTTATAATGAGACCAAGTCTCTGTCTCCAAGTCACAATTCTCAAAAGTGTCTCCAATCATTGTCAGATATTCCCTTGAGGTCAAAATTGCCAGCATTTATAATATTCTAGGGAAATAGTCAAACATTCAAGGTATGATACACATTATCAATTGCCAAATAGAAAATGTCAGTAATACAACATTTTTCTATATCAATATAAATAAATTTGTATTCAAATAAACTTGATTCAGTCCTTTAAATGGCAGACATTAGATAATTACCCTCAAATTCTTATAACCACTCTGCCAGGTGGGTATCATTATTTTAAGCAACTGATGTTGAAATTGAGCTGCAGTTAAGTGCATTGTTCATAGACCCAAAAATAAAAGGAAGCAAAATGGAGATTTTTAAAAATGAGTTAGCCATATCTTTATTATAGGAATACCACAGCATTCCACTTTGAAATGAGTAGGTGTGGGGCACCTGGGTGGCTCAGTCATTTAAGTGTCGGACTTTCAATTTCAAGTCAGGTCATGATCTCAGGGTCGTGAGATCGAGCCCCAAGTCAGGCTCTGTGCTTAGCATGGAGCTTGCTTAAGATTCTCTCTCTCCTTCTCCTGGTTCCCCCTCTCCTGCTTGGGGAGGGGCAGGGAGTGCACACATGCTCTCTTTCTCAAAAAAAAAAAAAAAAAAAGAAAGAAAGAAAAGAAAAAAGAAATGAGTAGGTGAAAATCTCATTGTAATGTGGGGGTTTTGTATACACCCATGAAATCATCACCAGAGTATGCCATAAACATATTCATTACTCCAAAATTTCCTACCACCCTCTTTTTTTTTTTTTAAAGACTTTATTTATTTATTTGAGAGAGAGAGTGAGAGAGAGAAAGAGCACAAGAGGGGGGAGCGGGAGAGGGAGAAGCAGACTCCCTGCCGAGCAGGTAGCCCGATGCGGGACTCAATCCCGGGACTCCAGGATCATGACCTGAGCTGAAGGCAGTCGCTTAACCAACTGAGCCACCCAGGCGCCCTTTACCACCCTCTTTATTTATTATTATTATTTTTGTGATAAGAACAATTAATATGATACCACTTATATGAGGAATGTAAAATAGTCAAATTCCTAGACCAGAAAGTAGAACGGTGGTTTCCAAGTCTTCAGGAAGAGGGAAACAGAGAGGTATTTGTCAAAGGATACAAAGTTTCAGTTATACAAGATGAATAAGTTCTAGAGATCTGCTGTACAGCACAGCGCCTATTAACAATACTGTTGTATACTTAAAACTTTGTTCAGAAGGCATATCTTATGCTAAAACTGAGATTTGAAGGGCACCTGGGTGGCTCAGTCAGTTAAGCATCTGACTCTTGATTTCGGCTCAGGTCATGATCTCAAAGTTGTGTAATTGAGCCCCACATTGGGCTCCATGCTGGGCATGGAGTCTGCTTAAGATTCTCTCTCTCTTCCAATCTCTTTGCTCCCCCTACCCCCCCACTCACATACTCTCTGTCTAAAAAAAACCCTGATATTTGAACTGAAAATTTCCACCTTAAAATGAGCCTTGAGTAATAGCATATACTGTTAAACTATCAATAAGAATTCCTGATTATTGCAATCATTTTCATTCTGCTTTATTAGGTATTTATTTTATGTAAAAAATTTGTGATTAAACAAAGACTTCATAGAAAATTAACTAATATCTATGTAATATTTTAATTGAGGGCACTTCATTATTCACAACACAAATATTCATGAAGTTTCCTACCACTAAGAATAGTCATTAAATCATATGCATATTGTATGTATTATTATGGTCATATACACATTTGTTCCTGTAAACTATACCCACAATCATCAGTATCAAAAGCATAATCTTCAGAGGCACCTGGGTGGCTCAGTAGGTTAAGCATTGGACTCTTGATTTTGGCTCAGGTCATGATCTCAGAGCCATGAGATAGTTACCTATGTCTGGCTCCTCACTGAGCATGGAGCCTGTTTAGGATTCTCTCTCTCTTTCTCCCTCTCCCTTCCTCCCACTCTTACTTGCAAGCTCTCTCTGTCTGTCTCAAAAAAAAAAAAAAGCATAATCTTCAAGTGGAAATAGTGCCAATTTACCTTTTTCAGGTGATTTATTGATTACCTCTGTTCTTGCTATTTTACCGGACATTCACCTAGAATGCCTTTCCCCAGATCTTTTTTCAGGCTCTGCTCAAATGCTACTTCCTCTGAGAACCCTTTCCTGACCATCCTATGTGAAAAATCATCTCCCAAGATTTTATTCATTTTCCTTGCTTTGTTTCATATAGCACCTCTTAATAATTGACATCATATTGCACATGCTTTTTTGCTCTTTTATTAACTTTCTTTCCCACTAGAATGTAAGTTCTACACAGACAGGGACTATGGATTGCTCATTCCTCTAGCTCCAGGACATAAAGGAGTACATTCTAGGTCTTCAAATATTTGGTGAGTAACTGAATAAACAAAACCTAAATTTTAAATGGGGACTTAAAGTTTTTTGAGGTTTAGCTAAGTTTTTCCTAAGTGCCCAACTACCCCATCACCAACCACTACCCATTCATACTCCAGAGATTCCAGAACTCTCCCTAAGACTTCTGAGAACTTCTAAAACTTCATGTTCTAGGACACCTCTAGTTCTGGCTGCCTGCTTTCTTGATTTATTAATCATCTTGCCATCCTATGCATGCCATCTAGGGCAACTCATGGTCAACTTTCCTGAAGATTCCTGGACAGTAAAAAGAGAATTTTACAAAGACATTGTGAAAAAGAACTTTGAAGTAAGCATTAAACATTCTTCTTTAAAAGCTTCAATCATGACCCCACAGGGGCTTGCCATGGACACACTACTCTCTAAGTTTTCCTAGCCCTACAGCAACCTCCCAGTCTCTGCTTTATTCTATGTATCCTCTTCACGTCAGGCTCACCAGGGCAGAAACAAACTCCTCTCTCCATCTCACACAGAGCAATTCAGTCTTCTCTTTTCTTCCCTTTTATCTTTCTGGTTTCATGCTTCAGGGTCTCTTCTTCTATCCCCAAAAGCTCTTAAGGACATTTTCCTAAACAAAGATTCTTCTTTTGAGAAAAAAAAAAATGTCTGATGCCAGCTATTAAGATGATACATCTGTTGCTTCTATAGCTATGAGAGGCCCTAATACTCGACATGGATGCCAAATATTGCCTTCTGAATAAATATTATGTCTTGCCCTTATATAGGCTAACATTTATTCATATGCATACATACCAATATACACATGGATATATATACTATATTATATATATATGCTATTATGATTCATAAAAAATTATCAGAAAGTATAAAATAATGATGTAAAGTATGGTGATTGACATAACATAATAATAAAAAATAAAGAAAGAAAAGAAAAAAGAAAAAAAAGAAAGAAAGTATAACTAAACTCACATGAATTCATAGCATCTTTTGGTCATTGGGTATTTCATCAATCAATCAGTTCTAAGAGATCAACTTTAATTAGGTAGATGTCTGTGAAGCTTTCTGATGTTAAAAACAGTTTCCTCACACATGAAAAGACTGATAATTTATTGCCTACCCAATATCAATTTTCCAAATGGAACCTGAAAATTAAGATTTGAAAGGGACAAAAGCAGCCATCCTTATAGATCCTTTTCATGCTTGTCAAGTATTTTCATCAGAGAAATTGCCACAGGGATGAAGAAAACACAAGGACTGTTCATTTATCTAAATTTATGGACACATTGTTATATGAAAAAAGTTGCATGCAAACCAATATTTAGTATGTCATCTAAAAATAAGAATATGTTTGTATTATCAGTTGGTTGTGAGACATAAGGTCTCACTTATCTGGAAGAAGAAGAACATTGCCTGGTAGGATAGGAATAACTGAAAACTCAGATAGTTGTATTGGTGCTGGTGGTAGGTAAAAAGACTGGTGCTTACCACTTGTCTTGCACCTGGACCCTTCTAGTAAAATTGCCATCCAGGTCACCTTGCATTCTTGATTGCATTTCTAACAGTTAGAGGCCTCAAATGTGTCATGCTGTTGCATCTACTACACTGAGCTGGGTCTTGGTAAAAGTTGGTAGTCAGTACCATGTCTCCTAAAATTCTGCCTCTGATATCCCCAGTATCCTGACATATTCCACTGAATTACATCAACCAGTACTTTGCAATGAAGCTCATTGTATAATTTCAATCCTAAGTTCTAAGGTCAAACATGCCATGCTAGTGGAATCTTTACTTATTCTAGGATGACATGGTCTCCTTAGTTAGTAGAAGAGGCTTGAGATCAATTCTTCAGGCCTGGGTGAGATATTTTTGACCTATGAAATGCAGCCACAGATGCCAACTTTGGCCAACTGCCTACACTACTTATATCCACCAATGGAAAGAAAGACTACTGACTGCTTGACTCAAATGACTATATATGGTACTTTCCACTGGGTGATGTCACTCCCCCTGGGCTGTTATTTCCATATGGATCAACAGACTTCCCCTTACTGCCTCAGTTGAACGTAATCTGAACCCAAGTTATGGTGGTCATGTAGCCATTACAGGTTTTCCTGGACCTCTTCCAAGACTTACTTGTCCCTTCCGGCCCAAGTGTGAAGAAACAATCTTCTCAGAGTATGTTGGTCAATTAAAGGGCCTCCAGGAAACAGACACCAAGACAGAGTTAAAAGTACAAGAGAGCGGGCGCCTGGGTGGCTCAGTTGGTTAAGCGACTGCCTTCGGCTCAGGTCATGATCCTGGAGTCCCGGGATCGAGTCCCGCATCGGGCTCCCTGCTTGGCAGGGAGTCTGCTTCTCCCTCTGACCCTCCTCCCTCTCATGCTCTCTGTCTCTCATTCTCTCTCTCTCAAATAAATAAATAAAATCTTTAAAAAAATAAAAAATAAAAGTACAAGAGATTTTTTGAGAGTAAAAACTGTGACATGTGAAGGAATGAGGAAAAGCCTTCAGACCATGATGCAGATATGAAACCAGTAAGTGGCGAGGGGAAAGAAAGATTATGTAGGAAGTGGCACAGGCTGTGGTGTGCTCTGAGAAAGTCTCATCCACCCAGTGGGGAGCTCCAGTGCAAAGAGTGGCCATTCAATAATCCAACATTGAGCAGAAAAGTCCAGGCCCTAGTTCTCTCATGGTGGTCAGGCATTGGCTTAGAGAAGCCCAAGAGCAGTGTAGCCTCAGCTGAGATGCTGCAGGAGATCATGAAAGTGCTACACCTGGGCACTGGCAGCTATCTGCATTCCTTGCCACAGGTTCTTTCTTGAAGAGAAGTCTGAGCAGTGTATAAGTATTGTTGCCTCAGGAGACATAGCATACTACAACCTTGATTATAGTCTAATTCCTGGGTAGGGGATAACTGTGCTGATGAAAAAATACAGAATTTGTCAAACATCTAGGCTAAGTAACCAAAAAGATTCCCCATGCCTCAAAGACCCAGCAGATTAGAATAAATTCTAGGGTGATATAGAATAGAACACTATTATGTGTTGGCAAGTTAGGGAACATCTTATCCTAGACTAACACACCATCTGTATATGCATCAACACCAGTGGGAATCAGAACATTCAGTATCCCACTTATGGGACTGGAAGAAGGGTTGTCTAGAGCTCTCAGCAACCTGGAACCTATCCTCTGAGCTAGGGCTGGGCTCCCTGAGACTGCACTGGGGGAGAGCTTAAAGTAATATTCATGGCTTTCTTTTTCTTATTCCTGTCCTAACCATTCCAGTGTCTCCTATAGCAATACCAGAGACTAGCCTCATGAATTTACAGGTTAAAATGGTATGGGGTTCCTGATGAATAGGTAATGACACATAGCATCTACCCCTTGAAATAAGGAGTGAGCTGAGAAGTCAAGTTTAACCTTTTTGATTCCCTGTAGGCTGAGTCCTCAGAAAAGGTGATGATCTCCTCTAGGACACCACAGAAACTGTTAGCCTAAGGCAATTGACTCTGGAGAGGACTGTGCTAATGCATTTGGTCTTGAGGCCACTGAACCCTTGTCACATAGCTGCAGTCACAAGATTTGGACTCCAGTCCAGCCCTCTGTTTATGCCAGGGGAGGGGAATAATGCAGCCCACCAGCCAAGGGCTGGATTCCTGATCCTCAAATCTGAGGATCAGCCTTCTATATCCCTGTCTGCCACTTCAGAGAGTGATAAACAATGGGAGACCACATATCTGCTAACTGCTTATGTTTCTATTATTTTCTTTCCACATAAATGCTTTTCCAAATGACCTGTTATGTGTGTTCTCTTTCTCTGGTCATGTGCCCTGTCTGCTAGGTAGCTTCCCTCTGTTTATAAATAAATCATGGAAGTACACACAAGAAATTGATAAAGGTGATAAACCAAGAGGTAGTGGATAGATGTGGACAGAGTTAGAAGAGAACCTTCTCAATGCACATATTTGATATTTGAACAATATGAATGTCTTACCTAATTTTTAAAAAATAAAAATTGAGGGGGGCGGAGCAAGATGGCAGAG
>NC_138378.1:33825231-33845692 GCF_054177405.1 Leptonychotes weddellii
ATATGTACAAAAATAAGGGTTAATACGATGAAGGGATAGAATATGACTGTAAAGATGAAAATTATAAAAGAGTTTATAAGAGGAATTGATAAGATAAGAGGTTGGTTGAAAAATAAAGAAGAGGATATTTTTTTTAAAAAAAGGAGAGAATGTGATCAGGGAGGAGACTAGAACAAAGCCATACACTAGAGATTTAGGGTATATTTTGATCTGTTAGAAGAAACTGTATCTCAAAATTATAAATAGAGAACAACTTATATATATATATATATATACCAAAAATAAGGGTAACTTCTATGAAGGGATAGAACATGACTCTAAAAATGAAAAATAAAATATATTTTTTAAAAAGGGGATTGATAAGATGTTGGTTGAAAAAGGGAAAAAGAAAAATTAAAAAAAAAACAGTTAAAAAAATTAACTTTGAAAGACTAAAGAATCATGGTAAAAAAGCCATGAATTCTTTTTGCAGTATTCTGCTAGTGCTGGAGTTCTGCCATTCTCATTGATGGGTAAACTTGGCCTTGGCTGGGTGTTCTTGCTGATCTTCTGGGGGAGGGGCCTATTGCTGTGGTTCCCAAATGTCTTTACTGGAGGCGGAATTGCCCCGCCCTTGCTGGGTCCCGGCTAAGTAATCTGCTGGGGTTTGCTCTCGGGAGCTTTTGTTCCCTGCAAGCTTTCCTTGCCGCTTTGGAAGACAAGAGTGAAAACGGTGGCCTCCCAATCTCCTTTCTGGTGGAGTTGAGAACTCAGGGCCCCGCTCCTCAGTAAGCCCCCAGAGGAAAGCAGTCAGTCACTCCCATCTCCCAGGTCTTGGCTGTACTCTGTGCTCACCCAGCCTGTGACCTAGCATTTCTATCCCTGGCACCTGACCCCGTGTGGAGTCTCCAAACCCAGCAGATCCCTGCAGTGCGCTCCTGCACCGCTCCTCCCGGGGGATGAAGGGGAGTCTCCCCGGATCTACCACTTGTTGGGTCCCTGCTGGAAGAGCAGTGGCCTGACTGTGCTGTAGATCACAGTTTACGGCAACCCCTAGCTGAGAGTCCACTCCTCGGCTCTGTCTCTGCAGCCGGCTTACCCGCTCTGATACCTGGGAGCTCTGCCGCACTCAGGCACCCCCAGTCTTTCTGTGACCCCAAGGTCCTGAGACCACACTGTCCCAGTGAGGGTTCCACCCCCCGCTTAGCCACTGGAGTGATGTCCCTCAGCGGAGCAGACTTCTACAAGTTCTGATTTTGTGCTCCATGGCTCTATCACTTGCCAGAAGTGGCTGACGGAGGCCCCCTCCCCCGCCATCTATCTTCCCGAATATCACCTCAGATTCACTTCTCTGCATGTCCTACCTTCCAGAGAGTGGTCGCTTTTCTGTTCAGAGAGTTGTTGCTAGTCTTTTCTTCGATCTCCTATTGAGTTTGTAGGTGTTCAGAATGGTTTGATCCCTATCCAGCTGAATTCCTGGGACTAGACAAAATCCAGGTCTCCTACTCCTCCACCATCCTGCTCTGCCCCCCTCAAGGTAAATTTTCTTATACTGATCTTTCCAGTACATGAGCTTCTCTCACATAACTGATTCCAAATTTAGTCTTTTGAAAACTGGACCTTGACCCATGTCAACAAAATGCTTCTGCAAAAGCCATTACCACCCTCTCAGAAAAGCCTAGTCCAGTGGGGACTAATGTTGGACTGAGTTTGGTCCAATAGTTTGATACACTCTTGGCTGCTTTGCAGGAACTGATGAATTCCTTGGAGAATAGAGTATTTGGTCAATAGCATTGCAAAATAATACTTATAATCCCAATACAGTTCATGCCCCATTAGGATCTGTTGCTTATGTGGCCATCAGGCTTATCCTAAGTACAAAGATTACTTAGTGTGTATTGACCACTACATACTAATCCTGCATATTCAGGAAAATCGTTATAGACTTTCATATATTTAAAACTACTACCCCTCCAGTGGATCATGTTTCTCTGAACAAAAAAAATATCCAGAAATCTCCAGAAAGAGGCAAACAGAATCTACTTGGGGAGAACTCCAAGAGGCATAAGTGACTTTTCCACGCATAGTATTTGAACAGCAACCCCCATGGTAGGGATAATGTAACTAGAAAAGTTGCATTAAGTCCAAAAATTACTTTTTTTCCAGAGAACAAATTGTGTAACTCATGACATCTATTTTTTGGAACAGTTTCAGAAGAATAGGTATTAATGTCTAGCAGATGTCACGAGTTACACAATTTGTTCTCTGGAAACCCTACAAACTAGTTTAAGTTTACTAGTCACAATCATGGATAATCATAAAGATGTGAATTTTCTCTTAACTAGCCACTAGAGAGTTTGTACTGTAGCCAACACTTCTTATTGCAACTCCATACACCAGGCAATGGCATAGCCTGTGATTAGGCTAAAGGAAAAGATACCCAGCTCTCCGCCACTGACCTTGTTGGATTCCAGGATGAGTTTCCTGGCCTCAGTTTGATGATTAGGCCCCTTGCACAGGCCTGTTGAAAGGACTAATAACCATTTCTGTTTCTGGTAACTGCTGGCAATGCAGTCAACTGATACATCCCATCCAGAGTCTTAAATGCTCCTGGGCAGTCATGGCCATGTCCGATAATACAACAACTCATCCTGCAACAAAGCAGCAGGAGAGATTATCTACAGGCAGCACACTCTGGAAAAACACCTGACTAGCAACATCTCGGCAATGGTGAAGATCATCAATTTATGTCCTGAAACCTGAAAGTCTGGCCTTGGCTGAAAGAGGTACTGAGAAAGAGAGACACAGTCCCTGACATTTGGGAACTGGCCTGGCACCATCTGTTAGGCTCAGTGCTGCCAGGAGCAGATCTGGCCCTCACAGCTAGGACATAACACTCTCCTGTTCAGTAGAAATAATTTCACACAATACTAACATTAGAGAAGGCCACAGTTCAACTCCGATGGGTCATGGCAAAAAGAAAACCACTCTGTAGTCATGTCTGAATGCAGTCAGAAACATGAACGTAGTCCAAACCACAAAACTGAGAAAACACCCCTCCTGGCTAATACGTTTAACAGTTGCTTTACCAAGCATAGCTTTAGTCTCACATCTTCCCAAATTGTACATAAGATTTTTCAAGCTACTCGGTCATAGATTAAACTCTACTTCCTGACAACATCCACTGCAGAGCAAAGATCTGATTCCTCAAGCCTGCCCCTGAAGCACCGAACTCAAACCCCAAATATCGTATCCTCTCTACCATGTTCTTACTGAGAGACTCCACATTTCCCCTTGGTGTTGTCCCTCATTTTGATGAGAAATAAATTCAACTTGTTCAATCACAGGTCTGTTCCTGATGATCTTTGGCTGGAAGACATTGACAGTGTAGAATAAAGAGCTCTTCTGAGAATACATCCTTGGGTAGGTACCTGGTTATGAAGAGGAAAATTACCCAGAGCAGGCCCAGGCCAGGAGGCCCCAGAAGATGGAAAATTACTAACAATAAGCTAGAGCTAACCAGAAGCCCTACTGGGAGCAAGAGATAACCAGCCATTTCTGCTTCTGTAAACAGGCTTCCTACCACAGGGTCCCGGCAGTACTGTCCCCGCCTAAAGCAGCCCCCGCTCCCCCAGTTTAAACCCATCTTCCAGCAGTCCGCATAGCTCTTGGAACCTGACTGCCTGCAGTCCTCTATAAAAGCGCTGTATATAACCCCATTGCCCGGGACGCAGAACTTCGAGCACAAACTCATCTAGGTCTGCTGGCGTAAAATAAATCCGAGTTCTCCTACTTTTCCGAGTGTCACTTGGTCTCTCGCCGGTCTGATTTTTATTTTTTCTGCAACAGTTAGACACACTTCCAAGGACTGGTTTCAAAAAAATTAAACAAACAGGGTCTTGGAGGGGAGGGGGGAAGGGGGATTGGTTAGCCCGGTGATGGGTATTAAGGAGGGCACGTACTGCATGGAGCACTGGGTGTTATACGAAAACAATGGATCATGGATCACCACATCAAAAACTAATGACGTATTGTATGGTGAGTAACATAACATAATAAAATTAAAAAAATAAAATAAAACTATCACCAAAGAGGATGATCCCAAGTCACAAGATCAAGTTGTAACCTCCCACTGATTGAACTGTTTATTTCCCTTTGTTGTATAAATAATTAACATGAACTATTTAGAATATTATGGTGGTGTCATTCTATTAAAAAATATTTTTATTTATAAAATCCTTATGTGATTCTGATGCAGAGATCAGGTTGGAAATCCCTTATCTGTGCCAATGGGCCTCAGGTGAGGGTCTGGATTTCATTACAACTTTGCAGTAGGTGGTCCTTGTAAAATCTTTACCCACTATCTCCTTGGGCCCTAGGATAGTGCTTTAAGGTCTAAGGAGCACCACCGAGGCTCAGAGAAATCATCTGCTCAAAATCAGAGTAGTTGGTAAATCATAGTAAAAATTATAAGAACTAACATATACTAAGAACTCACTGTGCTGTGCACTCTTCTGAATCCTTTATGATTTTAACCTCACAACTCAGAAGCAGGTGCTATTGTTAACATTGCCAGCCAAGGGGGAGACTGAGCTATACAGATACTGCCCCTGGTCTTTGAGCTAGGAGGGGAGTATGGAGCTGGGCCCTGGGGCATTTGGGTCCAGGATCCCTGCTCTTACACACCATGATCTGGGTCCCAGCACGAACTTGGCCCAATCCCTGTTCTTCCACGTACAGAGCTTTCTGTCGGCTCCTCTTCTTGAATTCCCCTCTTGGGAAGAGACAGAACAAGGTGAGCGCAGTGAGTGGAAGAGAAAATTGTACTGTCCAGCCTGGCAGAGGCGCCTTCAAAATGTGACATTTCTCCTTGATGCTAAGTTCTCTTTTGCACAAAGCTATGGGATAAGAGCAGGGCTGAAGCCAAGGGTGGCTCACATGCCTGACTTGTTCCTGGTGGAGCCTGAAATTCCTCTGAATGTAATGGAGTTTCTCACAGACTTATCTACCTGGTTCCAGGGGAAGCTGGATGGCTCCTGGTCGAGCCCTATGTAATTAATATCCTTCTCCACCCATGGAAGTTGCAATGGGGTTGATTCCTAGAGTGTGTCTGCAGGAAGCCTGGTTGTCTGTGGCTTTTAGTGTTTTTAAGGCCCTGAGCCCCAAGCAGGGGCTGGACCAAGGTGAGGGTGTAGTGACTGTTCATGTGACATCAGCATCCTGACAAGCAACTTGTGTTTCTCTGCCAAAAAAAAGTGGTTTACAGGAGAAAAATCATAACACATGTAACCAAAATCCAATCACCATTCCTATATCCTTTTCCCAGAGTTGACCTTGATCTTGAAGGCGGAGCACACTATGACTTGGTACTTGAATACTCTTATTACACACCCCTGTCCAGTGAACAATGTCAGCTTGTCTCCCATTTTATAGGCCTGCACATCAATGGCCTCACAGTTCATGTCCCTTCCAGGTCCACTTCCTCAGGACATCCTACCTTTGTCTGGGTATTTTATCCCCACTGGTAAGCTATAGGAAAGGGAACAGAAGGATGCCTGCCGATAGTGGTGCCCAATATTTACACAAGCAGAGAAGATCATTTGGTTGGACAGTATGGGTTACCATGACTCTGTGGCTTAAGGGCACCAACAGAGACCAACAAACAGGGGTCCGAGCCCAGCTGTTCCCAAGGAGGGGCAGTAGCCCAGGCGGATGCTGTGCAAGGCTGCACCTCCTGGAACAGGTTGCATTTCTCTGAAGGAAACAGGCCCAGAGAGAAGAGGCATTTTCTCAAGTTCTCAGTCTGAGCAGAGTGAGTCCCAGGTCCCAAGCTCCTGACCCTTGGCCCAGTGCTCCCTGCACTGACCCTGGGGGCTTCTTGATGTCAGGGTCCTGGCAGGTCACAGCAACATGTTTCTTCTCCCCCTTCCTTCAGCAAAGGACAGCCGTTTATATATAAACTGTCATGGCTGGTGGTTTCTTTGCTCTGCTTCGGGGAAGCTCTAGCATACCGCAGACCTCCCTGGGAGGCCACTTACTGGGCCCCTGGGAGATAGGTCAGTGTCCTGACTTCAGATTCATCACCCCAGGCCCTAGAATTCAGCCCAGGAATATGGATCTCTGGTACAAGTACTGTGTTTAAGGAAGGTAAACCTTCCCCAGATCTAGGGAATGAGTCTAACCAATCGAAACCGATCATGGGGTCCCCCACTCTTCTTGCTGGTGACCATTTCCAGGACAGGCTGGCCAGTGAGCTGCACACCTACATCTGCTGGAAGGTGTCTGGAAGAGGTTTTCTTGTGGGGGGTGTCAGAGGGCTCACAGGAATCCACAAGGAAAGAAAGAAAAACCATCTTTTTTCTCCTCTGTTGTGTGGTAAGGACGTGGTTCTTGGAGCTACTGCAGGCATCTCACACCCATGAGGGAAGGTTCTGCTGACACCCTGGGGAGGACAGGCTGGGAAAGCATTTTTGTCCATGAAGGCACTGAGCTGCCAAGTCATTCCAGAGTTGCCTTCATGCACTGGCGGGAGGCAGGTATATGGTGTCTTCTCCAAAATCAGGGACACTGGTTTCCTGTCCTTACGCAGGAAGCTCCAGCCAACACACTGGGCAAGGGGTCAGTGTCCTCCCAGGCCTGGGGCCTGCGGTGGGAAGGAAAGGCAGCTCCCTCGGAGGCTGGACACTGCTCTTAGCAGAGGCCCTTCTGCAATTGTTAGAACTCAAGGCAATCAGTTGTGATTTGTCAGTGTCCACAAGCCAAAGAGCACTTGTCCATAAAGGTCAGAGTCCATAAAGAAAACAAGAGGAACAGAAGGGATGAAGAAATTCTATGTGGCCTGGAAAAATACAGAAATGAAAATACAGAAATGACTAAGCTTAAGCTGACATCTTGTGGCTGAGACAGAAAAAGGCGTTCCACTAAGAAAGAAATGGAGCCCTTGGGGCAACTGCAGGGGGTGGGGGGGATGGGGGTGGTGGCCTGGAGTCTGAGAACAAGAAACTTGAACCGCTCATTCCACCTTCATTTTTACTCATCCCCTTTATTATTATACGTCACATTTCTTCAGCAGTCTTTTTCAGCATAGCTATAAGAAAGTAATATTTTAATTTTAGTGACCACAGATAAACTTATTTCTGGCTAATAATAAATTATTATTCTGGCTATTTCTGCTTCAGTTAATAAGCCACTCACCTAGTGTCATTAGATGACCTCTTTCTTCAGATGGCCAACATAATGCAGCTGACTTGAGTGATTTGTATAGCTAGCTAACTAGATGTTAAAAAATGTGCCCCATACATTTCCTTCTTCATGAGTAGGCCAGCAGGCAAGACCTGTTCCCATTTTACCTAGAGGGAACCTAGCAGCAATGCCTGAGGTCACATTGCCGGCAGGTGGTAGATGAGGCCTTGAACGAAGGTCCCTCAGACCCCAGAGCCCAGAGGTGGAGCTAATGGCTTCCTTCCAATGGGTAGGACAGGCAAGGTCTGCACGTTGCCTCATTTAATCTTTAAAATCACTTCGAAAGATAAATAATGTTATGCTCACTCTACAAATGAGGAAGCAAAACTGAGGGTCATGGACGTTGGCTGTATGGGAATCTGAGCCTTGGCCTATTTCCAAAACCCATCCTTGTCATCTGTCTCCACTTTTCGAGATTATCCATCGTCTTGTTTTCCTTCCTCCCACACTCCCCTCCTTTTCTTATATACGCCTCTCCTATATCTTGGGCTCCCAAGAAATTGTCTTTGGCATTTGTTGCTATGGTTCTCCTTGAAATACTAGTTGATAAAGAGCTATTAATTTTTTTCCCAGAGACATTTACATTATAATAGATAAGGAGTTTTGAACACAGAGAGCCTTTGGGATTGAAAGGGAACATGTCAGACTGCAAAAAATATATGAGGCGAGGACATTTGGGGAGCAGATAAACAAAGATCTCCTTTAAATAACCCCACAAAGACGACACTGTCCTCGGCAGCCTGGGGCTCCCAGACATCAGATTACGTATCTGGTGTAACTGAATATACAACTGGAGGCAAGCAGTTGTTTACTCGGCATCCTGGACAGATTTATCACTAGACCAATGCACATGCCACCCAAGAAGAGCTGGAGGCTGCTCCTAAAGCAAACAGAGGAATTTCCTCCCTCTATCATTTTGAAAAACAGTATTATTATAATTCCAAAGCATGAGGGGCCAGAACGTTTTAATTCCAATTAACTTGCAGTTTTCATTTTTCCTAAAATATATTTGAATAACAGTGGACTGGTGTGCGATACTGTCCTCAGCAGAAAATCCACTCATGGAGCACTTATTAATTAAGGTCAGTACAATTCTGCACTTGATTCCAATGTGGTGGCTCTTTTCCCCACAGCAAGCAATTCTCTGATACCAGATATGATTCAACTCAATGCTGTCACTGTCTACCTGGAGATGGCATCAGATCCCACAGGTGAAGGGCTGAGTCCCACAAGACTTCTCTTCACTTCAGATGCCAGTCACGAGTCCAAGTCATCACCTGTGCTTCTGACCAACAGGCTAGACATCAGAGGTTTCCTGATTCATTTTCTGGAGTGCTCACCGGACTCAGGAAATTTACTTACCACGTTACCGTTACAAAGGGTATTAAAGGGCACAAATTCATAGCCAAAGGAAAGGATACATAGGACAAGGAATGGGGATGGGGTGGGGAGCTTCCACGTTTACTCTCCCCAAATCTCCCTGTGTTCTTGAACTGGGAAGGAAACTCTCAGAACCCCAACCTTTTGGGTTTTTCTAGAGGTTTCATTACATAAGCATGACTGATTACATCATTGGCCATTAGCAATTAAACTCAATCTCCAGCTGCTCTCATCTCCCTGGAAATCAAGGGTGGGACTGAAAGTTCCAATCCTCTTATCACAGGATTGGTTCTGTTGCAACCAGTCCCATCCTCAAGTGCTTTCCAGAAGTTGCTGCATTGACATAAATGCAGATGTGGTTGAAAGGGGTTTGTAACGAATAGTAAGACACCTTTATCACTCAGGAAATTCTAAGGGTTTTAGGAGAGTTGTGCCAGAAACAACTGAGATGAAGATTAAATACATATTTATTACAAATCAGAATATTACTGTCAGGCAATGAGAGCCCATGCTAAGCACTGTTTCTAAATTATCTCATTGAATCCCCATAAAACACCTATGAGGTATATGGATATCTCCATTTTACAGATTAAATATCTGACTACTAGAGGACAGGTGGTCTGTCCGGGGTTGTAGGGACAGAACTGGATCTGAGTTTAGACATATTCATGGTATTTACCTTATTTTTTTGTTGTAGTAAAATGAAAGATCAACTCTGATATTTTAAAAAATGTCCTTTTACCTCTGTGGTAGTTGGTAATGAAGGGAGGGAAAAATTCTTCCTCTACCCTTCAAGGTCTTCCAGCTAGACTAAGAATTAAACTTAATTCTTAATTAATTCTTAAACTTAATTGGCATGACACAGATTAACAGGACAAAAACCCCCAGTTTTCTTATGTATACATGAAGCCCCAATAATAAAATTGAGACCCCAAGAAATGACCACAGCAGATAGTTTTTGTACTTTTTAAATAGAGAGACAATAAATATGTGAGGAATTGACAGGTTAAAGGAAACTTAACTTAGAGAGCTTCAATTGGTAAGGAATCCTAAACAGAATTTGGGCTGGGATACTGAATTAGTAAAAAGTCACAAGGGTTGTTTATCAAGCCTTCTCAGCCCTGAATTTCCCATCTCTGGTGATGAGGATGGCTCTTTACTTCCTGGTACAGAGAGGGTACAGAATCTTCCTGGTACAGAATCTTCCTGGTACAGAATCTTCCATATGGGAGATTCATTTTCTGCTTCCAGGGGGCAGACGAGGGTCTGAGTGTTCTTCTTACACAGGCTGTCTCTTAAGTAACTTTTGTTTAAAATAACCAATATGCCAAACTGGTGCATTTTGGGACAACCTGCCCTTGGCCCCCACAGCAAGAAGGGTGGACAGGGATCTAGATCAGGTATTTGAGTCCCTTTTGTTAATTGTAGTTGTACTCAGTTTCCCTGCATTGTGGGGGGCCCTCTCTCCTTTACTGTCCAGTGGTCCCCAGTCGGAGTCCCCTTTGGGTAATAGCAGGTGTTTCTGAGAACCCTGGGGAGTACCAGAATGTTCCTCAGGCCCACTTGTGCCCTGGGCACCTCATGTTGCACACCAAGGCTCACCTCCTCCTTCTTTCTGCCCTTGTAGGGCTGTGAATTCCTTTTCCTTCTTGTAGTTATTCTCTCTGGCCCATTCTGCCAAAGAATGTGGACAGCGATGATTTCCCAAAGAACGATTAACACATGGCTTTTGAGTTCAACATTTAAAGATAATATAAGGAAATTATGATGCAGAAAAGGGAAACAAAATAAAATACCAGATCCCTTTTTCTAGAATTCAGCAACTTGCTTCTTCTCTGGGGCCCTTTCTGCCCTCCTACCTCAAGAGTCCAAGTTTTCAAGCTGTTCCAGAGTGCAAGACTGCTGACTCCTGACCAGAAAACAAAACATATTCCCATCATAATAACCTGTAAGGGGAGCACTGTACTGTAAAGATGGTGGCTCTTTATGTTTCTAAACCAGACACTTCTTTCCCATGACACACAGTCTGCGTCTAGCTTGACTTCACCTATGGAGTGTTTCTCCAGGACACTGGCCCTGGCTTGTGTTTGATAACCATTTGAATGACAGAAAGGGTGTGTTAAAAATGTTTCCTCTGAAAACCTAGGAAGTTTGCCCCAAACACACCTTTCATTTCTACCTTTAGAACCACAATAAAGGCATGCTTAAAATATGTTGTTTTTTCTTGAATTATGGTTGTACGTTGGGGGCAAGCAATTGAATTGCTCCAGGCCTCTACCTGAAGGTAGTAAAACATCTCCCACAAAGTCTCCTAAGGCTAAAATAAGGAAGGTATTAAAACGCATCTTGCAAACTATCAAACACTATAAAGGCAAGCCACTACTGTTTCCCTTTTGTTTTCAGAGTTACTTGGCCCAATCCTTCTGCAGTCGATGAATTAGAACTCATTAGTTATCAAGGGTGGTTCTGTATTGGAAGAAATATGCCCAAATTAATCTTTGCATCTCTTATTAATACTTTGAAATATCTGAATATGTTTTTTGATTGCATGTTTCTGTGTAAATGACACCTCTCTCTTATTCCCAAGGCATGGGTTTTTTGTTTGTTTTTTATTCAAAGGAGGGAAATAGAGAGGTGGCAGGGGAAAACAGAAATTAAGATTAGAATTATTATAGCGGATATTTAAAGAGAAAAAAGTAATATTCAGCCCTTGAATGAAATCCAGGGTCCCCTCACCCTTTCCACAAAGCAAGAATCTTGAAAATTCACTATGATTTGTGATGAGGGATAGAAGCAGAAAAATGTCCACCTTTAGCCCAGAAGGTTGCCCTATAGCCTGCATCATTCCAATAAGGATCAAATAGGTGCTGGCTGTTACATTCTTAAAGGGTCTCATGACAGCCTGTACATCTCACTGGTAGTTAATACTGAGCTGAATGATAAGCACCAGAGAAATCTTGCAGAAGTAGTTTTACAAGTAGAAATTCGAAGAAAACATTTATGATCGAATGCTCCCTGTACATCCCCATCTCTTTGAGCACTAAGCATATAATCATCAGCTTCACACAGCAAAAGTGCAACTCTTTCTGCCCATGGGCCCTGTCCTTGTGCTATAATAAAAGCACCTTTTTGCACCAAAAACGTCTCAAGAATTCTTTCCTGACCGTTCACTCCCGGCCCCACATCAATTTCTATGTATTTCTGTATTCATATTTTACTTTAAGAAAAGATAACTTAAAAAATCTATACAAGTAATCTACACTCTACCCCACAAAATGAAATACCACACACACACCCAGCAGCTTGGGAAAAACATGAAGCCAATCATAAAGAAATAAAAATGCCTATTTTTTTTTGCACACTTGTGATTAGTGTGAGCAAAAATATGACTTTACTTCCTGTACTTTTGCTAAAGAAAGTGAACAAAAATTAGTGAACCTGGAAAACTTCCAAAATATTACGGCAGGGACGCTGTAAGGAAAAACTCTAGGTGCTTTGATATTTAATTTTAGAGCAATATCAGTCCCAGTTTCCCAGATTAAGTTTCAGGCTATAGCAGTTTAAGAACAGATTTGGCATTGTTGTAACTGCATATATAGATTTATTTGTTGAAAGAAATTTTATATATTTTATAGTTATTTTTGTATATTTTTAGAAATATCACATCATATTCTTAGAGATCTTTTTTTAAAAAAATTATTTATTTGAGACAGAGAGAAAGAGAGAATGGGGAGGGGGCAGAGGCGGAGGGAGAGGAAGAGAGAAGCTGAAGCAGACTCCCCATTGAGTGTGGAGCCCAACATGAGGCTGAACCCAACGTGAGGTTTATCTCACCACCCTGAGATCACCACCTGAAATCAAGAGTCAGACGCTTAAGCCACTGAGCCACCCAGGCGCACCTATTCTTGGAGATCTTAAGTCAGCTTTAACTACACTATTCCCTGATCCTAGCCTAAACCCTCCTGACATATGCTAAAATTCAGCAAGGTTTAGTGGAAGGACTTGTAATTAGAGCAAGGAGGACCTGTGTTGCAGTCTGCCCCCACTTAGCGCTAAAAGGACCTTAGATGAATTGTGTAACTTCTCAGGCTGCACTGTGTAATTCTGAGTCTAACTATCTGGAGTTAGGTCAGATTTCACAGGTAAATGGCAAACTCCTCTACAAGATTGCCCTCACTTCAGATTCCAGCCCCAAGCTTGGGAGTTCCCAGGCCACCTGCACTTCTGACCAACTGGCTACAAATTCAGGAATTCCCACGGTGCCCTCAGGCTTGATAATTTGCTAGAATATCTCACAGATTCAGGAAAGGGCTATACTTATAATTAATTATGAGCTTTTAAATAAAGAATACAAATGAGGAGCAACCAAATGAAGAGATGCACAGGCTGATGTCTGGAAGGGTCCCAAAAGTGAAATTTGCATGTCCTCAGGCCATGTTCCCCTCCTGACACATTAATGTATGATCACCAACTAGGGAAGCTCACTTGAGATTTGGGTGTCCAGATATTTTATTGTGATTTCATTATGTAGCTATGATTGATTGGATCATTGGCCACATGACTGCATTCAATGACCAGACCCTCTTCCCCCCTAAGAGGTTGGGTTGATATCATGTGACCTTCCAATAATATGGTTGGTTTTTCCAGCATGGACTACCCCCATCCTGAAACTAGGAGTCCACCAGAGTCACTTCATAAGCATAAACTCAAGTATGGCCCAAGGGACCCCCACCATGAGCAACAAAGACATTCTTGCTACTCAAGAATTTCCAAGGGTTTAGAGGCTCCTTCCTAGGAACAAGAAACAGTCTATCATATAATAGGCTGCTTGCCCACAGAGCATTGATGTGATGATTCTATGAAATGAGGAATTGCAGAACACAGGACACCTTTTCAAGATTCTAGATCTATCTTGAGAAATGAAAAAGACAAAGTATGTAGGAGCTTCATTTATGTTTGGGGATCTTGCTGGAACACCAAAAGGAAGCTGAGTTGTCTACATAAAATTGGAATGTTCCCTGATTACTGAAGTTTGTAGGCACCAAGGGCAGACCACCCCAAGATGGCCCACTTTGGCATAAAGATTTTTGTTGAGGTGAAGGCAGTTGAGACCCTGCAGGCTCAAGAAAAACTTTTACCCCTCCCTTACCTACATAAAAGAATCTAAATGAAGGGTCTTTCCCAGAATAATGGTTATTATGAGAGATAAATTTTAACTGAATGACCCATCTATATGGCAGGTAAATATCTAATTAGCAAATATCTAGCGCCCCCCCCCCGAATTGCATTCCTTCCTGTTAAAGTCTCAGACACTTACCCCCCCTTCTCCTTAGTTCAGGATGACATACATGTCTCATTTTGCTTGTCTTTGGAATTTCATGTCTGCGTGTATTCCCATATGTACAAAATTAAGTCTGATTTTCTCCTGTTAATCTGTCTCACAGCAATTTGATTCTTAGTCCAGTTAGAGAGACAATGAACGGGGCAGGAAATTCTCCCCCACCCCTTACAAGCTCAATAGCCTGCCTTGGAAGGAGATGGTCAATACAATGTCTCAGTCAGGTGCACTGTGGGATGGGAAGGTGAGATAATCTTTTCTTTTTATTCAGTAAGGTTGAGTTTCTGTGAGACTGTAAGCAGATAGGGTCAGTGCCGCCCCTACGCCCTTGCCCCAACAGTTCACAGGGCCTGTTTTCACTTGCTAGTCCTTGCACTTCTCTGTCTGAGGGTGTTCTGTGTCCACTGAAGCCTGTTTTGCTCACTGGAGATGCCTAGGAATTAATGAGACAGAGCAGGGACTGGACTCAGGTCCTTTCAACCCTAACTGCCAAATCCAACCTTCCTGGATAGCTATGCCCCTTGAATAGTAGGTCTGCCAGGAAACTAAAACTCTATGCTTCTGACTAGTATATCCTGCAGGAATGCAGAGCGAGGGTGCTCACTAAAAGGAGGGACTAGACTATAAAGACTGGCAAAGACCAGACCAAACCAGCCTGCACCCCTGAACTTTCACCAACTTTCCTCCTTATTATAATACTAAAAATTATGTTCAGGGGTGGAGATTTAACATGCTAATGAAATTTGTGATGCATATAAAACATGTTCTGTCCACTGTGTCTGCCCCAACATGCCTAGATGTCAATTCTTTCTTACCTCACCCCCTTTAAAAACTTTCCCTGGCCTTTGTTTGGGGAGTCAACCTGAAGGACACTTTCTCCCAGTGCTCTCTCCCTTGTGCTCCAGCATAAGCCCTAATATCCTCTCTTGGAACTCCTGTTTGGCTTCTAGTCAATTTCTGTTGTTTACAGAGCCCAAGGACCCAGGTTGGTACCATATTTCAGCGACCACGAAGGGACCCCAGGGGGGTCTTTTCCCCCCTGTTAGAGAGGGTCTGGGACCCTTCAGGGCAGACAGACAGATGCAACCCCATTGTGGCTGACATGAGGCCACCTGAACGTTTGTTTCAGTGTCACATGGAGGCACATCTGCCTCCGGTGTCCCAGGATTCTCACTGCTGTCATTCAGGCAATACATTTCCCTTTTCCCTTTCTTCTCTCCTCCTTTAACCTCCCTCTTCTTTTCCACACTCTTTCCCCTCCTTCGTACCCTCTCTGGGGTGACCGCAGACCTCTGAAGCTTCATTATTCTCAGCTTGTGGGAACGTGCTCCCTACGTGGAGATATATAAAAAAAAAAACAAACCACAGAGTACTGTACAGTTCATAAAGGATGACAAGGTTCTCATTCCTGGGGCCCAAATGTGGAAACTCATTAAGTATTTACATAATGCTACCCACTATGAGAGAGATGCTCTATGGGACTACGTACAAAAGATCTTTTCAGGAAGGGGACTTAGAAAAATGGTAAAACAGGTAACCCTCACCTATAACTTGTGTGCTCCTAACAATGCACAGGCCCATCAAATCCCTCCCTCATTACTTAAGCCAGTCCAACACCAAGGTGCATACATAGGGAAAAGTTGGCAAATAGACTTCACCCAAATGCCCCCATAATCAGGATATAAGTATCTTCTTTATGTTCATTGACACCTTCACAGGATGGGTCAAAGCCTTCTCCACTCCATCTGAGAAGGCAACTGAGGTTTGCAAGTCCTTCCTAAAAGAAGTAATTATTCCTTTTGATCTTCCTTAGTGTCTCCAGAGTGCCAACAGGCCCTTCTTTATAGCCAAGGTCACCCAAGGCCTCTCGACAGCCCTGGGAATAAACTATAAACTACATGCCTCCTGCTGGAGTCCCCAGTCTTCAGGAAAGTTTGAAAAGATGAATCATACCTTAAAGAAAACCTTAGAGAAACTTTGTCAGGAAATTCATGAGCCTTGGGCCAAATTACTTCCTATTGCACTAGTCAGGATTCCCACTGCCCTAAGACTAGCCTAAGACTCAGCCCATTTGAAATGACATACGGGGAACCCTTCCTCACTGCTGATATTTTACTAGATAGGGAAATAAGCCAAGGCTTTCAGCATATTATTAACTTGGGCCAGGTACAAAAATCTATTTTGGATTATGTTAATCATGTGCTACCAGCACCCCATAGAGGTAATTTAGAAGAGGCCACCCCATTGCGCATTAATCCAGGAGATCATGTCCTCCTTAAAACTTGGAAAGAGGGTTCCCCAGAAGATTTGCTACCTAAGTGGAAAGGCCCCATCTAGTGATTTTAGCCATTCCAACAGCAGTTAAGCTACAGGGAATCCCTAACTAGGTACATCTTTCCAGGCTAAAACCTTTTTATCCTGGACTTCTTCAGGCCCAGAACCATCTTACTCTTGTGAACATGTGGAAGACCTTAGATACTTGTTCCAGAAGTGACCCTTGGAGTCAGATAAGTGATTATGCTTTGAATTGGTTTGCTGAGTTTTCTTTTTGTTGCCCCTGTTTTACTTTTCCTTCTCTACCAATACTGTTTTGGGTCACCTCCACCCCCCGGGAAAGGTCTGTTCCTCCCCTGCTGGGTCTAAGACATGGAAACCAATGATGAGATGGATGAGGTAGACCCTTCTCTTGGCCTTTCTCCTGAGGATGAGTTGGGAAGGAAATAACAAAGGGAGGGAAACCTGGAGAGAAAATTCAATTGTCAACTTTTCTAGCATTGTGGCTTCAGGAAATAATCTTTCTAATGATTGGATCTATCATCTCCACCCACAAGAAGGGGTTCCTAAGCTCCAGTTTGTACCTATAAATGAAGATACTAATCTCACCTTGACTTTTAACCCCATTAGGAGAACATCACTTCTAATAGTGGAACTCAATGATTGCGGCGATCTAAGGTATATAGGGCTTATAGATTTTTGGAACCAAACCACTCTCCAGATTAAGCACCCACTTCTCTGTGAAAAACAGGGACAACACTGTTGCCCCTACCAGACAGATACCTGCCTTACTGATATGGGAAGCTAACCCTCTATTTATCCTCTGCCATTTTCCTCTTTAAGCTCTTCATGTACCCCCAACCAGACTCACTGGTGTGTGGACTCATCCCTACTCTCCCCAGGCCCCCATCCTAACTCCTCCTGTATGCACTGAAAAGGAACAGCAACCCCTTCCTAGAGGCTCACCTATCAGACCCCATCTGCCTTGGACAGCAAGGAGAGAATAAAAGAGGACTCAGAACTAGATGGGGAGGCCGTTGGATGGACAGCTTCCGTCTCCCAGATGAGTAATGAACTTAACTTGGGTCCCCTTTTATAAAGATGGTTTAGTTCCTCTTTACCTTGCCAAGCTTGTAGCTCACATTCTAGTACACCACTAAATAAACTACTCTATGAAGGGAGCTCAAATTTCTCCTTCTTCTTGTTTCTTTAAGCAAAAATTGTTCCCTTCTAGTGAGAGTACACTTTGGGACAATTAGGCTCTAAAGGGCTAGGCCCCAAAGGATTAGGCTCCACTATATATAAAGTCACTTCTCAAACCAGTTAAAAAAGAGCACTGCGACTCACCTCAGCAGAAATTGGAGCAGCCATAAGACTGGCTGCCCCCTGAGGGTGTTTCACTTATCATAAAACAACCTCAAAGAACCATATCCAGGCCTTAGACAAACTGGCCTCAGATGCTGGTGACACCTTACAGGGCCTCTGGGAGTCCTTACATTCTTTAGCAAATAGGTTGTACTTGACAGTAGGTTGGCCCTAGATTATCTTCTGGCTGAACAAGGAGATGTCTGTACAATAGTCAACGAAAACTTGCTGTATATACATCAACGCTGCTGGGGAGGTTGAACTGAATATTCAGATTTACAAATAAGTCAAATGGTTGCATAGGTTAATTATACCAATGCTCAAACTATATGGTACTCTATTACAGGCTATATCCCTAACATTGCCTGGTTCCTGCCTTTCCTTGGGCCCTGAGTGGCTATTCTATTGCTGTTACTTTTGGGGCCCTGTCTTCTTAACCTCCTGGTAAAGTTTGTGTCTTCCAGCCTTCAAGAGTTCCAAGTCAAGCTAATGGTGGTACAAGGATTGCAACCTACACCACGACAGGAGCATCCTAGTGCTTATAAATCATCAGACTGTCAGCGAGAGATTTTTACACCTCCAGGGTAGGATAGGAATGATGGCCTCCCGCTCAGCAGCAAGCAGTTTCAGAAGATGAAATCTTCGGCCCCTTCTCCTTAGGAATAAGGAAGGTCAAATCTCCCAGGGGGGAATGAGACAAAGTAGGGATAGGACTCAGGTCCCCTAAGGTCCCCTAACTGCTGAATCCAGGGTTCCTGGATAACAATGCCCCTTGGATAGATCTTCTGAGATAGCTACAACTCTGTGTCTTTGAGTAGTATATCCTGCAGGAATGCAAAGAGAGGAAGCTCACTGAAAGGAGAGATTCAACTATGAAGACAGGACAAGACCAGCCTGCACCAAGATGGACCCCAGTACTGAACCTTCCCTCTCATTATGATACTAAAAATCATGCCTGGGGTGGAGATTTAACATGCTAATGAGACATGTGATGCATGTGAAAGCATGTTCTGTCCACTGTGCCTGTATATCCAACCTCCTGTATCTTCCTGCCCCAACATGCCTAGATGTCACTCCTTTCCCACCTCAGCCCCTTTCAAAACTTTTCCTGGAGAGCTAGCCTGAAGGACATTTTCCCTTTGTGCTGTCACCCTTGTGCTCCAGTGTAAGCTCTAATAAAAGCCTCACCTGGAACTCCTGTTTGGCTTGTAAGCAATTTCTTGTTTAGAGAGCCCAAGGACCTGAGTTGATACCATTAACACTCATCTCAGCAGGCTCAGTCAATGACTTATAGGACTTGACAGGTACAGTTCTGGCTTCCTCTCCCCTCAGATGGGTTAGTTCTAAGGCATTGTGCTCTGTACTGGTCCTACACTTCCTGAGTCACCTTGGTGACAGCTGGCTTGACAACACCTTCTTTATCGGCGATGTTTCCCTCCCTGTTTCCTTCCCTACTCCTCTTCCTGGTGTTACCTTTATTATCCCAACAAGCTAAATGCCTATAAATTCTTGACTCAGGGTATGTTTCCAGGGAAAACTGCACTGAAATTATGACCAATCATGTTACTTCCCTATTAAGGGTCGTGATAATGTGGATGTATTACCTCATTTCTGTTGTCTCTGAGATCTAGCATCTTGTCTTTACAACCACCATGTCCCACAGCTAATGGGCCACACATAAGAAAGCTGAGGAGGAAGAGGGGTCTTGGCTTATTCTGGTAGATGTGTATTTGTGTGTAAATGTGCATGCACAGACAGTTCATTTTCTTTCTTTTTTTTTTTTAAAGATTTTATTTATTTATTTGAGAGAGAGAGAATGAGAGAGAGAGAGCACGAGAGGGAAGAGGGTCAGAGGAAGAAGCAGACTCCCTGCTGAGCAGGGAGCCTGATGCGGGACTCGATCCTGGGACTCCAGGATCATGACCTGAGCCAAAGGCAGTCGCCCAACCAACTGAGCCACCCAGGCGCCCGACAGTTCATTTTCTAAAAGTAAATATTTAGGGCGCCTGGGTAGCTCAGTCGTTAAGCGTCTGCCTTCGGCTCAGGTCATGGTCCCAGGATCCTGGGATCGAGCCCTGCATCGGGCTCCCTGCTCAGCAGGGGGCCTGCTTCTCCCTCTCCCACTCCCCCTGCTTATGTTCCCTCTCTCCCTGTGTCTCTGTCAAATAAATAAATAAAATCTTAAAAAAAAAATAAAAGTAAATATTTATTTAGTATTTTAGGACAGCTTTTCCCTTACTGATATTCTGAATATTGACATGTCTATATTGTTTCTCTGGAGTTTCATGTAGCCCCAAAGAAATAAACCTGAATTGTGTTAAAAAAAGAAAAATGATATGTTTCCTTAAGGTAAATTATCAGATTTCTTACCATATTCATTTATTTATCAGAGAGAACTATGATTTTATGAGATGAAGTGCAACAGGTATTCTGCTTTTCTCATTGTTCCTTCTTCTCCTTGTTCCTCTCTCCCTTTCTTTCATCACTCCACAATCTTACACTGGTCTTTCCTTGAACTCCCCCCACCCCACTAACACTTTAAAAACAAGGTGTGCTCTGATGGCTCCTCCAGGCACCTGACCGAGGGCTAATGCATTTCTGCAAAACAACACATTTCCTATATCTTCACTTCCTGCTAAAGCATTTCACAAGGCAGTGTCTCCTGAAGAAAGAGTCTGAGGACTGGTAGTCAGAATGTTATTTAGAAGTTATTGGTTGCATATGACCCAGCAATTGCACTACTGGGTATTTACCTCAAAGATACAAATGTAGTGATCCGAAGGGGTACGTGCACCCCGATGTTTATAGCAGCAATGTCCACAATAGCCAAACTATGGAAAAAGCCAAGATGTCCATCGACAGATGAATGGATAAAGAAGATGT
>NC_138378.1:33846192-33863889 GCF_054177405.1 Leptonychotes weddellii
TAATGTATGGGGATTAACATAAGAATAAAAAAAAATAGAAAAAAAAATTAATGATGTAATGTATGGTGATTAACGTAACATAATAATAAAAAAAGAAGTTGTTTGTTGTTCTTAGAATCAGGAGCTAGCTGTAAATCTTGAGAAAGAGGAGGCTTCAGATTTAAATGTTGTAATGGAGAATAGATACGATCTAGCTTGTTCAAGAACCAGATGGAGAGAAGTATCTTTTAAAATGGTCAAGTACTCTTTTTTTGGTTTGTTTGTTTAATTATGGAAGATTCCATTTACTTTCAAGTGGTTTCATGTTAGAATAAATACTGGCTTATAATAGCTAAATAGCTCAAAAGTCTTTTCAATAACTCAAGGTTTACCATGAAACATGTTTACTTTGCTTCAGGGAAGCAGGTAGGACGAGACATTCTTTCTATCCATGAA
This sequence comes from Leptonychotes weddellii, assembly GCF_054177405.1. Taxonomy (NCBI): domain Eukaryota; kingdom Metazoa; phylum Chordata; class Mammalia; order Carnivora; family Phocidae; genus Leptonychotes; species Leptonychotes weddellii. Next base: position 33,846,628 of record NC_138378.1, read on the forward strand.
CCTCAGGGATTTTGTCGGTAACAGTGACACCAAACATCTCTTTGGGCTTCTCTTTGGAACTGGAATGCCAGGAAGAGATTATTGATTTCTCTCAGTATTTCCCACTGGATAATCCATGTTGGTTAAGAACTCAGGGTGTTTCAAAATGGATGGGACAAAGAGACAAAAGAAGGGAGATATTTTGGTTACTGTTGATGTTTTTGCTGGGGTTGCAAGATCAGAGGAGATGCTTCATAGCTAATAAAAATTCTTAAATTAAATTTAATGGGGACCAGGAATTTTCAGAGTCCTGCAATTCCCCCTTCGAGAATTAGGGTGTAGTGTTTTATGGAGGTGATAGTACTTTGAAGTTTCTCTGTGGAGAAAGGCGTTTGCCATAAAAACATAGGATGTGTAACTAAAATATAGTTAATTTTGTTGTTAGGGCCTATCTTAACTTTTTATGGCCTAAATTTGTTTTTTAGTAAAACAAGGCTACCCTTTTATCCAGTCAAGCATGTTTTCACAGCTCTCTTACAGAAATGCCCCAATTTCTGGAATCCACTCAACACAGAAGGCCCTTTTATGAGGCAGGAATCTGTAATAGCTGTGGTGAGAAGCCCATGGCCCACACTGTGGGGATTTTCCAGTTGGTGTCATTTAAAATCCCAATGGGCTTAAAGGGTTAATACTAATTGATGTAGGAAAGACTTTCTTAGGGTTTGAAGCCAAGGGCCAAGAAAGAATTCTTGAGATGTCTTTGGTGCAAAAAGGTGACTTTATTACAGCATGGGGACAGGACCTGTCGGCAGAAAGAGCTGCAATGGGGTCATGAGGGGTGACCTCATTATATACTTTCAAGTTGGGAGGGGGTTAGGGATAAATCTCTAAGGAATTTTGGAAGCAAGTTTTCCAGGACCTTGAGGGGGCTAGCTATTGTTGGGGAAAGGTCATTTATTACCATCTAATAAAACCTTAGTCATGAGACCCTTCAGATGTGTATCGGTGGGGCATATGCTTGGGGGATGATTGTGAACACGTATCTTGGAGGGTTTAGAGATAAAGGAAGTTTCCAAAGGAATTCTTATACATTAAAGTAGACTTACAGGATCCTGGTGGAGGTTGGGGCTCAGGCTAGGATTGCCTTTTGCCCTTAGCAAAGTATTAATATTGAAGCAGTTGAGTCCCTAGAGGAATGTCACTCTGCCTGTTTCAAGGACTTGTCGGTGGTCTCTAGGTAGTAAGGAAATTTAATAACTTTTCTTCTGCCTTTGTTTCCCACATCACTAATGAACTAATGAAAATTGGTGTCTTCCATGGCTTAGTTAGCTATAAGGGATTATTTTTTTGGGGGGGGTGGTCTGATTTGAACTGAAGACTTTTAATCTTCTTGTGTTCATAGTTTGGGTTTGTCTTCACATCGATCAAGCATACATAATAAACTTTTCTTTCGGGATGCCTGGGTGGCTCAGTCGTTAAGCGTCTGCCTTTGGCTCAGGTCATGATCCCAGGGTTCCGGGATGGAGCCCTTCATCGGGCTTCCTGCTCGGCGGGAACCCTGCTTCTCCCTCTCCCACTCCTCCTGCTTGTGTTCCTGCTCTTGCTATCTCTCTCTCTCTGTGTCAAATAAATAAACAAAATCTTAAAAAAAAAAATAAACTTTTCTTTCTCCTAGAGGAGACAAAAGAAAATGAATGAATGCTGGTGAAAAGTGATAACTTTAGGTTAAAATGAGTGTTATTGATTTGCTCTGTGTTACATGAATAATTCATAACAAAAAGGACAAAGCAGAGGTGCTTAGGGACACAACATTTATTGAAAAGTCATAATATTAAAAGTAGGGAAGAATTAAGAGAGATAAAGTCATTTTCATTCTCTGATTTTTAATTCAGATATCCCCCTATAGTCTTTGACAGCAAAATGAGCACCGGGTAAAAGAAGAATTAGCATGTGTATGGCTCTGTTGCTTGGGTGGGTGTGCAAGACTACCAATTAGTAGTCTTCTGTTAGGGTGTTCCTACTGAGATTTCAACTCCTAACTTCTTTGGCTGCCTTTCTTCATTTCTGAAACAGACTTGACTTTACTCTGCTCTCTCTCTCTGTGTTTCAAAGTGTCAGTGAATATATTCTTTACATGATCAATATCTATCATATTTGAAAACAAATTTCAAATCTGACAGTACCAAGTTTTGATGAGATCATGGAGCAACAGAAATGTTTACATATGCCTGATGGGAATATAAATTTTTACAATTGGGTAATATGTTATAAGCTAGAAAATTTGCATTCTATAACTCAGTAATACCTCTCCTATATTTTCCTTATTGGTAAAATTGAGTTAATAATGTATCTACTTCAAAGAATTTTTAGATTAAATTAGCAAAAGAAACTAATTAGTAAAACCAATTAAGTTGGCTAATTCATTACTAACTAAATTAGTAAAACAGACTAATAAAAGTTAGCTCTTATTATCATTAGTAGTAGTAGTAGTAGTGACAGTTATAACATTATTACTTTTGTTATCTATGCAGCATAGAAATCATTGTTTATAATAGCAAAAAGAAATTGAAACAACTTATCACCAAGAGAATGGATAAATAAATTGTGTATATTCATATAGTGGAATACTATACAGGTAGTACGTGTATCAACAGGGACGAATCTCAAAAATATATCATGGAATAAAAACCAATTTTTAGAAAAATAAAATATCATACCAGTTATACTTAGGCTAAAACATACAAACAATACTGTATATATTTTAAAAGGTATAATTACAAATGTTTTGAAAGCTTAAAGAAAATATAGAAATAATAATCCCCAAATTCAGGATTGCTGGTAGCTCTGATGGGGAATGAGGGGTATGTAATCAGAGATGGAATTTCAACGGGATGGTGATTCTATTACTTAAGCTGGGTGTTCATTGCATCCTTCTTTGTCCTTTGCTATATCTTAAAGATTGCCCTCCAGATAAATTAGCACAGAACAACAGAACGAACAAATACCATATTAACGAATCACTGTTTATGTATCTTCTGTGAATAATACTTATCATTTGCATATCAGAAGTGTTTGTCCAAAAAAGGGCTTGAGTTTCTGCTGAGATTGGAAGAAAAACATGCTCTTTGGAAATTTGTGCATCCAACATTCACCAGTGAACACCCATAGAGTTACAGAAGGCAGATCAGTTGACCTGAGAACCAACAAGTGATTACCTTGGCCCAAGTGAGCTGCATTGCTTTGTCTATTTGTCTATTCTGAATTTCACAAAATATTTTGCTCTTCCATGGCCCTAAGGATGGTTTTGTCCATTTATGTCTGAACTATTTTTATATTCTTCTCTGGATGTTCTTTATCGTGCCCATGCCAGCATTTTCTCCCATGTTTACATTTCTAGAGGGTGGTATTCTGTCTGAAGCCCATATCAGAGCCCATTCATTTATTTAAGAGATATTTATTGAGTGTCTGTTATGTGCCAATCATTGCTAGGTATTGACTCAACTCTTTTATTTTTATTTCTATTGCTATTTCATTATTTATTTACTTATTTATTTATTTATTTATCATGACCCTGAGATCAAGACCTGGGCTGATATTAAGAATTGGATGCTTAGGGGCACCTGGGTGGTTTAGTCGGGTGGGCATCTCTCTTTGGCTCAGGTCATGATCCCAGGGTCCTGGGACCCAGCCCTGCATTGGGTTCCCTGTTCAGCGAGGAGTTTGTTTCTCCCTTTTCCTTTGAGCTTCCCCCTTATTCATGCTTTCTCTCTCTCTCAAATGAATAAACAAAAAATCTTAAAAAAAAAAAATAGTCAGATGTGTAACTGACTGAGCTACCCACTTGCCCCCTGACTCAACTCTTTTAAATTGTTTGGTGACATTTGAATCTATTTTTTCTGAATATTATTTACCCATATGAGAAATGTTGCCTAGGTAGGCCAGAAAGATGGGGATGCTCTAAGGGATCTCTTTCTGATGCTTGTTGTCCTCCATTCTTACCAGGTTCTCCTTGAACCCCAAATTGGGGCTAGGCATGTTTCTAAAAGAACCCTCAAAGCCCAAAGCCTTTTATATTATGCCAAGGTTACTCATAATTATTATTAAGCTGGCAAACATCTTTTACATTTTACATTTTTAATGGGAAAAGTAAGAAACATTTCGGAGGTCAATTTATTTTTCCACTTGGTATCAGTTATGGGGCTGATTTTAAAACAATTTCTAAAGTCTTATACACTGTGGCTTAATTGTTTCAATTCATAATCCTGAGGAGTAAACATGTTGAAATATTTCAAAGGACTGAACAGCTTCTGCTAGCACAAAGGGTGCTGTCACAAGACAGCAAGCAAGATTTCTGAAGTGGAAATTTGCTTTCAGAAAATCTGGGCAGTTACCGGGATTTCTGCAGACAGTGCACGGTAATGTGTTTGTTTTTTCCAATTGGCCTATTCATAGCTTCTATTGCTGGCACAGCATTATCTCTCTTTTATTTGCATTTATCCACAGAGTTTATGATAATAATAATTATTATTATATTTGTTATAACAGCTAAGATTAAGTCAAGTACTATCATGTGTCAGACTGTGTTTTAAGCAGAGTTGTTCTAGCCCAACCAGCCTGAGACCACCAGGGACAAGCCGCTAGTCCTAGTAAGTCAGATTATTGATGCCTTGCAATGAGGGAGAGCACACGCTGGAGGAAATGTGGTAGATCTTACCAAATAAAATCGAAAGTGCAGTTCTAGGATTTTGGAGAAGGGTGGAATTTAGGTAAAATGTAACTGAAGCAGCATCTTGATGGGCTGAAAGCAAAGCTGGGCTGTGTGTAAGGGGTCAGCATTAGGTCTGGACACAAAGTGGAGTCAGGATCCTTTTACTTTGAGACAGTAAAGTTAAGGTAGATGTGGAGTACTATAGCCGGAAACTCCCTATTTGGAGGTCTGCACATGGCTTGTAAGTCCAGGTTGGTTTTCCCTGCCAAAGTGACTCAGATTCTCTAGATGAGAATAGGATGCTTTTGTGGGAAACTGCCAGAAGCAGAGACAAGCCTGGCTGACAGCCAGAAAGGTAATGGGACCTCAGTCCTACAACTACAAGGAACTGAATTCAGCCAACAGCCTGAATGAGCTCGGAACACTTTTCCCCAGAGCCTCTGGTAAGGAATGCAGCCCTGCCAACGCTTTGATTTCAGCCTTCTGAGAACCCATTACTTAGCAGAGGAATCATGTGAATCCCCTGGACTTACTAACGACAGAAACTCTAATAAGATAATAAATGTATATTTTTTTACAAAGACAAAAGCCCCAAACCAGACAGAGTGGGATGTTTCATTCATATTGGTATGATTTCAAAGAGCAATGTTTCTCAGAGTTTATGATTTAGGGAACAGAATTTCTCAGCGGGTAAAAAAGCAGCTGTCCCCTGGTGAAGGGGGTTTTACGACACTTTACAGCTATAGGGTGCCCTTGGGAGGAATGCTGTTTGCTGTTAACTTTGCTACTGGCTTTATCTCGTCTATTTGCCAAGCCTGATTTTTACTTTAAAGTCCAAGCTCATTTTTAATTTCTCAAGGTATTGACTGACTTTATCCTTACAACATTCCTACTAAGTACGTAGTATTATTTTCCCGTTTTTTAGTTGAGGAAACTGAGGCATCGGAACTGATTAATTGCCCAAATGGGAGAAAAAAATCTTAAGGAGTGGTACCAGGCTTCAGCCTAGGCCATCTGTCTTCAAAACCAAATGCTTACATCCTATACTGTCCTGCTAAGTGGGCCTTTACACCTAGGCCAATAGTAAATATTTTAGCAAATGGAAATAGAATTCCTCTTAGGGAAGAAAAATTCGTTTCAACCATTTCTCAGGCCAGAGACATGGATTAGTAAGGGTAATGACACAAATGGGTAACTGAGCAGCTCTGCATTAACAACAGTAAAAATCCTAACATGTATATACAGTCATTATGTGCTTTAACTCACTTAATTCTTACAACAACACTGTAAGCGAGAGTGATCCCATTTTATAGATGAGCAAATTGTGGCCTCCAGAGGTGAAGTAACTTTCCCAAGGTCGTGTGGATTGTAGGGGGTAGAGCTGGGATCCACACGTCAGAGGCCTGTCTCTAAAGCTCAATTTTATTAATGATTTTGTTATATAAGAACACACAAGAATTAGGGGACACAGGTACAAAAAGAAGGGAAGTAGGAATAGAGATGATGTGGTAACTGAGCCCACTGAAAGGGAACAGAGGGACTCCCCAGCTCAGATGGCTAATATTCATTTTGTACTTGTTTACACTGTTGTGATATAAACTTCCCTGTCTCTCCAAATCTGCTCTGCACATAAGGGTTTCTGTAAATGGGATTCTTTGGTAGTAGAGTTGGGAAAATGAGTTTCAGAAAAAAGTCACAAGATGTATAATGCAAGGTGTGTAATTCATGAGACGCTGGAAATAATAGCCTGAAGGAATGGGAAAAACATCACCTCAGATATTTACAATTTTTGGGGGGGTGGTGGTGGGGAATTTGGAACTTTCCAGAGCATGCAAAAAGAGAGTCAATCTTATTGAGATCATAGAGGCTGGAAGACTTTAGTTGACAACCATGTTGCATGTCTGTTAAGCATAAAAAATGAAAACAAAGAGTTGAATTTAATTATACCATTGACAAGTGATATATTGGCAACTGTTAATTATTTCTGGTACCTAGCATAACATCAGGTATGTGGTTGCCCCTGAATAAATAAATATTTGTTGAATATAAATAATGAATAAATGAATGACTGGTTGTTTTTAAACAGCAATAATTAATGGATAGAAGTCAATTATTGTATTCTGTTCTGCTTATAGACAATTAGAAACTCTTTCCCACCCATATGCCATTTATATCTTTGTCTGGTGAGTTAGAGTAGAGGCTGCAGATGGTTGCTAATGCCTTCCAGTTTATGACAGTGGCACCTAATGCATGTGTCAGGACTGAAATCAACAAGTAGGTAGTACTCGATTGTCAAATTCCACATAATGAAGTCAATTTTGATGAGATAACACAGACTAAATGCAAAGCACAATCTGTCATAACCAATGTTTATTCTTTTCCTACCTAAATGTTTCCAGTAAACATTTTCTAAAATGAAAGGCTTTTTATAATGCACCATAACTTTTAAACCCCAATTTTCTCAACATTTTAGACTTTTTTTGTGTGTGTGTGTGATTTATTTTCAGGAGCATTATTTACTGAGTGCCCATTTCTGGACTATGATGCAATGGTGGTTGTTTGGGGGTTTTTTTTAGAGGATTTTTTTTTTCTTAAGATTTTATTTATTTATTTGAGAGAGAGAGATAGGTAGAGAGAGCCCAGTGGGGGAGGGGCAGAGGGCAAGGGAGAAGCAGACTCCCCTGTTGAACAGAGAGCTCAACGGGGGGGCTTGGTCCTGGGACCCTGGGATCATGACCTGAGCCAAAGGCAGATGCTTCACCGATTGAGCCACCCAGGCGCCATGATGCAATGGTGGTCTTGAGGTAGGCAATTGGCATTTTTGGTTGCAAATAACAGAATCCACTCTACTAGTTAGGTAATGAAATAAACTTATTCTTAGATCTTAGATAGTTCATAGCATTACAGAGGGTAAGAGTATTAGGTATGTAGCCTAGGCAGCAGGAATGATGCCTCAATGGTACCACTGGTGGCTCCAGAAGAGACCCTTGTTGCTACCATCAGGCACCAGCTCTGCAGGTGTTACAGGTGTAGGTACTACTTTTATGACTTTAGCCAGTTCTCCATGTGAAATAAGAATTCTCTCCACTATACTTAGTCACCCTCCCCAGAAACTGGATTCTACATGGCAACTAGTTTCTCTTCCAAATCCAAGGTGGGAATATGTGATTGGTGGAGTTGAAGTCACATGTCCATGTTTTAGTTACAAAGGAATCTGGAAATATAAATGTAAATAAGTGAATTCTGGATTCTACCTGAGAGAGGCAGACTTGTAATGTGGGAAACACAGACAGGCTGTCCAAAACATGCTAGGTAGCCACACACATGGCACATATTTACCATGGCCTTGGAATCACAGAGGGGTGTATGCTGAAGCTATTGTGGACAAAGCAGAGGGATCTCCTTTAAAGGATCTTTTCCTGCTGCCCTGTTTTAATTCGTCTTTCCTGGTCTTGTCTCTTTTTTACTCTTAGTTATCATTTCTTCCGAGCGCTGGTTACAGGAAAAAAAAATGTTAGTTCTTTTTATTAGTCATGTTAGATACAATCTGCTGAACTTTGATATATTCTACACTCTATGAAGAGAGCTTTACATATATTTCAAATTTATTCTTCACAAACCCTTCATAAACCTGTGAGATAGATATTCTTCCAGCCTTGAATTTTACAAGTGAGGACACTGAAGTTAAGAGCAGTTAAGGTGTCTTGCTGGGATCCATGGTGGGATGCAGAGTGAGTGACAGAGCTGAAATTTGAGCCACATCCCCAGGACTTCAACGCTGGTTCTCATCCTGCCCATTATGGTAAATCTTTCTCTTAAGTTTACACACAATGATTGATTTATAGGTTCCATTGTTCTCTAGGTTGACTACTTATAGGTAACTAGATCTTGACATTTCTTTTTTTTTTTTTTTAAAGATTTTATTTATTTGACAGAGAGAGACACAGCGAGAGAGGGAACACAAGCAGGGGGAGTGTGAAAGGGAGAAGCAGGCTTCCCGCCCGCCGATGCAGGGCTCGATCCCAGGACCCTGAGATCATGACCTGAGCTGAAGGCAGACGCTTGACGACTGAGCCACTCAGGCACCCCTAGATCTTGACATTTCTTTCCTTTACAAATAAGTGAATGAAGTGTTTTGAATTCCTGTAATTTATAAGAGATTCAAAAATATAAACAAAGCAATTGCCACTGAGTAGCACTCCTTGCAGAGATAAATCCAGCTTCTTTGTGTCAGGGTTATTTTAATATGAGTTCTGAAGGAAGCAAGTTAGGACTGCCCATCTTGCAAGAAATGCAATCACTCTGCACTTACTCCTGGGGATTCAAGAATGAGTAAAGCTCAGTCGCCACCTTTTGGGGCACAGAGTCAGAAGGGGTCCCAGTTAGTTATTCTGTGGGTTTGGTTTAATCCATCTTTTCTGGTAACTCTAACTAGTGTCTATCCTTTGACTCAGCCCCCAATCTCTCTCACCATCACATCCACTAATACCAAGAAGTAAAATTGCAGCTTTAAATCTCTTTCCCCTTTCAAGCTTCAATGGCTGTTGATTTGCCCAACAACCCACTTACCTCATGGATAAAGGCGAAACACAGGATCATGTCTGCAATAGGAAGAATGATTACTATATCTATCTTGAGAGGTCATTATGAATACTCAAATTTACATTATTACCATAGCTTATGCTTTTACGAGAGATGTTGGTTTCTGAGAATATTACCTAAGCCTGATTTCCTATAGAAATCACATGCACTTTTAAAATTTAAAGACTCGTTTTTCAAAAAAGATTTATTTATTTATTTGAGAGTGAGCGTGCGCACATGAGAGAGAGAGACACAGCATGGGGGTGGGTGGGGCAGAGGGAGAGAGAGTCTTAAGCAGACTCCATGCTGAGCATGGAACCCTGACAACGCAGGGCTCAATCTCACGTCCCTGAGCTGAAACCAAGAGTTGGACACCCAACTAACTGCACCAACGAGGTGCCCTTAAAATTTAAACTCTTTTATTTCCCAACAGCCACTGATGATTTTTATCTTGGAAAGGATATATTGTTATTTTTATAAAAACAGGTTTGAGGACAGGAGTATAAAACAAACTTCTTCATACCTCTGCAGAGTGTACTTTTGTGTATTTGTGCAATGATACTCAGTCTGGGCTTCATGGCAGATGTACATGAGGGGTTCCTGGGGTGACAGCCGTGGGAGGGTTGGGGGCACCCTTGCAGGTTCACAAGCCTTTACCTGCTTCTCAGGACCCCTCTGCTCGAACCCGTTTGGTATTTGGGGTTCTACATGAACTTTCATTTGAAGAAAGGATTTCACTGTTCATGTGAGTTTGAAGACTACTGAGGTAGAGAAGGGTTGAGAGAAAGCAATTTGTTCCTACTCACCAGTGACTTCAAGGGAGTACTTTAGGCTTTTCTCAAAGTATGAATTCTCAATGTCCAATGGACCCATGTTCATTTGTCAATTCAAAAATGTGCCCAAATCAGATATATATTGGCAAGTCTGCCATTTTGGGAAACCCCTAAGTGATTTTGTCCATGAAAGCAAATCCTAAAAAGGTTGTTTTTTACAAAAAAATCAGTTGGGGATTTTTGCAGTAAATTAGGGAGGATTAACATCATTTAACACACCCAGTTTGCCCTCTCATTTCTGGGAAGTGTCATAAGTTGTGTAGATCTTCCTGGATTTCCTATGTTTCTGGAAATTTCGAATTCAGTTTATAAAAGTTGTGTTTTCCTGTGGCTGAGATTGTCACACTGGTTCTCTGGTTCTTTCTCTGCCTCCCACTCCCCTTCCACTTAGAAAAATGTCTTCTGCTCTCTTTTAAAAGGGGGAAAGAGCTTTAAAAAGACCCGAGACCTGCCCCAGTGGTTAGTTTATAGCTCCCTCAGCCTGCCTTGCTCTAGGGCTAACATAAACTTGAGCTTCCAGGGAGGAGAATGTTCCCCTCTCTGTGTGTAGGTGTTTTTCCTCTGTATCTGGGTCTGCCTGTGGGTTTGGTCACTCTGAAGTGCTGAAAATGTTTGGCTGACACCATGCTGGGCATGGACTTCATATAATCTGTTAGTGTCGGGCCTGGCTCCCCTTGCTGCTGATTGCAGGGCTCATTTCATTCTTCTCCCACATTTGGAGACTTGGGGCTCTCTCTGCTTTCCCTGCATGCACACACAGCAATGAATGGCCTTTTCTCTTGTCTCCTTTCAGTGGTGCTGTGGCCCCACTCCTCCTCAGAGCCTCAGAGAACCACTGCTTGCCAGCGCGCTGGGGAGAGCACAACCCCAAAGTGGCCCTGGGCTCATTAGCAGGCTTCTCCCCAAGCCCCTCTGTTCAGGGCAGACATCGTGATAGACAGAGAAGCAGGAGAGGATCAGAACTAAGTTGGGCTCCAAATTATTTCTGAGTTTTGCTCCTGGCAGAAAAATCCCACATCTGACCCTAAGCAGCAGCCTGCAAATTGGTCTTTAGAGCTCTCCTTGGTGGCTCAAGAAAGAACCTAACACTGCAATTTAGGCTGGGCCAGGCATTTAATTATCACTGTGCCTTTTCTACTGCACTGGACTTTCTGGACTGAACGGAGTACCTCCACCCCCAGAGAGGGCAGCCCTAGCCCGACTGCTCTGCTTGGAGAGGCATGTTGCCATTTGAGCCTTGGAATAATAATAATAAATAATAATAAGTATTATTATTATTATTAATTATTATTTTAGTTACTTTCCAGGCAGTCTTTAAATAGTTCTTATCCTTATTTCAGGCTGTGAAGGTGGACCTTTCTTTCTTCAAGTATAGAGAGGGAACAGGGAGGCCCCATGTAAGTACCAGCAATTTATATTGGGCCTTTGAAGGATCATTTCCTTCCTTCCTTCCTTCCTTCCTTCCTTCCTTCCTTCCTTCCTTCCTTCCTTCCTTCCTTCCTTCTTTCCTCCTTCCCTCCCTGAACAAATATTTATTGAGGGCGTACTCTGTCAGGAACTCTTCTAGGCACATTTGAGTTGTTCATCAGTGAACAAAACAAAGATCCTGCCCTCCTGGCACTTACATTTTGGCCCTTTGTTGTATTAGGACACATTCAGAAGGAAATACTGTCCGTGGCTACACCCACAGCCTTAGGGCTACTGAGAACAAGGCTGTATCTGCCTTGCTCTGAGTCCAGCATCCATTTATGCCCAGCACGGCATGCCATGGCATCTCCAGCAGCTCACAGCCCCTCAGGACTGAGTGGAGGGCAGCTCCCGTCCCCAGCTTTTGGGCTGCATGGAGACACCTCTTGAGTCGGACTCTTTATGTGTCCATCCCACCACCTCCCACAGTTAGAGAAGGCAGTTTGGTGCCTTCCTCCAGGGTTCCACCTCAGATCCTCTTTCTTTTTTTGCTTCAGGGATTTTCTGAATCCCCCTTTCTGAAGTGGAAAAGGGCTTTCCAGCCTGCCCTTAAGCACAGTGTGGATACTGGCAAGTTAATGACCCTGGTCCAATCCTCAACCAACCTTCAGCCATCAGTAGGAGGTGGTGGATAAATACTCCAACTTCCAGGAGAGGGAAACTTTGGAGGCTTGTTCTATGTCACCATTGCCCCTGTTGCCATCAGGGTAACAGCTCAACAGTGCACGTTTTATCAGCTTTGCTCTCTGGCTGTCTCATGCTTTGTGCTCCCTCACTCCTGCTTCATGGAATCACTGAACAAACCAATGGCACCCAAGCCCTCGTCCCAGACACTGCTTCCAGGGAAACTCAAACCAAGACTCTTCTGCCACCTGTCTTCTCAAGGACACTCATTTGAAGGCAACTTAGAAGGTGATGATGATAACTGATAATAATAGCAATAGCTGGCCTTAACTGTTTGAGGGCTGACAGCCTACAAGGCACTGCTCTGAGCACCGGCATGTGTTGACATCTTTCAGCTCCCTCTCTTTTTCTCTCTCTCGTCTCAACAAGAGACTTGAGAATCCTGAAGCATTTGTGTAAGAACTCTGGTCACCTGAAGCTGCCACACTTGTGAGACCTTGTGGAGAGGCCATTAGAGACAGGGAGAGTTGTCTAAAATCCAGCCCCTACTGATCCAGCCCACATCTGTCTGAGATGACCTCAGATCAGCCACCATCTGATTACAGCTCCATGGCAGACCCTGAGACAGAACCAACCATAAGAGATAAGCAGTAATTATTTTTACTTTAAGCCACAAAGATTTAGGGTGACTTGTTATATAGCAATTTAATATAGAAAATTTCACAGTCAATGATCATTATGGTTTTTCTTAATTAGTTGAGAACCCTTTTTGGGTGATGTCTAAATTTTTTAAAAGATTTGTTTATTTGTTTATTTGAGAGAGCGAAAGAGAGCAAGAGAGAGAGAGCGCGCTTGTGTGTGTGTGTGTGCCACGCATGCATGCATGCACGTGCACTCCCAAGTTGGGGGAGGGGCAGAAAGAGACTCTTCAAGCAGACTCCCTGCTGAGTACCGAGCCTGATGCAGGACCCGATCCCACAGGACCCAAACCCATGACCCATGAGATCAATACCTGAGTCGAAACCAAGAGTTGGATGTTTAACTGACTGAGCCACCCAGGTGACCTGAATGTCTAAAATTTTTATAATGATAATAATATTATCTTTTATTGTGAACTTTGTATATGTCAATTACTGTCCTAAGCACATTGCATGAATTAACTCATCTAATTGTCACAGCAACTTCATAATCTCCATATTAAATATATATGAAAGAAAGCATAGAGAGATGAGTTAACTTGCTCGATGTCATACAGCCAGTAAGTGGTAGATGAGGAGCTCAAAACTCAAGTATATGCATTACACCATCAAGCCTGAAATTACACAAAGTCATACAGAATCACTTTTTGAACTGTGTCAGAACTTTATAATAAAAATGGGATTTGCATACAAGATTGTCTGCTTGCAAGTAGTACCACTTGGAAAGGAAAAATTGACATCAATGTTCCTCATTTGGAACCCTTTAAATAAAATAAAGATGAAATTACCCAGGAATTACACTACAATTTGTTTTATAAATAAATGTTTATATATTTCAAGTGAATAAGACTGGCTCCAAGACCTGTACCTCTGAAACAAATAATACATTATATGTAAAAAAAAAAAAAAGATAGTAGGAAGGGAAAAATGAAGGGGGGGAAATCGGAGGGAGAGACGAACCATAAGAGACTATGGACTCTGAGAAACAAACTGAGGGTTCTAGAGGGGAGGGGGGTGGGGGGATGGGTTAGCCTGGTGATGGGTATTAAAGAGGGCACGTTCTGCATGGAGCACTGGGTATTATACGCAAACAATGAATCATGGAATACTACATCAAAAACTAATGATGTAATGTATGGTGATTAACATAACAATAAAAAAATTTAAAAAAAAAGAAAGCTTCGGGGAAGGCAACTTCCCATGGCATTCCTATGCAGAGTGGTCACATGGGCCTCAGCATTCCAAAGGCCTACACTCTTCTCAGAAACCCTCCCTCGCCCCCAGAGGCCTCTGTGTTATATTTTAGCAAGCCAGGTGTTATGGCTGATTTGGTGCTCTACATTAACCCCAACAGTTCCCAGCCCTGATTTATTTTCTGGACTTTTACATAAATGGAAGTTTTCACTAAAAAAATAAATAAATAAATAAATAAAATAAACATTTCCATGTTCAAACTCCCAGGTTGCTGGATGATGAGTATGATGGGGAGACAGTGATGCAGGCCAAGTGGGAGTATGTTTGTTCAACTCCATTGCCATGACAGTTGGCTGCCACAAGCTCATCCAAGAATCATGCTCTTCTATAGCCACTAGGCCAGGGAGTGATCACATTGTCCAGTCCTCTCATTTGATAATTGAGGTAAAGGGAGATGTAGGGAGGTGATGTTTCCTGCCTACAGTTATACAATTAGTGGTGGAGTTAGAACTAGACACCAGTTCTCTAGAATCTTAAGTGTCATTATCACTATTGCAACACATCTGTTGTTGTCCATTACCACTGAACAAGATTACTGCAAACTTCTTGGGGATAATGGCTATAACTTCTCTCCCCTGCTCTTTTATGATATCAAGGATCAAGCTCTACATATCCCAGGCTCAGCCCATCACATGTCTACCCAGAATAACAGAAGAGGAGTCCCTATCACCTCCTAGCATTGCACAGCAGAGAGGGGAGGTCTTCTGGGCACCTGCTTTTCTGCTCATTAAAGAATTCTCCCAAGTTCAAAATGGTCAAATTCCAACTTAGTCAACATTCACAGCATAGTCATGTGTCTGTACCTAGACATTGCTTGTCCTGAGGGAGGGGATGATATTGGTTGAGAAAGAGCAAAATGGATACCTTGGAGGCTTCTATTTGAAAAACACTGAAAACCCATGTTTAACTAAGGCTCCCAGATGTCAAGTCTGCTTCCCCCCCCTTTTTCCTTCCTGTTTTTCAAATAGTACACCTCCTTCCTTCATTCCTTCCCCAATTCTCTATCTGTTAAGGTTCTTTGTTGGCAAAGTTGGTTACAGGAACCAACTTTGGCTAATTTAAGAGAAAGCTATTCTTTGGAAGACTTACAGGGGCTCGTGGAACCTAAAGCAGGTGGAGACTGAAACATTGGCAGGAGCAGTGTGGGGTAGGAGGCTCCCCCAGGACCAAGTTCTCCTTGGTTTAAGGTCTCTCATCTCTCTATTTAAAGTTCGTGCTCTAGGCTACAACCATCTACTGGGTTTGGCTTGAGTCACTTGATTTGAGTGAGTGATTCTAGTTCAGGGAAGCAGGGCTCCGATCACATTCCATCTTATACTTGGGAGTTAATCCCAGGAGGCACGTGTAAGGCAGTGGGAAAGTGAGACAGGGAAGGGAAGGCAGCCAGAAGCCCAACTGAGCCAGTTTCCACACAGGGCACTGGGGGCTTAATCTCATAGGGCAACCTGAGGAACCTATATGCAACCCACACTTCTGATTATCTGTCCCAAGGTCAAGCGAACTGGGATTTACGTCTACCAGCTCTCCTCAGTGATGGCTTGGAGGTGGTGGGAGTCCATCCTCAGCCACTTCTGGAATGCTACAAATAGGAGCTGAGTGGTCTTGGGAAAGGGAAGAACAAGATGGCAGCTGAAAGCCAAGCAATCTTGCACTAGCATGTTGTATTAGTCTCCTATTAATTTCTATTTTCTAATTAATTTCCTCATTAGCACAAACTTAGTGGCCAAGGACACGAATTAATATACTGAAGGTCAGAAGTCTAAAATCAAGGTGATGAAGGGCTACTTTCCTTTTGGACTCTTCAGGGGATGATCCATTTTCTTGCCTTTTCCAACTTCCAGAGGTTGCCTACATTCCTTGGCTCATGGCCCCTTTCTTCATCCTCAGAGTCAGCAGAATAGCATGGCCTCCCTCTGTCTCCACATCCCTCTCTTTTTGTCATCACATGGGCTTCTCTTCCTCCTCCTCTGACTCTCCTGTTTCCCTCTTATCTAAGACCCCTGTGATTACGTTGGGTACATCAGGATAATCCAAGAGAATCTTCCCATCCAAGGTTCTTAATCACATTTGCAAAGTCCTATCTACCTGTGTAAGGTAACGTAGTCACAGGTTCCAGGTATTAGAATGCAAACATCTTTTTTTTTTTAATTTTATTTATTTATTTGACAGAGAGAGACACAGGGAGAGAGGGAACATGAGCAGAGGGAGTGGGAGAGGGAGAAGCGGGCTTCCCACGGGGCAGGGAGCCCGATGTGGGGCTTGATCCCAGGACCCTGGGATCATGACCTGAGCCGAAGGCAGACGCTTAACGACTGAGCCACCCAGGCGCCCCAGAATGCAAACATCTTTGAGGGACCATTATCCAGCCTACCACACAGGGTAGGACCCCAGACTGACAGCCTTTATGGTGGGCAGGAGGGGACTGTTGGGAACAGACGTGGATACTGACCAGCCAAAGAGAGACAAATATCTTCTACAGAAAAGTACTTTCTTCTTGTTTTATAGAATAAGTTGTCCTCTCTACTATCTCTATTTGGTTTAAGATGAGGGAAAATGTTAGGCTCTGTGTCCTTGCTCCCAGACCTATGGAATGATGAAACCCACTCAAGATCCTGCAGGATTCTCACACGGATTCCCACACAATTGAGAGCAGTTCAGATCACAATCTCCTCTTCTTTTTGTCCAAATCACTTTCTGCTGACAGCTCATTTGCACCCACTTGAGCACCACCTCCAAACCCACAACGTGACCTCCAGAATCAAGTGCCCAGTACACAGCCAGAGTTCTCCAAATATTTCCTGAAAAGAAGGAAGGGAGGAGGATGCAGATCATGATGGAACCCTGTGTGTGCTGGTGTGTATGTGTGCACAATTGTGTTTGCATTCACCTCCTCTGACATCAGAGTGAACTCTGTGCACCAACTATGAGGCAAGCCTGGCCTGGATCTTTAAGCAAAAGTGAGGGGCACTGTCATTTTTTTCGGGTCAACGCTTGGCAGACATAATCAATCTCCTCTCATGCTTATTCCACACTGCTGGCATGCTGAGCAGTGATGGTGGGAACGAGGAGCTGGGGAGCTCCAGCCCCTGACCTGTCCAGCACTTTCCTGCAGATCAGC
>NC_138378.1:33864389-33896101 GCF_054177405.1 Leptonychotes weddellii
GAATGTTCCATGGGCCCTAGAGAAGAATGTGTCTTCTGTTGCTTTGGGATGGAATGTTCTGAATATATCTGTGAAGTCCATTTGGTCCAGTGTGTCATTTAAAGTCTTTATTTCCTTGTTGATCTTTTGCTTAGATGATCTGTCCATTTCAGTGAGGGGGTGTTAAAGTCCCCCACTATTATTGTATTGTTGTCGATGTGTTTCTTTGCTTTTGTTATTAATTGCCTTATATAATTGGCTGCTCCCATGTTAGGGGTATAGATATTTACAATTGTTAGATCTTCTTGTTGGATAGACACTTTAAGTAGGATATACTGTCCTTCCTCATCTCTTATTACAGTCTTTGGTTTAAAATCTAATTTGTCTGATATAAGGATTGCCACGCCTGCTTTCTTTTGGTGTCCATTAGCATGTAAATTGTTTTCCACCCCCTCACTTTCAATCTGGAGGTGACTTTGCGTCTAAAATGAGTCTCTTGCAGACAGCATATCGATGGGTCTTGTTTTTTAATCCAATCTGATAGCCTGTGTGTTTTGAATGGGGCATTTAGCCTATTTACATTCCGGGTAACTATTGAAAGATAGGAATTTAGTGCCATTGTATTGCCTGTAAGGTGACTGTTACTTCATATTGTCTGTGTTCCTTTCTGGTCTATGTTACTTTTCTTTGCTTAGAGGACCCCTTTCAATATTTCCTGTAGGGCTGGTTTTGTGTTTGCAAATTCCTTTAGTTTTTGTTTGTCCTGGAAGCTTTTTATTTCTCCTTCTATTTTCAATGACAGCCTAGCTGGATGTAGTATTCCTGGCTGTATGTTTTTCTCGTTTAGTGCTCTGAATATATCCTGCCAGTCCTTTCTGGCCTGCCAGGTCTCTGTGGATACGTCTGTTGCCAATCTAATGTTTCTACCATTGTAGGTTACCGATCTCTTGTTCCAAGCTGCTTTCAGGATTTTCTCTTTGTCTATGAGACTCATAAGTTTTACTATTAGATGTTGGGGTGTTGATGTATTTTTATTGATTTTGAGGGGGGTTCTCTGTGCCTTCTGGATTTTGATGCCTGTTTCCTTCCCCAAATTAGGGAAGTTCTCTGCTATAATTTGCTCCAATGTACCTTCTGTCCCTCTCTCTTTCTTCTTCTTCTGGGATCCCAATTATTCTAATATTGTTTCATCTTATGGTATCACTTATCTCTCGAATTCTGCCCTCATGATCCAGTAGTTGTTTATCTCTCTTTTTCTCAGCTTCTTTATTTTCCATCATTTGGTCTTCTATATCACTAATTCTCTCTTCTGCCTCATTTATCCTAGCAGTTAGAGCCTCCATTTTTGATTGCAACTCATTAATAGCCTTTTTTATTTCAACTTGGTTAGATTTTAGTTCTTTTATTTCTCCAGAAAGGGTTTCTCTAGTATCTTCCATGCTTTTTTCAAGCCAGCTAGTATCGTTAAAATCGTCATTCTGAACTCTAGATTCGACATCTTACTAATGTCCATATTGATTAGGTCCCTAGCAGTCAGTACTGCCTCTTGTTCTTTTTTTGAGGTGATTTTTTCCATCTTGTCATTTTGAGGAGAATAGATGAATGAGAGAACTAAATGCTAACAGGGTAACAACGACCCCAGAAAAATATATACTAAAAAAATCAGAAGAGACTTGAAACTGCAGGAAAATAAAGGGAAAGAAAAAAAAGAAAGAGAACAAGGTATAAAATAAAGAATATGGTCAAATATGATCAGGCTGGTGCATAGATCAGTGCAACACACTAGTTTTGGGTCATATTTTGGTGTTAGAAGAAAGTGCCTCCCAATATTTTAAAGAAAGAAAAACTTATATGTGTACAAAAATAAGAGTAAATACAATGAAGGGATGGAATATGACTGTAAAGATGAACAGTATAAAAAATGTTATAAAAGGAATTGATAAGAAGTTGGTTGAAAAAAGAAAGAAGAGGGATTTAAAAAAAGGGAGAGAATGTGATCAGGCAGGAGATTAGAACAAAGCCATACACTAGAGATTTAGGGTATATTTTGATCTGTTAGAAGAAACTGTATCCTAAAATTTTAAAGAGAGAACAACTTATATATATACCAAAAATAAGGTTAACTACTATGAAGGGATAGAATATGACTCTAAAAATGAAAAATAAAAAAGATTTTTTAAAAAGGGATTGATAAGATGTTGGTTGAAAAAGGGAAAAAGAAAAAAAAGGAAAATTAAAAAAATTAACTTTGAAAGAGTAAAGAATCATGGTAAAAAAGCCATGAATTCTATATGAGGTATTCCCCTAGCACTGGGGTTCTGCTGTTCTCATTGATCGGTAAACTTGGTTTTGTCTGACTGTTCTGGCTGATCTTCTGGAGGAGGGGCCTGTTGCCGTGGTTCCCAAATGTGTTTGCCAGAGGCGGAATTGCCCCACCCTTGCCAGTCAGGGCTAAGTAATCCGCTGGGGTTTGCTCTCGGGAGCTTTTGTTCCCTGAAAGCTTTCCTTACAGCTTTGGAGGCCAAGAGTGAAAATGGTGGCCTCCCAATCTCCGCCCCGGAGTTGCTGAGAACTTGGGGCCCCACTCCTCAGTGAGCCTCCAGAGGAAAGCAGTCAGTCACTCCCGTCTCCCCAGTCTCCGGCCACACTCCGTGCTCACCCAGCCTGTGACTGAGCGTTTCTATCTCTGGCACCTGACCCCCATGTGGAGTCTCCAAACCCAGCAGATCCCTGCGGTGCACTCCCACGCTGCTCCTCCCGGGGTAGGAAGGGGTATCTCCCCGGATCTGCCGCTTGTTGGGTCCCTGCTGGAAGAGCAGTGGCCCGACTGTGCCTCGGATCATGGTTTATGGCAACCCCGAGCTGAGAGCCCCCTCCTTGGCTCCGTCTCTGCAGCCGGCTTCCCCGCTCCGATACCTGGGAGCTCTGCTGCACTCCAGGCACCCCCGGTCTTTCTGTGACCCCGAGGGTCCTGAGACCACACTGTCCCACGAGGGTTCCACCCCTGTTTAGCCACTGGAGTGACGTCCCTCAGCAGAGCTGACTTGTAAAAGTTCTGATTTTGTGCTCCGTGGCTCTATCACTTGCCAGAAGCAGCTGACGGAGGCCCCCTCCCCTGCCATCTATCCTCCTGAATATCGCCTTGGATTCACTTCTCCACATGTCCTACCTTTCAGAAAGTAGTCGATTTTCAGTTCAGAGAGTTGCTGCTATTCTTTTTTTCAATCTCCTGTTGAGTTCGTAGGTGTTCAGAATGGTTTGATCCCTATCTAGCTGAATTCCTGGGACCAGAGGAAATTTAGGTCTCCTAGTCCTCTGCCATCTTGCTCCTCCCCCACAATTACCCAACTTTAAGGAACAGGTGTACCCTCTTGGTGAGGTTGAGGTTCCTAACAGTGTAACTAGACTGAATAGAAACCAAATGTGGGTCATAATCTGGATTTAAAAAATTATGTCTCTCAGATAAGTTTATTTTAATTACATTTGCTTTTTTATTCTGAAAGTAGAATGTTATACGCAAATTACTGGAGACTTGAATTCTTGAAATCTGTTGACTTGAATTCTTGATAAAGCTTTACTTTGTTATCCCTTTAATGGTTGAAATGGATGATTGTGAAAACCCGTTTATCCCAGATGAATCTGACACAGTCCGTGCTCAAAGAACTGTGGGCAAGAGGGACACTCAGAGAGCTCTAGTCTAATGTGAGAGGAGAATCGAGAACTAGGGAGCACAGTTGAGGGAACAAATAATTTTGCCTAGTGTGGAAAACCACGTATCAGAAGCAGGATTTGAACCAGGCCTTGATACATGAGTAGGTGAGTATCAGGAGACAAAATGGGGAAAGAATGTTTCAGGCAGAGAGAGTGGCAAGAAAGCATAAATGTGAGGCTTGTGTGGTAAAATATGTGACAAAAGAGTCACATAACAGCGAGGAGAGACAGATCAACTTCTTCCAAGTGAGGAGGTAAATCTGAGGTCTTTTCCAAATGGCGGGTGGGATATGTGGACCTAGATGAGCGTGTGGAAAGAATATAGGCAGGTGATTGTAGGAAACGTCCTAGCCCTCTTGATTGACCTTGGGCCCCAAGTGGTTGGGAGGAAATGCAGGCATTTTACTGGGACCCAAGCAAGGCTGGGAAGTGACCATGAGGGTGAGGTAGAATTGGCAAGGCTTCCAGGAAATCACAGAGCTGCCAATGAGTGCATGGAGGGCTAGGGAAGGTTCCCTGTTGTGTCTTAATGAAACCAGTCAGTACTGAGCAGCCTAGTAGTGTGGTTAATTGTGCCACAGAACACCCAGGATGCTATTTGGGGAGGTGCCATGCCTCACTGTTGCAGAGAGCAAGACTGGATGCATTACACTGTGGAAAGGCTATGCAAACCCAGCAGAGTGGAGATATGGTCCCTCACTTTCTACTTCCTTCACAGTGGACTTCTGTGTGGGCAATCTTAGAATGGGAAAGAGAGAGGCAAAGGGAAAACATACTACACGTGACTGAACATTAAGTCTGAATTGGCCAAGAAGTTATTGCATTCCTCTGAGAAAACCCAGAGAGTGACCATGCCAGTTTGTCTGCTATGGGGTAGAAATTGTTACTCTTAATGAAGTTAGTGTTCACATCTCTGGGTTTTTTGTACAACTGTGATTGGGAAAGTCATGAATAATTCGTTATTTATCATTTTTCTCACCACAGGCCTTTGCCCGGAAGTAGATCAAATCCCCTGAGGCAGAGACAGTCTGTGCCTCATTCAGATCCTCTTGGTGTCCCCTGGGGGCCGTGACAGAATGTTCTTGCATGCCAACTGCTTCCTATGTCTCTCTACACTGCACAGGTTCTCTGATCATTGGATGGGTGCTCTGCTTGTGCAGCGTGGTTAGCCATGCTGGGGACTCAGACCCTTGGGAGCAACCCTCAACCAATGAAGGGCAAGAGCTGGTGCATAAATGCCTGTGTTCTTCTTCTCTATGGGAAAATTCTGAGGTATGTTCATAGTCTCTCAAGTCTCCCCAGTGGGACTGAATCCCTATTACCTTCAGCAGGAAGCTTCTTATGAAAACACCTATTACTAGCTTTCCTCCCTTCATTGTTCTACTTATCCAGTCTTCCTGGAAGCACCCTCTAAATAAATGCTTGTACCCAAATCCTTGTCTCACAATCTGTTTGGGGGAACCTCAACAAGGACAAATGAGTCCCCATTAGTCCACCAAACTGTTAATCAGAGATCCAGTTGTATTTTTTGAAAGATCAATATTGGATTGCCCTGAAGATTAAGAGAGACAGCATATGGACAAACTCAATGTGGTTATTGAGTAAAACCTCAACAAATTTGGAAGAGAAGCAGGAAAGCTGCACTCTTCTGTCTCCCATAAGAAAGGTTTGTGGGACATATATAAAAAGAGAGTCTCTACAATCCTAGTTGGGGAAGGAAAGTCCTAAATTTTGAGTTATAGCATCATAAAAGCACTAAGCATTTGAATGAGGAAAGGGCTCAGAAAATGTGTTTTATCTGCATAAAATGTAAAACTACTCTATCCTTTCTCTAAAGCTTTGATGAGAAAAAAAAAAAATCCTTTTGTATCTAGCTAACCAGGGAAGATAAATGGAAATTGTATGCTCATTATCTCTATTAGTTTTCTACTGCTGTGGTAACAAATTTCCCTAAACTTGGCTATAACAACACAAATTCATCATCTTGCAGTTCTGTAAGTCAAGAGCCTGCCATGGGTCCTACTGGGCTAAGATCAAGGTATTAGCAGAGTTGCATTCTTTCCTGGAGGCTTGAAGGGAGAAGTTGTTTCCTTGGCTTTTCTACCTTCTTGAGGCCACCCCCATTCCATGGCTTATGGCCTCCTTTCTCCATCTTCCAAGCCAGCAATTTTAAATCTCTCTCACCTTTCTTTGGTTGTACATCAATGCTGACCACACCTGGGAAAGGTTGTCTGCTTTCCAGAAATCATATGATTAGATTATGACTGTCTGGATAATCCAAGATAATCTCAGAATAACCTCAATCACATCTGCAAAATCCCTTTTGCCCTGTAGGGTAACATATTCACAGTTTCCAGTGATTAGGGTATGGACATCTTTGGAAAGCCATTATTCTGCCTGACTATTACTAATAGGGGCAAGAGGGTCACTTAATTTAGTTTATTACTCTTTAAAAAAAAGGAATATAGTAAATGTGTGTTTGTAAAGGCTTTCATTGGTTTATTCCTCAAGTTGAATATCCCAAACCTTTTTATAACATTTTTAAAAGATTTATTTATTTGAGAGAGAGAGAGAGAACAGGGTGAGAGGCAGACGGAGAAGCAGACTCCCCTCTGAGTAGGGAGCTCAATGCGTAGCTCAATCCCAGGACTCCAGGATCATGACCTGAGCCAAAGGCAGGTGCTTAACCGACTGAGCCACCCAGTTGCCCATTTATAGGAATTTTTTATTGCAGTCTAATTACTTAGACAAAGAACACTATGTGTACAACTCAATGGATTTTCAAAAAGTGGACACATCTAGGAATCATCACCCAAATGGAGAAATAGGACAGTCTAGCCTACAGAATCTTCTCATGCCCTGCCCCATTCATTACTCTCTTCTCCCCAAAAGAACACACCATGCTGATTTTTACCACCATAGATCAGTTCTGCCTCTTAATTTTAAATAAACATAATTATACAGTACATATTCTTTTATATGTGGCTTCTTTCATTCAATTATTGCATTTAAGAGAGTTTTCTATATTGTAGTGTGTAACAGGAACTTGTTCTCCCTGACTGGTATGTAGTATTCCATTTTATAAACATACCATCATTTATCCATTCTACTGTAGACATTGAGTTGTTTCTAGCTTTTAGCTATTAATATTATTACTACCATGAATTTTCTCTCTCTCTTTCTATATATATCTATAAGATAGCTATAGAATATATATCTATATATCTATATACCTATATCTATATCTATATATCTTTTGGTAATCATATATATGCATCAATTTTGAGTATGTATCTAGGAATGCAATCACTGGGACATAAAGTGTACATGTGTTCAGCTTTGGAAGATACTGACAAACGGTTTTTGAAGTGTTTGTACCATGAACATTCCAGTTGCTCCACATCCTCACCAACACTTGGTATGGTCAGTCTTTTAAAAATTTATACATTTGGGGCGCCTGGGTGGCTCAGTCGGTTAAGCGGCTGCCTTCGGCTCAGGTCATGATCCCAGGGTCCTGGGATCGAGCCCCGCATCGGGCTCCCTGCTCAGCAGAGAGCCTGCTTCTCCCTTTCTCTCTGCCTGCCGCTCTGCCTACTTGTGCTATCTCTCTGTCAAATAAATAAATTAAAAAAAAAAAAAGTAAAAATTTATACATTCTAGTGTGTAGTTGTATCTCCTGGTGGTTTGTTGTTTTTTTTTTTAAAGGTCGAATTTACAAATAGTGAAATGCACAAATCCTAAGGGTACAATTGAATGAGTTTTATCAAACCTTAAGCTTGTTTGGACTTTAAGGTTCCAAGCTGTTTAATGGGGAATTTTCCTATCAAGAAGATTTCAGGGGAATTAAATCACTTGTGGCTGAAGAGAAAAAACTGTATTTACTACATGCTCCTAACACATTCCTTCTTGTGTCAGGCATAATACTCAGGCAGAGGCAAGCACTCAGTTGGGTCTGTGGACTGTTGGATTGAGTTAGTATGTGTTGTTGACCTGAGAAGCCATTTATGTACTTACCCAAGGGACACTAGTCCAGGAAAAGGAAGGGCAGAGCCTCAGTCTCTGAGTCTCAGTAACATTACATAGTAGTCTAGCATCAAGAGAGTTTGCCTGCTTGGCTCCAGCCTCTTGTTGCTGGTGCCAAACCACAAGTATGTGATAAGACTGAAGCCAGGAGCATTCTGACTTCAAAATAGTTTTTCTTTCTTTCTTTCTTTCTTTCTTTCTTTCTTTCTTTCTTTCTTTCTTTCTTTCTTTCTTTCTTTCTTTTCTTCTTTTTTTTTGATTCTTGTCATATTCCTGTATGAGTCATGCACAGCTAGGTATGTATGTCATGGTTAAAACATATTTTTCTTCATGCCCCTGACATACACAGGTCCTGAGGCTTCATACTTAACTTGCTGCAGGAAATGTGCAGTGTAATTTTAATTTGCCTGCAAGTAAAGATGGTGAAAAAACAAAACAAAACAAAACAGTTGGCTTGTAAAAAGATGGTGGCCTGGATGTTCTCTGTCAAATGAAACAGACTCAACTTTTATTTCAATAATATGTGTCTCATGAAGCCTGGGTGGTATGAGTAAATGGCTCTGTTGGGATTAGGCAAATTAGTTTTTCTGAAGCTTATTTATTTCCATCTATAAAAGATAGTAACAGTCTCCTAGGGCAATCATAAACATTACATGAGAGAACATCGGAAAGCTCCTTATACAAAAGTTTAGAGTCTCCCTCCTTTATCCATGAATATTGTTAGTGATGAGATAATAGCATTTATGGAGCTAAGAAGAAAGGCTCAAAACCACAAGCTGTAAATTTGATTGACATAAGATCACCCATCAAGAAAGTTCAGTAGGAGGGACTACAACTCCAAATCATCCTGATCCTCTTAGAACTTCTACCCAAGAAACCAGGAGGGTGGTGTGCCAACATTGACAAAGATTGCATTAGCCAGTTCAAGTGTGATGTTCACACTGAAATAACTTAAGCTCTGTCATCTCAGACCATGTCTTCCAAAACCACTATGGTTATCACATTTCCCTGGCCAAAGGAGAAAAGTCATAGTGCAGTGCCTGAGGGAGGATTTTATGGTCCAGGTGTGGAAGGGGAACATATCACTTCTTCCTATTTCCATTGCTGCAAATCAGTCACCTGGCCACCCTTACCTGCAAGGGATGCTGGGAAATGCCATCTAGCTGTATGTGTGGGAAGAAGAGAAGAATGTAGATTTTGACAATCATTAAGCCACCTTGGCCACAGATGGACGATAGCTTGACCCAGGGTAACCTTTCCCATGTTCATGGGAATATAACTGTAGCCACATCACTGTGGAAGCAATGTAGGTAAAAACCAGAGGCTGTCAAAAAATATTCATAAAGTGCCTTTAGCCCTGTTGTTTAAAACCTATTTCTAAGTTTCTTAAATGCAAAGGATCAGTGTGCGGATTTATGTAGCCTGTCTCAATTTGCTAGGCAGTTTATTTGGACTCCTAAGTGTGCCTGAGTCACTTTACACCCCTGCTGTGCACAGTATAGTTTTAAAAGCCCTCCTCATTCCAGACACTTGAAGGATAAACCCATCCTGGGATGGTCTGACACTGGAGGTAAAACCTAGTAACTTGGGATGGAAAAATTTTCTAAGCTTCCAAGCGGCTTGTGGCTGAGCCTTTCTGATATTGACAACAAGAGGTTCAGTATTATGGATCCTAGTTGATGATGAGCACTGGAACTGCCAGAGGGCTGAATCTTTCTAAGTACAGCAATCTTAAATATAGCACACATAAATCACAGCCCACAACTCAGCTGTGCAAAAAAAAAAAAGTAACTCTTCTGAGAATTTAATCTTGAGGACCCACTCCCATTCCATCAGGTGGTTGAGATAATATTAGTCCATTAAGTCTAGTTATGGGTGGCGTTCATGAACTCAGATTATTCTGGAAACAGAAGACTTGAAGAATGACAATAACTTTGGTCATTGACATATGCTACAGGGCATCTTCTCATTCTGCACTTCTACCCCCTTCAGCTTCAGTGGATTTCTCTGTGCTTTCTCTGTGCCATGTGGGAAGGCAAAAGAACCAAACTCCTCTTTCCTTGCCAGGCTAGAAATCAGGGATCCTTACAAGTTTTTTTGTGGTCCTATCCACCTAGATTCCTTCTGTAACTATTCTCTCTCCAGGAACTTCTCTCTTCTAAGGAGCACTACCTCCTCCCCCTGCCTTCGACTTGTGTCTCTACTCTCACTACTTCCTTTCTGATTTCCCTTTTCCAAACTTGGAAGCATCTCTTTTCTAGTCCCCCAGGATATCCCTCTCTTCTCAGACCTGTTGCTGTCACTCACGTGAGTCTTTTGTGCTCCCCAAGATCTTCCCTTTTGGAACACAAAAGACCAGAGCAGGTTCTTTTTATTCCTCTCTATACTGTTCTGTAACTTCCTCCTCCTGGCTCGATGAAAATAGAGCAGCTGAACAGGGGTAAGGAGGAGAATGTGCCCATCAGTTACTATATTAGAGTAATATTCTACAACAACAATTCATCTACCTGCCTATCTTCCTTACGACATATAGGCACATACATACAAAGAAAGAAAGCAAACATATCATCCCACTATAGCATTTGAAATGAATGTGCATGAGTCTAGGCATTTCAAATGGTTTCCATCCAGCTCCATACATATATACATATATACATGGACAGACACGTATGCACATACAGACATATACACATGTACACATACACTATAGACACTATACACATACACTATAGATACGTGCACAACTTGGAAATGGACAAAAGAAATAACAAAATGTCCTTTCAGTTGGATTGCAGGACATAGTCCGGTGAACACTCGGGGGTTATCTGATTCTCTAAGAGCACGCACATTTTGATTGATTTTCTGTTGACTATTTTATAAGTTCTGTAGGGTTAAAGTTAATGTGTAGAAAACTGATAGAAATGCTAATGATTCTCGTGAAAAGCAATGCAAATGAATTTTCCCTGGTAAAGATGCAACTGATTTCTGCCAATTTGAAAAATGTCCCCAAACATTAAATTGCATTGCCTTAGAGGACACTATCCATTTTATATTTATTAGAATATTAATGTCCACGTTCTTGTTTTTCTCTATATATCTATCTACATCTAAATATACTTGTCTGTTCTTCAAATTCTCCTTTGGCCCAGTCTTAGCATATTATTGTTGATGAATTAACTAAAAAGGTGCATAAAGCCTTTCATATGTGTTTATTTTATATTTGAAAGTCAGGTTTTTTACATTTTGAAAATTACGCTGTAGTCATTTGTAGTATAAGCTGTTTCTTTGGCATCTAAATTGCTACTACAGTGTTAGGTCCATCAGCAATGTTCCAAATAGTTTCTCAGGATTTGTCCACATTTCATGTGGTCTTCAAAATAATCTTCACAATGATAGGCCATCAAATTTCTATTTTACACATTAAGAACTGAGGCTCAGAGAATAACTTGTTTAATTGTAGCTCCCAGGTTGTTAAAAAGTGCTGTATAATATAGCTGTGCTTTTAATAAATATCGAGCTTGCTTTAAACTCCTTTATCCTGCATTACTTTGGTCCATTTTAAAGTCAAAATAGCTCAGGACTATACAGTCCTCCTGTAAAATTAAAAGTATTAGAAGACATTATGGTCCTCATTTTAAACTTTTTTAAGGAAAAGCAAAATGTTAATTTTGGAGGTTTAAATTCAAAGCAACATTTGGTGAGATACAAAAATTGACCAGCTATAACTTTTGCATCCTTAATTTACAGAGGGTGGCCTGTAGGACATCGGATAGCAGACATCAGTTGCATCAAGGAGTCTATGATTGAGTATCAAATGGCTAACAGAGGCTAACAATCACCAATCCACCATGGATGTATAAAATGAAAAATGAAAAATACCCGTAAGATTAAAAGATCTAAGCAACAGTTTTCAGAAAGGTAATAAATGAGGCATCACGATTAATTAGTAATTTGAGATCAAATAAATTATTATTCTCCTTGTGGGGGAAGAGAAGAGCATAGGAAATAACATTTTACAAGGAAATGTCATTTGCAACAGCACAGATGAACCTGGAGGGTACTATGCAAAGTGAAATCAGACAGAGAAAGACAAACACTGTATAATTTTACTTATATGTGGACTCTAAACAAACAAAACCCCAAACTTATCGAAAAAGAAATCACATTTGTGGTTATCAGAGATGGTGGGGGAATGGGGAATTATAGGAAGGTGATTAAAAGGTACAAACTTCTAGTCACAAGATAAATAAGTAGTAAGAATATAATGTACAACATGATGACTGTAGTTTTACTGCTGCATGATATATAGGAAAGTTGTTAATAGAGTAGATCCTATGACTTCTTACCAAAGGAAATTTTTTTTTCTTTTTCTGCTTTTTATTTTTATTGTATCTCTAGGAGACAATAGATGCTAGTAACACTTATTGTAGTCATCATTTCACAATATATGTAATTCAAACCCTTATGCTGTACACCTTAAGCTTATATTGTGATGTGTATCAATTATATCTCACTAAAATTGGGGGGAAAAGATAATGTTTTCTATCAGCTTGGCATTTGGGTACAAAATTGATCAGTTCATCTTTATTATTTTCTTTTTTCTCTCTTCTCCAAACCAAAAGGAAGGAGTGGTTCAAAGTTGAATGGTACCATTACTGGGATACTTTTATAGTGTTTATAAGAATTCTTTCTTTCTTCAGACTGGCTTCTCTTGATTTTTGTTTTTCCTGCCCTGAACTCATGATTCATGATACTTTGTGAAGCTACCATAAACATTCTTTCTTGAATTTCCTGACAGAGTAAATACGAGTATACCTAAGAGCAAGATTAACCACCTACTTTGCAGGCCCAATACAAAATGGAAATGTGGACCCTTTTTTCAAACAAGAAAGAGAACATTACCAGCACCCCAGAATCTCACTCATGCTCGCCCAGCCATGACTTTCCCAAGGGTAACCATTACCCCTACTTCCAACAGCACAGATTAGTTTGGTCTCTTTCTGAATTTATGTTAGTGGAATCATGAAGAATGTATTCCTTTGTGTCTGACTTCTTTTGCTCAACATTGTGATTGTGAGATTTTCCCATATCATTGCACATAATTTTAATTTCTTTGCCTTTATTTCTGGACAACATTCATTTTATAAAACCTTAAAATTGTTACCACTAGTATCAGAATACATTTCCTTTTGCCCCAGATCTTTTCTCTGACATGGACACACATGCACACACACACACTGTGATGAATTCAATCTACTCTAAATGGAGGTGGGAAAGTGGGGCTTGTATTTTAACTGGTTTTGACCTCTGCACAGAGTGTTGGTTGCCCGGTAGCCACAAGTGTTAAATCTCCAGAAGATATTGGTTGACGCATTTTATCCCACCATCTTCCTCTCCAAATGGCTAATGTTTTTCTTCTTCTTGTGAGTGATCTAGTGCACGAAACTTCAGCTGCTGACATACCAAATCTATATTCAACCTGTTGTTCCAGTTCTGGGAACCTGACAACTTTCCCTCATTCCATTTCCAATTAGTTGGTTTATACTTTTTGCCATATTGGTGTGATAATGTGAAGACATCACTCATACATAATGACAGATGGAAAAATTCACAGAAATGCACCACAAATAAGATGTGCATCAATTGTATCTTAACTTGTTTTGAATGCAGGGATATGTCATCAAATATTTTCTTCCAATGTTTTTGAAGTTTTCAAGACTGAACTTTATTCTTTTTATTTCCTTATTTATCAGTGTTATTAATAGATAATTCACATACCATATAATTCACTCATTTAAAGGATACAATTCAATGATTTTTACTATACTTAGATTTGTGCAATCACCACCACAATTTCAGAACATTTTCATTACCCTAAAAGGAAACCCTATATCATTAGCAGTCACTCTTCATGGTACCCCAATCTCCTCCTTCCCCTTGCTTGTCCCCAGGTAGACAAGCACTAAAGCACTAATCTACTCTTTGTCCCTATTGTTTTACCTTTTATGGACATTTCATATAAATGGAATCACACAATATATGTCCTTTTGTCAATGGCTTCTTTCACTACTTCATTCTTTTTTATGGCTGAGTAATATTCCACTATATATATATATATATATTCCATTTTAAATATATATGTATATGTATAGTATTCCATTTTATATATATATATTCCATTTTATATATATATACACAAATATATATACAAATTTATATATATTTATATATACACAAATATATATATTCCATCTTATATATATACACACAAAATGTGTATATATATATATATACATATATATGTATATATATACACTACATTTTGCTTATCCATTCATCAGCTGATGGATATTTTGGATTATTTCTGCTTTCTGATTATTATGAGTAATGTTGCTGTGATCATTTGTATCCAGGTTTTTATGTAAAAATATGTTTTCATTTCCCTTGGGTATATATGTAGTTGTGGAATTGCTGGGCCATATATTAACTCTGTTTAACCATTTTTCACAACCACCAGACTGTTTTCTAAAAACCATCTTACCTTACAACCAGCAATGTAAGGTTTCAATTTCTGTGCTTCACCATACTTGTTATTATCTATCTAGCTATTCTAGAAAGAATGAGGTGGTATCTCACTATGGCTTCAATTTGCAGTTCCATGATGGCTGATATCGAACATCTTTTCATGTGTTTATTGACTATGTGTATGTTTTCTTTGGAGAAATATCTATTTAGATCATTTGCCCATTTTTTAATTGAGTTATTTGTCTTTTTATTATTAAGTTGTAGTAGTTCTTTATATATTCTAGATATAAGTCCCTTCTCATAAATATGATTTGCAAATATTTTCTCCCATAATGTAGATTGTCTTTTTACTTTTGTTATGGTATCCTTTGAAGCACAAAAGTTTCTTTTTCGATTGAAGTATAGTTGACACACAATGTTATATTATTTCAGGTGTACTACATAGTGATTTGACAATTCTGTATACTACTCAGTGCTCACTACAGTAGGTATAGTCATCATGAGTCACCAGAAGTTTTAAATTTTTTTTAAAGATTTTATTTATTTATTTAATTGACACAGAGAGAGAGAGAGACAGCGAGAAAGGGAACACAAGCAGGGGGACTGGGAGAGGGAGAAGCAGGCTTCCCGCCGAGCAGGGAGCCCGATGCGGGGCTTGATCCCAGGACACTGGGATCATGACCCGAGCTGAAGGCAGTCGCCTAACCAACTGAGCCACCCAGGCACCCCACAGAAGTTTTTAATTTTGATGAAGTCTCATTTATCTGTTTTTCTTTTTCTTTTGTGCTTTTATGCCACTGAACTTCATTCTTCAATAGGATTTTGAAGAACTTGTGAATTGTTAATGCTTAAAAATTCATTTTTTTTAACTTGATATGTTTACCATCATTTTAAGGAAGAATTTCTAATGTCAGACCACTCAGTGATTTTTCTATATGTTTTGGGGAGGTTGGGATTCACTCTTATTGCCTACGGCTAGTTTGAGAAAAAAATATTTTCTTAAAATAAAATGGAATTTTTTTCCTAACAAAGGAAATCAGGGTGACCAGGAGATGAATGACCTTGGAATCAGCCACAGGATAAGAATGTTTGGTGACTGTTTGGCATCTGGTTATCCTGGCAGCCAAGATGAGAAGATCCAAAGTAATCAGTCTAATAATATGTACTTAGTGATTCTGGGCCCCAGGCTGGTCTAAGCATTATGGGAGGCTGTTACAAGCAAGCTGAGCTCTATTCTGGGTAGGATCTTATAAACTAGATAGAACAGATATATCTAACACATGAAGCAATTATGAACAATCTCTCTAATTCTCAGAGTATCCAATTTAATGCTCCACAAGTAAGTCTTCAATAAATACTTATGTAATTACCTAAAAGCTAATGTTGAATCAGGAATTAAATTATGTGGTATGGATTATAATTATGGTGTGACTTTGGGCAAGTCACTTCACCTTTCTAAGCTTTCATTTATTCATCTGTAAAGGGGCACAAAAATAATGCTTAGTTCAGGAGGTTGTAAGGAAGGGTAAATGAGACACTGCCTATGCAAACATGCATGTAACTATCAAGACTCAAAAATGCTATGAATGCAAGAACAGAGGCAGCAGGGAGGAGTGGTTTAGATAAGGGGTTTGGAATTAAACAGAACTGGGTGAAAAGTCTGTATCTATGTGCTCTTGGATAAGCTTTTGTTTGTAAGGCCTATTTTATGAGATTATTGTGTGGACTATTTAAAATGAGGTCATATATACAAAGGACTGAACACAGTATCATCTTTTAGGAGAAGTAGGCAACAGGTACAAAGAATAAAAGTGCATAGTTTTCCCAGGATAAGCCTGGTGATGGGCATTAAGGAGGGCACGTACTGCATGGAGCACTGGGTGTTATACGAAAACAATGAATCGTGGAACACTACATCAAAAACTAATGATGTATTGTATGTTGACTAACATGACATAATAAAATAAAATTTAAAAAAAGAATATATAAAAAAATTTTCTAAAAAAGCAGAGTTGGGGGAAGGACAAAATACAGAATCAGAGAACTTATAGCAGGTCCTATGGAAAACCAGAGAAAGACTTTAATCAACAACTATTTTGTCTGATACTTGTCTCAGGCTGGAGAGAAGGCAGCCTGCTACATTGGGAAAAGCCCTACTATGGGTAAACCGGAGGCCTGGGTTCAGTTCTAGCTCTGCCACTAGTTAACTGTGTGTCTCAGATCAATCACTACTTCCTGGGGCCCTGTCACCAGCTGACTTCCTCAAAGTTTATTTTGAGCAACAGTAAGCTCCAGGTTGACCTAGTTTTCCCAACACTGCCACTGTCAGACTGCTGCCAAAGTTTAGAAAACAAAGAATGTATGATCATCTGGGACTTGGAGTGATTTTCTAACACTTGGTGCTTTGGAACATCGTTGCTGGTTTATAGCAAAATATGTGAGCATATTTCGATACCCAATTTCAGTCCAAAGTGATACCTGGCAAAATGTTCCAGATTGTTCATATGTCTTTCTGCAGCACAACAGATATTCCATGAAATTGCCGCAACACATTTCTTGAACCTTTACTATAACACACATAGAGAAAGTGCTCAAATATTAAGTGTACTGCATTTCTGGTTTTCACAAACTAAACACATCCGACTTCTTAGTTCCCACATCAAGAAACAGAACATAACTAGGGCCCAGAACCTCACTTGCTCCCCCTTCCAGTCATTACCTTTCCCAAGGATAACCATTATATCTTAAAAGCATAGAGTGCTTTTAAAATGTCAAAAAGCTCATTGAAAATAAAGATTGCTGGGTCTTTATTTAGAAGTCTTTAAATGTCATGCATAAGGGTAATGTGCCTGGATAAATAGGTACCATACTTTTGGAAAATAATTTGGTTCAATGTCTCAAGATCTGTTAGCATGTTTATTCTATTCTGTTGGAATTTTATCCAAGGAAAATCTGCTTAACAGGGATTATTTTATATTTATGTATATTTTCACTTCAGTTATCTGTAATTATTAGACCAGAAATAGCTTTGTGGATGTCAGACACTCAGTAACAGATGAAGCATTAATTAGTGTATAGATACAAACCATGGGACAGCAAGCAGCTGTTAAAAGGGAAGATTCTGTAATAACAAGGAAAATATTTATCTTGTATGGTAAAAATTAAAAGTATAAAATTGCAGTATACAGAATCTTGTCTTCATGAACCTCAAATGTACATGGACTAAAATGGAAAAATAGTTATGGAGTGATGTTGGTTGCTTTCTATATCTGTTATGTTGTAAAACTGTTACTGTAATAAAAATCCAATGGGCAAAATAAGAACATGTAAGCTTTTCTATTTAAAATGAACATTTTATAACAGTACAGTCAGGACTTTTAGAGTACAAAAAGAAACCACAAACCTATTTTTTTTAAATCTAAAAGTCACCCAACAACTATGAGAATGACAAAAATGTTAAAGTACAGCAAACTCCAATGTTGGCAATGCTTCAAGGAAATGAGTACTCTCATACATTGATGGTGGGTATAAAACTGCTGCAACCTCTGGAAAACAAGCAAGTATTAACTGGTAAAATAAAAATGCATGTGCCCTTGACCAACAAGTTTGCTTGTAGAAATCTACCCCATGTAAATAAAAATACTAGGACTCAAAGATATGTGTATCAAATGTATCAATTTGTCACAGCATTGTTTGTGGTAGAAAAACAAGCAACCAAGCAAGCAAACCAATCTGGGAACAACCTGAATGTTCATTAGCTATGCAATGATTGGACAAATTGTGGTACAGCTATAAATGAAAGGTTTGCAACTATAGTGAGGAATGATTGAGATTTCTCAGATTGACTCAGAGGCACACTCATGAATGGTTGCTAAGTGAGAAGAAAAGATTAAAGATCAATGTGAATAATACAAATTTGTTTTGTAAAAGTATTATAAAACATCATAGACACTTGTGGGGCATTCAGAATTATGTGAAATTATTCTGGTTACCTGGGCAAATATTAGCTTTTTCATAATGTATCTTTACATCTATGAATTTGAGTAGATGTTATTGCATAATTTCTGAAAAGGAACTTAATAAAAAAGATATTTTTTAAGCCAATGATTTTCCCAAAGCACTTATATTTGAATACTGATCAATAAGTTTTCTGACATAATAAACTGTTAGGTATAGAATTATTACTAATGAGGCTATTTCATCTAATACCAAATGGCATTTAGAGTCTACATATGATTCCTCTTGTTCAGTTCCATGAATACAAACACTTCTAAAATAAGGGAAAAACCAATTATGAATATTCATTTTATTGAATGCTCATTTTTGTGCTAATGAGAACTATTTTTAATGTTTCATTTTTTTAAAATGAGAATTTATATCATCCTTAATTTTTTCACTAAATATGACATTTTCCTAAATGCTATCCAAGAACAATGTCATGGGATAAAATGAAAGTGAGAAGCATCTCTTGATTTCCGACATCCACAAATATTTGAGCCTCACCTTCAGTTGGTAAAATGCTGACACTCCTTCCTTTGTTTACTTAGAATGGGGTGGGGCAGAAACTTGGACTAGTATCCAGATGTGACCTCTGGCATCCCCCAATTCTCAACCCTGTTCATTGTGTCCAAACTTGCTTTTTTGCTTTTTTGAAGGGGCAAGGCTCCCATCAGCCTTGTCCCCAGAAACCATCTGCTTAGTGGTGAAAGATGCTATAAGAGCTCTTAGTCCTCCAGCAAGTACAGTATAGGAACCATTAAGAGAATAGAGGGAGCATTTTGGCCCCCATGATCTATGGCAAGCAATGGTCCTAAGATTCACATGTTCCTCTTGCCAAAAGATTGTCTGACCAAGGATCTCATGTAGTCAGCCAAGAGGGCTGGTGGAGCATTGTTGATGCACCAGAAAAATTGTTAGCTATGGGCTCAAACTTGGTTGATTTTTTCTTAACCTGCATTTCTTTTTCAGTGTTAATTATTCAGGTGAGAAAACTCTGACATGATTTCTGCCTCTTCATCCTCCAAACCATAGGACATGGACTTACGTTATACATAACACTGAGTTATAAAGTGCCCAAATTATAGAAAAAGAAGAGTTACTGCCTCGGATCTCAGGGCATATCTGACCTAAACTTCCTCCTCCTGTTCCCCCAAATATCCTATTTGTCCTTAACTCATGATAAAGCTTAGTTTTCAAAGTTTATTTAAAAATCACTTTGGAATTTGGCATTCCAATATTTTAGGTTGTAAGAGGGAGTTGTCCTAAAAGGATCCATGCTTAATACATTTTTTACTGTGGTAAGAACAGATAACATGAGATCTACTCTTTTAATAAATTTTTTTAAAAGATTTTATTTATTTATTTGTCAGAGAGAGAGTGTGCACGCACAAGCAGGGGGAGCGGCAGGCAGAGGGAGAAGCAGACTCCCTGCTGAGCAAGGAGCCCAATGCAGGACTCTATCCCAGGAGGGATCATGACCTGAGCCGAAGGCAGACACTTAACCAACTGAGCCACCCAGGCACCCCTCTCTTAATAAATTTTTAAGTGTACACTATTGTATTGTTGATTTTAAGCACAATGTTGTACCGTGGATATCTAGAACTTACTCATCTTGCTTCACTGAAACTATATACCCATTGAATAGTAACTCCCCACTTTCCACTTCCCCTCCCAGCCCCTGGCAACCATCATTATACTTTCTTTGAGTTTGACTCTGCTAGATTTCTCATATAAGTGGAATCACACGGTATTTGTTCTTCTTTGATTGGCTTATTTTCCTTGGCATAGTGTTCTCAAGGTTTACCCATATTGTTGCCTATGGCAAGATTTCCTTCTTTTTTATGGCTGAATATCACATTTCCTGTAACCATTCATCCATCAATGGATATTTAGTTTTTCCACATCTTGGCTATTGTGAATAATGCCCCAATGAATATAGAGATGCATAAACTTCTTTGAGATTCTGATACCCTTTTGGATAAATACCCTGAAGTGAGATTATTGGATCATACCGTAATTCTATTTTTAATTTCTGAGGAAGCCACATACAGTTCCATCACAGTTTCATCACTTTATATTCCTGCCAACATTGTTCAAGGATTCCAATTTCTTCATATCCTTGTCAACCCTGGTTATCTTTTTTTTTTTTTTTAAGATAACCATTCTACAAGGTGTGCTCATCTTGAGTACTATAACATCTTAATGTAATCTAGACCTCTCATAAAAGTACTTTGGTTTATATATCATTGTTATATCTGTTTCTGTGGGGGATCAAAGATTGGGATTTCTTATTCTGCCCTCTTAGTGATGTTACTCACGTTTCCAGGGACCATTTTATTTTAAGTGATAATTTCTTTTTTTAAAAATGAAGCTAATTGTGGGTTGCCTGGGTAGCTCAGTCAGTTAAGCATCTGACTCTTGATTTCAGCTCAAGTCATGATCTCAGGGTTGTGAGATCAAGCCCTGCATCAGGCTCTGTGCTGAGCATGGAGCCTGCTTTAGATTCTTTCTCTGTTCCCTGCCCCTCCCCCCTGCCACATGCGCTCTGTCTCTCTCTCTAAAAAAAAGAAAGAAAGAAAAAAAAAAGTGAAGGTAATTGAAATAAAACAAAAATATATCTATATTGTAATTTTCTATTTTATGTGATAGAAAGTCTTATGAGGGACAGACAGGCAGATATTTTATTTTTTATTTTATGAATCAGAAAATTGCATCCAAAGAGGTTAAGCTCATTGCCCAAGGTCTTACTTTGTGAATGAAGGTATGCACAGGTTTATCTGGGAGTATGAGAAGCAATCTCCCCTATTCAGTAGTGTATGGGGAAAGGGATGATAGTTCTGAACACTTATCAGTTGTGAATTTTATCTGCCTAAAGCCCAGAACCTCCCTAGTTTGCTTATTCCATTGCTGTCCTGAATTAGAGCAAGAAGGTATGGCATTCCACACCTAACCTCTTCTGTTTCTTATCCATATGTATGGGTGCTAGTGGTGTAGTTTGTGTTGGAAACTGAGTGCATAAACACACTCACCAAGGGAAGAAAATGAATGGAAATATATATGTGGCATATATTAACCCAAACATATATGCATTTATCGTCACATAAAAGCTAATCAGGGTTGTAGTAAAGGCAATAATCATAGAGATAATTTTTAAGTAAAATGCTTAAGGGCAGCACATAGGTTTTGACAGTAACAGAATAAATTATGTAGCTTCTTTAGGGATGCATCAATGCAGCAGAAATGTGGCACCTTCTTTTCAGAATCCATGACATTGCACTACTCCAAGAAATCATTGTTCTCATCCAGCCTGGTTCTTTTTTGTGAGGAAATTCACATGGCAATACTCGGAGAAGCTACAGGAGGAGCCACAAGAAGAAGAAAAGGCTAGAACTAACATTTCATAGTTTATCAAGTTCGAGAATTCCACAGTTACACATTTCATTAAAGAAAAAAAGCACCAATTTTTTTTCTTTCTGAACTTGTATTTTCGATGCTGCAGCAGCGTAGGAATAAATAATGCTTATGACAATAGTCATTAAACAGTATTTTTCTGGCTCTATTTCCCATGTCTCTGCAAGAATGGCAAGCAACTTCTTTCAAATTCCTCCTGAGTCTTTCTCAAATGTGTTCTGCAGATAAATCCTCTTGTCTTGAGGAGGAGATGTGTGAGGACCCAGACTCCCCATCTCCTTTCAATGTTCTGATTCTTTGTGCTAATCACTCCCCATTCTGTCCTGGGGCATTGCCACTACTCCAGTGCTTGTCGATGGTTCTCACAGAGGTAGCAGATCCATGATACAAGGGTGCCAACATTTGCACTGAGGGTGCCAATTCCTGGTCTTGCTGGACCTGGTGCTGTGGCTAATTGTTCTCTTAGTCTTGTGGAAAATGTACTTGAAGTGACTTTACTTTTCCACTTGCGCTTTTACGAGAGTCTCTACCTACGCTTAGGTCTCCAGTATACTCCGGAGCTACACTGAAGTGCCTCCACCACACTGCCACTGTTCTATGACCCTGCACCATTATTTCTGAACCAAAGTTGTGGTTTGGACCTTGGGAGATGTCCATTAAAATCTGTCCTGGTGGTCGCATCTTAAAAGCCCTTCAAATATGTCCAGACATACTGGAGTCCTTAGAACATATATAGTTTGGACTCAGACGGGACCCCTTCTACACAGATTGGCTTCTCAGTCACTAGAAGCATTCCAGTTCCAAAGGCAACCTTCTTGAAGCCCTAAATAATCCAGAGGAGAAGTTGCCCAAGTAAAAAACCCCTATTCCCCTAGTTAATAGTGAGTAGGCTTTGGAGGGATAAACAATGGCAATTTAGTCTCCTTATGATCTCATTCTTCTTGAAGGGTAAATTGGATCTGCCTAGAGGCTAAGGGTCCCCTAGAAGAATCAGTGATCCTGGGAACCCCAGTGAACTGGAGTTGTCTCTTCATCATTTCCAGAACAAGAGTGGGAGGTTTTCATTGAAACCATTATTACTCTGTTCTTATTGTGGGCTTGCTGCCTTGTCAGGGAGGTGATATAGAAGAGATTTTGTTTTTATTTTTTTCCACTTAACCTCTTAGTTTTCCCAAGGAGGCCAGATTTCACTTGTAATTCCATATCTGTTAGATTTCACTTGCAGACTAGAGTGGAGATAGAAAGATGTGAGTCTGTGGAGCCACTGTTTCCACCCAGAAGTTACTTTTTGATGTCTGAAGGCTAGAGAGTTTAAGGTGCCCCCACATTGTACCGTTTGGACACCATACACCTCAAAGCCTGTCTTTTTCTGAAAAATACTCTGTCAGTTGCTAAACTGTTCCATCAGGTCGTATCCCTCAACTTAAGTGGCATTGCTTTAAAGCATTTCTTTGAAGTCCTCACATATAAATATTTAAAACTTTCCCCAGATTTCCTTCCCTTGATGCTCACTGAGTTTGCATTCATCCTGCTTTCTACCTTTAGCACCTTTATAAATAATGACAGATGTGTGCTGACTTACTTCAGTCTTGTGTTCTGATCACCGTTGCTCCAGTTGTCCTAGATGTGGCATGGAGCTGTGAGTGTCCTTGCAATCGCTGGACTTGTCTGAGCTGATTCATCCTTTGATCACCCATTGTTCTGAATCTTATGAAAGGCATACAGTAGGTGTTGGAAAAGGTGTACTGAATGAATGAGCCTCAGTCAATTCAAGTGTGAAGTGAGGAGGTTAGAGTAGCCTATTACAAGCTTTCATCCAGTCCAAACATTTGAAGACTTTGTGTGTAGCTCAGCGTAGCTGTTCAGGCTACTGTGCCATATGTTGTATAAACAAGGTAGAAGTGACGGCACCCTGCAATTAGTTTTCTACTTTAAGCAGAGGACATTGATATGCACATTTACTTAATGTCATAAAATGAAGAAATGTTCATTATACACAGAATGGGCTTCAGGATAAAAAGTTTTTGTTTGAAAAGTATACAGATATTTTCAGAAAATTCTTAAAGAAAAATTCTGAACACTACATCAAAAACTAATGATGTACTCTATGTTGGCTAACTGAGCATAATTTAAAAAAAAGTGCTGAAAAAACAATGAAAACTTTTTATCTTAAAGTGACCAAGGCTCAGTTAGACTCTTCCATCATACATCAAAAGCGTCTAGACCACTTTATCCAGTCTCCTTCAAAGTGGGTTGTTTGGAATCTTGGATTGTTATTTGTAAGCTTTCAATGAGAAAAGTTATATAAATATGTTAGGGAGCTGGTTTTGATTTGATATGCTTATACCTAATGGAGAACAAGCTGCATACCTTTGGAGGCAGACCAATATGGGCTTGAATTTTGGATCTGATCTGCTCCTTATGAACTCTGAGCTCTTAGCAATTCTGAGACTCAATTTTCCTATCTGTATAATGTACAACAACAAAAACACCATTTCTCCTGTTTCCAGACTCTCT
This sequence comes from Leptonychotes weddellii, assembly GCF_054177405.1. Classification (NCBI taxonomy): domain Eukaryota; kingdom Metazoa; phylum Chordata; class Mammalia; order Carnivora; family Phocidae; genus Leptonychotes; species Leptonychotes weddellii. The sequence goes on from NC_138378.1 coordinate 33,888,555, forward strand.
GGCATATTTACTGTACTTTTTGCCAACTAACAAACCCTTTGTTTTATTTTATTTTGTAAAGATTTTATATATTTATTTGAGAGAGAGAGAAAGAGCAAGGAAGAGCATGAGTGGGGGGAGGAGCAGAGGGAGGAGGAGAAGCAGACTCCCCACCACAGGGAGCCTGATGCGGGGCTCAATCTGATCCCGGGACTCTGGAATCATGACCTGAGCCAAAGGCAGATGTTTAACTGACTGAGCCACCCAGGCACCCCTAAACCCATTGTTTTAAATTTAATGCCCATTATTTGATAATAAAACTGACATACTTGCTTAAAATAAGGTTATCATATGGTTTCCACCTTTTCAGATACCCTATAAATGTAAGAGGTTTCCATTTATGATGTGAAATGCATGGTAATGGGATATAAAATAGTGTCCTTATAAAGAGGACACAGACCCTACAAACTGACTCAGAAACACTCTCATGAACTATGAGTATTTAATCTTTCCTAAATTAGAAAACAGGTCATTGAGGAAAAAGTGCAAAAAAGGTTGGCTTTCTTTCCATTGGGGTTGACCTATTCTGAGGATCCAGCAGCATGGAAATAGAACCCCCAATCTATCTTCTACTTATTTACATGGGTCAGTTCTGGGTAACTCAGCCTTCCCAATTAGACTACCATATGGGATTTTTTTTTTTTTTAAGATTTCATTTATTTATTTGACAGAGAGAGAGACAGCGAGAGAGGGAACACAAGCAGGGGGAGTGGGAGAGGGAGAAGCAGGCTTGCTGAGCAGGGAGCCTGATGCGGGGCTCGATCCCAGGACCTGAGCCGAAGGCAGACACTTAACAACTGAGCCACCCAGGCGTCCCTGCCATATGGGATCTTAATGTTGTTGTGGTAGAATCCTTACCTTTTACAGCTGAGGAAACCAAGGCCCAGAAAAGTTGCGCGGCTTGTGCAGGAAGAGCACATGTGGTTAATGGCAGAGCTAGGGTAAGAACCCATTTCTCCTGACCCTAAGTCCAGTACTCTTTTCACAGGACTGTGCTTCTTCTGTGCAGAATATAACTCTGCAAAGAGGCATGATTTAAATACTCCTCCATTTCTTAAAAGGAAATAAATATCATGTGTCTGGTAGCAATAACATTGGGAGAAGTCTCTCTATGAATGGGTATAGAGCCAAATGGCTGATTCCCTGAAGTTCCAAGGAGAGGTCTAGTGCCATAAATAACAAAAACAAGAGGCTGCATGGTGGGAGCCCAGCTGTGAGAATGTACTGTCTTTGATATTAATTCAAGAAGCTCGTCTGAGTCAGAGCAATTGCAGCTAAGATAAGATTTAGCCTAATGAAATCTTTTGGGGAGTGCCTTATGCCATTTCCTGTGCTGTTTATGTTTTTGACTTGTGCAATCCACAAACTATGTTAAATACTCTTTTTGTGATGTAGTCAGGTAGATGTCACACATCCAGTATTATTTCCCAAAAAAGAAAAAAAAAAAAAAAAGAGGTGGGAAGCTTAATACTTTCAGGAGGAAGACTGACTCTTTTTTTTATTTAAAGAATCATTTCCTACCATTTACTCTTGTTATCAAAAATAGTTCAAGTCTTCTTGCAAAACAAAACCAAAATGGTACATACTGAGCACATACATCACATTTTTCTTCCTGTGACTTTAGCTCACCCCGCCCCACTAAACGAGACAGGAAAAAAAAAAAAGCCCAACAACAACAAAAAACAACTCTACCTGACCACATTCACAGAAAATGACATCAGGATGCATTACAAAACAGAAAGTGGTGTCATCTGCTCTGTGTCCAAAGGTTTCTTCTCCATGTCTTGTACCAGGTGAGTAACCATCATTGAACAAACTGTGTGCCAAAACAAAACATAACCTCAACATATGTCAGATCTCATGAGAGATGATAAATGTAGAAATTAGGAATTTTCCAGCAGTATAAAAAAAAAAAGGTGTAAATATGAGCATGCTGCTCAAAATCCAAGTGTTCTTAACGTGCCACGGCCAATTCTGCCCTTGTTATCAAACCGCAAAGTCTGCTTAGATTGTATACATAGAGCTGCCAAAATTCCTTTATGGCCAATGAGGAGAAGAACCTGAAGACAGTTGCTGTGCCAGAAAAGACCTTGGAGCATACCAGGGTCACTTTGGGCATTAATGTGTTTAACATTGCTGTGCCTGATGTTAGTACCAGCTCCAGTGTAATTAATATGACAGGGTCCCCAGTAATAACATTTTTAGCTGCCAATACATCATGATAAAAGTCTGGATGAAGCTATAGATATGATATTCAACTGTTAAATCAGTAGGCCTTTAAACCTACCTCTGGTAGGGAAATAGCTACGGTTTTACCACAGCTATGGTTTTGTTGGTTTAACTTGCTGGTGCTCCTGCATATAGATCACTTCTATCCAGTGTTTTCATTGCTGAGTTATGTGTAATAGTGTTGGGGAAATAGTTTGCAGATAATGAAGTAACCCTACAACTCCATGTCCTTAGTTCTTATAGAACCTTGTAGTTCGAAGACCAGCTCTCTTTTAAACTTGATTTTATACTGCTTTTCCTTTGGCTATGCATTCTTAGTCATGTAGCAAATAATCCCATCTCCTAGTTTATATATAATTCTAATAGTTACACCTTATAAGAGCAGTTATGTATGAGTGAATAAAGGTCTGTTCCTCTGCTGTTTGATGGTAGCCACTAGCTACAGATGGCTATTTAAATTTATATTGAAAACAAATGGGGCACCTGGGTGGCTCAGTCATTAAGCATCTGCCTTTGGCTCAGGTCATGATCCCAGGGTCCTGGGATGGAGCCCCACATCGGGCTCCCTGCTCAGCGGAGAACCTGCTTCTCCCTTTCCCTCTGTCCCTGCTTGTGTTCCCTCTGTTGCTGTCTCTATGTCAAATAAATAAAATCTTAAAAAAAAGAAAACAATTAAAATTAAGTGAAAATTGAAATTCATGGGCGCCTGGGTGGCTCAGTCGTTAAGCATCTGCCTTTGGCTCAGGTCATGATCCCAGGGTCCTGGGATCAAGTCCTTCGTCAGTCTCCCCTCTCAGCTCCCTGCTGATTTGCCTAGTTGTGCTCTCTCTATCTCTCTGTCAAATAAATAAAAAATCTTTTTAAAAAATTAAAATTCACTTCTTTAACCACCAGAATTACATTTCACATGCTCAACAGCCACATGTGGCTAGTGGCTTCCATATTGGCCAGTGAAGACATGGAACATTTCCTGTATCACAGAATGTTCCATTGGGCAACACTAGTCTATTTGGTAAAGATTAAAGAAGCAGGGTTATGTAATGTACCAGATTATATGCTGATTCACACTCCTGATTGAAATAATGAAAGTGTTGGATGGATTTTTTTTTTTTAATTTAAGAGCCTTATTGAGCTGATATTTTAAAAAAAGACATCTGCAGTTTTCAAACTGAAGTGAAAGAAGGAACCCTGTAAGTTAGATTAAATGTCAAAGCTGGAACTTCTCCAAGAGTTGCTAAGAAACTTGGGGAATTGAGTTTCTGATTTGGCTTTATGGAATACAAGGCACAGAGGCAAATCTTAGGGTCCACCCAAAGTAGAAGTCTATTGGGACATCTCATAAGCCTGGGATTCTTAAGGGCTATGCCCTTGGTGTCAAGGTGAACTAAAAAGAAATCTCACCCTGAAGAAGGGGGCATAGATAAAACTTGTCTTTTTTGAACTTGGTACTAGATAAAAAAGAAATCTCCTCTAAAAATATGTAAGCCAGCTCTCACATGGGTTTTAGTCCATATTCACACTACCTTTGTGGTCTGGAAAATTTCAATCAGATCATTTAGTTGAAGTGACCTCATTCTAATAATACTTTTAGGTGCCTGGTGATGAAAATGCATATCTTTTCTGTAAAACCTCAAATTCAAACTCAAGTTAAAAAAACTCCCACAAAAAAAAATAGACAAAAAATGAGTAGCTCACAGACAAAAAATCACAATACACAAGAAAGTGAGGCTCACATTCATTTGCAATACTAGAAATACAAATTAAAACCCAAATGAGACATAGTTGCACACTACCAGCTCAATAAAATTTAGAATATTGGAAGATCCCAAATGATCACTAAGATGTAGAAGAACCAGGACTTTCATCCACTGTTTGTTTGGGTGTAATGGTACAACTTTAGAAACCAGTTTAGTATCAAATGTGGTATCGAACCTATGCATTTCTGTAATGTAATACTCCATGCCAAGAGACAATTGTGCAATCCTATAAATGAATATGTATATAAGAATGTTCATGGCAGCATGATTTATGATAGCCAAACATTGAATCTTCATAATAGCAGACTGAATCAATAAATTGTAATATATCATGCAATGGAATAAAATTCAGCAGTGAAAGTGATTAAATGACAACCACATGCCTCAATGTGGATGAACCTCAAAAACAGTGTTGAATGAAAGAAACAATCTTAGAATAATATTTATAGTATAATTATATTTATGTAAGTTCAAAACCAAGCAGAACAAAATTGTAAACATATATAACTTAAATATAATTATATACAAAGGATACATATCTACCATATGTACATTAGAGTTATAAATGATAAACACAGATATGCCTTAAATACATACATATTTCATACCTTGTATATTTGATCTATTAAATAATAGTGCAAGTTCTGAATGAAGTACAATACCAAGGATCATCTGAGTAATAAACAGCATGCTGGAATTGTCATCCATGTCTGCAAGGTGAATTGGCTGCTTCTTTCATGTATGTTCCTCAGCATATATTCTAAGAAGTGGCTTACCCTCCTTACCTCTTCCTCTGCCATCAACATTTCTTAATATATCTTCTATATTCCAGAAATCTGTAGACATCTCTTCTCCTGTAACTGTAATCTCACTCCCTATTCTCTTCACTGTTTTAGGATAATACAATCACACACATACACACAAACTGACCCAAGAGGATAGAGATAATTCAGGGCATAGAGAGAAAGAAACATACCAATTTAAGAAGATACTGTATTCATAAATAGAGACCAAAATGATCCTTTTTAAATTTAATTTCAATTAGCCAACACATAGTACATCATTAGTTTCAGATTTAGAGTTCAATAATTCATCAGTTGCATATAACACCCAGTGCTCATCACATCACAGGCCCTCCTTAATGCCCATCACCCAGTTACCTCATACCCCCACCCACCTCCCTTCCATCAACCCTCAGTTTGTTTCCCAGAATTAAGAGTCTCTCATGGTTTGTCTCCCTCTCTGATGACTTCCCATTCAGTTTCCCCCCCTTCCCCTATGATCCTATGTGCTGTTTCTTATATTCCTCATATGAGTGAAAACTTATGATTATTGTCTTTCTCTGATTGACTTATAAAGTGAACTTTTCATTAAAAAGGGGGAAATGAAAAAAATTATCAAAATGTTGAGCAACATGAAAAGGATATGGAATGTTTTAGAGAAATCAAGACAGAGATCTACCCAGGAGATCTAACAGCCAGCAAGTAGTGCCCCAAAGATAGAACAGAGGAAATAAAGCAGGTCTCAATGACTTGAGAAGCAATGAGGGTATTTTTCAGAGCTGAAGGGGAATAGAATTCTTTAAATAGAAAAACTTTTCATTCACATTCTGACTGTCAAAAATGTCAGAACGCTAAAGATAAGGAGAACAAAAGGGATTTTGGCAACAGAATTATCATTGGAAACATCATATACTAGAAAAATAATGGAAAAATGCTTCCAGATTTCTCCATCCATCAGTCTACCCACTCATCCATCCATCCATCCATCCATCCATCTGTCCATCCACCCACGTTAACTCATCTTTCCTGAAATTTTTTTAGTACATATATTTCCAAAGCGATTTCCTTATAGTAATTGTCATGTACATTTTAAACAGATCAGTGATGTCTTTTTTTTAAATATGAACAATATTATTCCATATTCTAGTATGGCATTTAATGCTCTGTTTTCTTATCTTATATTGGGACTTGTTTTACCCCAAATCCCTTGTGATTTGTTTTACCTAAAATGAATATTTACAATACGTGTGATTCTGAAACTTACTTTTTTCATTTAACATATAAACAATACAATGTCAATACAGATCTAATATTTCCTTGTAGACATTAACCACAATTTAGTCAACTGTTTGCTCATTAAGAGTCATTCCACTTATTTCTAGTAACCATGTGTTAGTATCTTAGAGTCACAGAAACCCAGAGAATTAACAAGTATCCAGAGTGGGTGGGGAGATGGTGAGATCCAAATTATCATAGTGTATTTTAAGGGTTTGCACTGTGTGTCACTCTCTATCTGTACAGAATTCTGGCATCTCTGAACAGAACTATGACCTGTTTATTACTGGAAAATACATCTCCAGGTAACAGCTTAGCTTTCCTTCTTGATAAGGGTACATGAATTATCACGGTGCAAGGCTATATTTTCCTTCTCAAATGGACTTTCAACTACTCTTAACTCACTTTTGCTTCCTAAGCAAGTCACCAGAATGACATATTTTACAGATTTCTACCTTGCTTTTGAATAGGAAATATAATTTCTGACTCCCCAAACAAGTAACCTTAAGTATATACTTCTTAGAGCTTATCTGGGTAAGATATAATGAATAGTAATTAATTTTGTTTCCTAAGCTAATTACAGAAAGTTACATGCTGCCTTTTTTACATGAGCTCTACTTCCCCAACAGATAAGAGGACACGCTTCAGCAAGCACTATATTACCTCTTGGAGTGAGAAATAAATGCAGCCAAATGGGTTTTATTTCCAAAGCAAATTTTATGAACCATGAACTTAATTGAAAAAATATTCTTTAAAGAATTTACAATAAATTGTTTTAAGTGTATAAATATGTCATTTGAGCATAATACTGGCTTTTTCTGCAGCAGGCCTTTAGCCTTTTTAAATTACAGATTTCTTTAAACACACCACTGCTGTATCTTTTTCCACTGACTTTTCAGAATTTTTGACCATAATTTATCCTTTGAGATACAGGCAACTATTAATGTATTAATTTTATAGCATTCATTATCTCTTACAAAAGTCCTTAATTTTTTAAATCTAAGCTTATTATTTTGTCTTTACTGTAGGTTTTTATTGCTTTTATTGCTCACCTTTATGCCCTTTTCAACCATTATTTCCACCATTTTATTTTGATTGATTTCTCAGGTAATGTATGGGAGTGTTGTGATTTGTTAGTTTGTTTTTTCCAGGGAGGTTGCGTGAATGTGACCTTTTCAGTGCCCTAGAATTTTTTAAAACTAAGTTATAATTGACATACAATAAGATGCAGAGATGCCACATTTTCAGATTGACGAGTTTTTGACAATTGTGTGATATGGGTAATCACCACCAGAAATAATATACAGAACATCTGCATCCCTCAGAAATTTCCCTCATGCAACTTTCTAGTCCATTCTCCACACTTCCCTTTATTTCCTTCCCCCAAAACCCACTATTTGATTTCTATTTCCACAGATTAACTTTCCCAGAATTTGGACTTCAAATAAATGGGATCACATGGGGA
>NC_138378.1:33896601-33911795 GCF_054177405.1 Leptonychotes weddellii
ACGCAGCCATCAAAAGGAATGAGATCTTGCCATTTGCAACGACGTGGATGGAACTGGAGGGTATTATGTTGAGTGAAATAAGTCAAACAGAGAAAGACATGTATCATATGATCTCACTGATATGAGGAATTCTTAATCGCAGGATACAAACTGAGTGTTGTTGGAGTGGGGCGTGGGGTGGGAGGGATGGGGTGACTGGGTGATAGACACTGGGGAGGGTATGTGCTCTGGTAAGCGCTGTGAATTGTGCAAGACTGTTGAATCTCAGATCTGTACCTCTGAAACAAATAATGCAATATATGTTAAGAAAGAAAAAGAAGAAGAAGGTAGTGGGAGTGGAAGAATGAAGCGGGGGAAATTGGAGGGGTAGACGAACCATGAGAGACGATGGACTCTGAAAAATTAACAGGGTTCTAGAGGGAAGGGGGGTGGGAGGATGGGTTAGCCTGGTGGTGGGTATTGAGGAGGCTACATTCTGCATGGAGCACTGGGTGTTATGCACAAACAATGAATCATGGAACACTTTATCTAAAACTAATGATGTAATGTATGGAGATTAACATAAGAATAAAAAAAAATGGGATCACATGGTATATACTCTTACCTGGCTTCCTTAACATTATATTTTTGAGATTCAACCATGTTATTGTGTCTAGCAGTAGCTCATTTTTTTAATTGTTAAGTAATATTCCATTATGTACATACTGAAATTTGTTTATTTAAATTTTTTCTGATGGACATTTGGGTTATTTCCAGCTTTTCAATATATTATTAGCAATATTCTTCCTTCTTTCCTTCCTTCCTTCCTTCCTTCCTTCCTTCCTTCCCTCCCTCTCTCCTTCCTTCATTCCTTTGTTCCTTCCTTTTATGCTTTTAGAGAGAGAGGTAGTAAGCGTGTGCACACACACGTGCACATGTGAACGGGGTGGTTAGAGGGAGAGGGAGAGAGAGATAATCTCAAGCAGACTCCCTACTGAGCGTGGAGTCTTATGTGGAGCTCAATCTCCTGACCTGAGTTGAAATCAGGAGTAAGCTGCTTAATCAAGTAAGCCACTCAGGTGCTCCAGCTGGCAATATTTTTGTACGAGTCTTTTTGTGAATATATGTTTTCATTTCTCTTGGGTAAGTATCTGGGAGTGAAATTACTGGGTCATAAGGCGAACTTTATAAGAAATTACCAAACAACTTTGAAACATGATAGTTCCACTTTCTACTCCAAGAATAATATACAAAGGTTCCAGTTGGTCCACATCTTTGCTAGTATTTACTCTGACAGTGCATCCCATGATAATTGTAGTAGCTACCCGGTTGTTCTATCTTTTCTTTTGACTTTTTCAATTTCGCCTGCTCTAATTGATTCTACACGGTACTCCAAGGTTTACCGTCCTAAGACTCAGCTCTAATGAGATAATACTCAGCTCAACTTCTTTCAATGGTGTTTCAGTTATTACCTTAGCCTGACACTGAAAGTTCTCTGTGATCTTACCCTTACATACATTTTTAATTTTATCTCCTAATCTCTAGTACATAAATTCCACACACCTCACATTCCAGCCAAACTAGCTATAGCTGGCTGTTCCCCAAACCTGCTAGATGATTTCTCCCTCTGATTTTCTTCACACTGTTCCCTACCTTCAAACCTTTCCCTGACATCGCTCATCCCCTTAGGCTGCCCATTCCCTAGTACTCAGCTCATACTGTAACTTTTTTTTTTAAGATTTTATTTATTTATTTGACAGAGAGAGACAGCGAGAGAGAGAACACAAGCAGGGGAAGCAGGAGAGGGAGAAGCTGACTCCCTGCTGAGCAGGGAGCCCGATGTGGAACTCGATCCCAGGACCCTGGGATCATGACCTGAGCTGAAGGCAGACGCTTAACAATTGAGCCACCCAGGGGCACACTCTGTAACTTTTTATGACATCCACTCCTCCAAACATGAAATGGAACTTGAGAATGCTTTTAGAATTTGAGTTTTTGCCTTTGTTTTAGGATTTGCACTTTCACCTTTTATTATAGTTCATTTCCTGTATGTATTTAGGTTCCTTCATAGTTGCAAACTAGTTTGAAGGCAAGGATACATATCCTATTTCTTCTCTGTTTGCCGTGGGCCCTGAATAACTCTTCACTGAAGGACTGAATAAGCTGAAAGTGCTGTAAGTGGAGATGTGAGTGCTGTTCATGATCAGTGGTGGCCACTCTTTTTTAATTGAATTTTGTCTTGCTGTTCACTTATTTAAAACTAGTTATTTAGAGAGGCTATCAGACCTACTTACCAGACACTGTTTGTATAAAAAGTAGCAGAAGCGAAAAAGTATGGGCTTTGGAATCAGACATACCTATGTTTCTGCCTCATTAACTGTGAAACCTTGAACAAGCCACTGAATACTTCTGGAGCTTAAGTTTTCTTTCTTTTTTTTCTTTTTTTTATCAAGTAAGAATGATAGTACTTCATTGTCTTGTTGTGACAATTAGATGAAAGAAGTTCTCAAAACATGTTAGAGTTTTCTTCTTTTATTTAATACAGAATGCTGATCCACAAATCAAACTTTTAAAATTCTCTTTAATAATTGTTCTTTATGTAAAATTTAAAAGACAGTTAGGAGGATATTCACTATGGCCCCATATTGGCAACAATGAACCCAACCTAAGGATAGCGTGAGTTACATATCCACCTTCTAAAATACCATAGGGACCAGGCCCTGCCCCAGGCTTACCAGGAGGAGACACATCATCCCTACTATCCAGGAGAGTCAGCCAATGCCCCTTCCCATCTTATTAAAGAATTGAGAGAAGTAGTAGATTCATAAGAAGTGTGGGTGTCAGCCTGGTGAAGCAAATGTTCATGATAAAGATGCTTTCTCATCTCCAAAGCCAAGTGATGGGATTTCTAAGAGAATCACACATAAAGACCAGGGCTGCCTGCAAAAAGGAAAAGCTGGATCTCTTTCCCAGATAGGCATCTCCCAAGGCAAGTATCCTTGCCCTCTGCCCCACAGCCTAACTGAGGAGGGAGAGAAAAGCAGGATAGACAGCAAAGATCAATGGTGGAGATGTTCATACATCCACAATTGGGATGCAGAATTTCCTGTGACATTACAGAAAAAAGCCAGTTTTGTGTCATCTTGTCAATTCTCCACTGAAGATGGTTGCTCAAAAGACAAAGGCTGCCTACCAGGAACAAGTGTGTGGGGTTTTTTACCAGGAAAATATAATAAGGGAGAGCAGAAAGGGGTTGAAGTGAGCCATGACATCAGCAAATTGTGTGGTAGGGAGAACCCCAATAAGGCCTTGGAAAGATTTTGTGCATGTAACCTGTGAAGCAATGTCTGAAAGTCTCTTTCACTTGGGAGTGTGTTGGTAGCCAGTCGGTGGTAACTCAGAAGCAACAACCACCACAGGGAAACAACAAAAACAAAAGGCATTTACCATTTTCCCTGATCCCTTCTTCTTCATCCAACATCAGAATAGCTGGAGACTAGAAAGAAGAGGACCAAGAGGGATTCCAGAGATGGACTGTGTCTTCCTATTTACTGAGTCCAAGATGCCAAAGCAGAAGGAAAGAGCAGACCACAATCTCATCCATTTTGAAAGCTCAACCTTTGGAGAAGGAGAGAGATGAGATTTAAATATGTATTTAAATTTAAAAAAATTTAAATGAATAGAATCTTAGTAATTGAAAGTGACTAGAAATTTAGGGAATCTGCCCAGGAGGTACCTAAGGGACTGGACAGGGAACTCCAGTAGAAATCCAAGGAGAGTCACAGTGTGGGAAATAGAAAACCTTTTCTTGTTTTTGTCCCACTATGTTGAGACTTAATGAACTGGCCACCAATGCATTCAAAATAATAAAATTTTCACAAATTACCCTGTAAGTAGTTAGTAGAGCTACATAAAAGGGCATTTGAGAAAGAAAGAAAGAAAAAAAGGGTTTCACGATGATAAGCTACCTGCACAGTACACATTTAAAATGTTGATTTACTGAAAATAAATTTTATTGAGAGTAGATTTCATATGGACTTTTGGCAGGTTTGTTTTTTGTTTGTTTGTTTTTGGTTTTGTTTTTTTGAGCAGTTCCCTTCCTTCCTTCCTTCCTTTTTTAAACCTTGTGAAGTAGATTCTGCTAGCTGCCTCCCCAACAGCCTGGATAATGGAGCCCATTTTGTTCAAGTTGGGCAATGCCATGCCCCATGGGTTGGGTCTAACCAATCTAAACCGACCAGGTCCCTACTCCCTTTGCTGGCGACTGTTTCAGGAACAGGCTGGGCGGTGGGTTGTGCCTACATCTGCTGGAAGATGTCTGGAAGAGTTTTTTTTGTTGTTGTTGTTGTTTGTTTTTTCAGACCTCACAAAAATCCACAAGAAAAGCCACCTTCTCCCATCCCTCCTCTGTTGTGTGGCAAGAAGGTGGTGGTTCTTGGAGCTACCGTGGGCATCTCGTGCGCAGGAGGAAAGGTTCTGCTGACACCCTGCAGAGGGCATGCTGCAAGTGGAAAAGCATTTTCATCTACGAAGGCATCGAGCTGCAGGACCAGACCCGGAGTAGCCTTCATGCTGCTGGTGGGGAGGCGGGTATGTGGCTTCCCCTTCGCAGATCGAAGACACGGGTTTCCCGTGCCTTGCACAGGAAGCTCCAGCCAACACACTGGGCAAGGGGCCAATGTCCTCCCAGCCCTGGGGGCTGCGGTGGTTAGGAAAGCTCCCTCGGAGACTGGACGCTGCTCTTAGCAGAGGCCCTTCTGAAATTGCTAGAGCTCAAGGCAATCAGTTGTGATTTGTTAGTGTCCACAAGCCAAAGATTATTGGTCTGCTCAGAACCAAGAAGGCCAGGGGTTTCACCCATGAAGAGCATCCGGGGCAATCGGCCACTGTGGTTGCTGTTCCTGACCCTGAGGGTCTTGAGGGCCTCAAAATTACTTCTGGTTAGAAAAAAAGAAAGCTTATTCTGTGGGCCGGGAAAATGCCGGATGACTAAGCTTGGGCTGACATCTTGTGGCTGGGTGTGAAATAGGCGCTTCAGGAAGAAATTCCCTCAGCCAGGGAATGAGTGGGAAGAGAGGGGCCCTGAGAATAGCAAATAATAAAAAACAATTAACTAAAAAACAAACAAAAAACAAAAAAAAAGACCAATTAATATTTTCTAATTGTCTGATGATATTCTTTAACTGAATTTTAAAGGATATCTATGAAAAGATAATATTAAGAATATATGTATTTGAATATTAAGAATATATATATTATATATATGTCATATATATATATTTGCTAGTCTGATGACACAGGTAGAAGTTATTAAAAAAATGACGAATTCTGCATCGAATTAATTTCTAGCATATGGGAGATCCTCTTCCCTTTACTGTTTGGTGGTCCTTAATCTGAGCAGCCTATGGGTGCTGGTAGGTATTTCTGAGAACCCTGAGGAGCGTTAGACCTTTCCACAAACCCACCTGTGCCCCTGGTCGCTTCATGTTCCAGGCTCAGGCTCAGGCTCAGTCCCTTTCCTCTGTCTCCTTCTGCAGGTCTGACATCTTTTTCACATTCTAGTTATTCCCTCTGGTCCGTTTTGCTGAAGAATGTAGACAAAGAGGATTCCTCAATCATAATTAACAAAAGGGCTGTGGATTAAACAGACTTTTCTGACACTTGAGGATGACATAAGGAAACTGCAGTGCATAAAAGGGAAACTTAAAAATAATACTCTAACTTTTATTTTCCTGGAATTCGTCAGCTACCTTTTCCCTGTGATTTCTCTACTGGCCATAGCTCTTAGCATGATGCCATGTTACCAAGGTCTGTGCTTTGCTCCCAAAAGGGTCCAAGTTTTTAACGTCTTCCAGAGTGAAAGACTGCAAGTCCTGCCTCTGATTCCTGTCTGAGGAAGCAAAGCAATAATTCACATCATATTAAGTTCTGCAGTGATGCACCCAGATCATGAGTGCAGAGAAGGGAGAAAGGGGTGATTGAATCAATTACCCCTGTCTCCCACTTCAGGTTTAGTATCTGGGAAGTGGCATGGCAAGTGGTTCTGGGGTACTGGTAATGTTCTATTTCTTAATCTAGGTGCCGACTCCATATTCATGTTTATTTTGTGAAATATATTTGCACATTTCATTATATATGTTATTCTTCACCAAAAAAGTTTGCATGAAAATTCTAATGCCTCCGAACCTCCAGGCACATTCACAGGGAAACACACATACAATGCAGCAGGTGGCACTTGTGAGAAGTAAAAAAATCAATTTTAGAGAAAAAAGATACCACCTTTCTTCATACATTTGAGCACAGTGTGAGTAAGTGTGTAAATCTACTTTATGTGCTTTTGCTAAAGAAAGTAGGTCAAAAATCTGTAAACACGGTAGACTTCCCAAATACAATGATAGTGGCACCATTAGAAAACACTTAGGCTAGTTCTGTGTTTAATATTCTCCCAAGTAGGAAGTTATCTAGAACCAATTTCAAGTGACAGAAATTAAAGAGGAGATTTAGTTGTCATTATAGCTGCATAATATCATTATAGCTACATTAATAGTTAGTGTATATTGATATATTATTGGAAATACCACATACTTTCTAATATTCTTGGAGGTCTTAAAGAACTTTAATTAAAATCTTCTCCACATTGGCAGTAGTCTCATAATACAGCCAGGTATAGTGGAAAGGAGAAAGTGGGTCAAGTCCATACCTTTCAGCTATTGTAACAGGTCAGATGAACCACATAATCTCTCAAGCTGCTTTCTCTCCAGTGAGAAAATCTTTGCATCTGACGACCCTACAGCCTGGCAGTGAGAATAAAGGAAATGCTACATGTTTAAGTCCTCCAAAATCTTCTTTCACAAGATATCTCTTGATGATTGCATTTCTGTGTGGAGAAATGAAAGACCGAACATGTCCATGTTCCATAACTCTTACGGTAGCTTCATATTTCTGGAAATGTAGTCCTTGCTAGATGGCCTCAAGGAAGCAGTATTGGCAAAATGCAATTGCTGCACCTCCCATGTTCATAGCAGCATTATTTATAATAGCAAAGACATGGAAACAACCTAGATGTTCATGGATGGATAAATGGATAAAAAAGTTGTGAGATATATATATATATACACAGTAGAATGTTATTCAGCCATAAAACACAAGGAGATCCTACCATTTACAACAGAGAAAGACAAATAATGTATGATCTCACGTATATGTGGAAACTAAAAAGAAATCATAGAAAAAGAGAGCAGACTTGTGGTTACCAGAGACAGAGGAGGGTGGGGGGAAGGGAACTGGAGGAAGGTGGTCAAAACATACAAAGTCCAGTTATAAGATAAAGAAGTACTAGGTATGTGACCCATATGATGACCATGGCTAACACTGTTGTATGATGTATAGGAACTATGTATAGTTAAGAGAATAACTATGAAAGAGTTTTCATCACAAGGAGAAAATTCGACTTCGCTTCCTACTTTAAAAGAAGTATCAGATGACTCCTCCAGAAACCCATCATAGGATGAACCTACTTACTCTTGGATAACAACATCCCTTGCAAGATCTTTTTTTTTTTCTTTTTATTGTATCTATGTGAGAAGACAGATGTCAGCTGAATTTATTGTGGTCATCATTTCACAGTATATGTAAATCAAACCATCACGCTGTATGCCTTACACTTATATAGTGATATATGTCAATTATTTCTCTATAAAACTGGAAAACTGTAAGAATTCAATTGGCCTTTGATTAATGGTGCTTAATAATCTGCCACATGAATTATATATATATATATATATATGTATATATATATTAATGGCTTGTGCTGCATGGAGGTGAACTGGGAGTAGGATAATTCTTTCTTTATATTCAGCCCTGCACCCCTGCAGCTGACATGTTAGTGCTCACCCAGTTTTCTCCCTGCTACCACACACCCGTAGCATCTAACTTCCAGCTCCTGTGTCATTGGGCTGGGGTTTTTTTCTGGCCAGTGAGGCTGGCTCTGCCTGCTCATGGAAGGTGCTGCAGAGTCAGAGAATTAATGCCCCTTGAAGCAGCACTCAATCAATATCCCAGCTCCCTACCCCCTGGAGAGAGATAACACTGAGGCTGTGTTCTACTCTGACTCTCTGGGCTCTCCAATAGGCTAGAGCTCCAGGTACTTCAGTGGTAGCTGGTCTGATGTCATAACCATTATAAGGTGGCTTCACTTCTCTGTCTCATTTCTCCACTGTCCTATTCCTGTTTCCTTTGCCTCTCAGGTACACTAATTGCCTCAAATCCCTGTCTTTTTCTTTTTTTAAAAAAAATTTCTTTATTATAGGGAAAATACACAGTAAAACAGAGCTGGACGGTGGTGGGGTGGAAGATCTGGAAAAACTTAATTACCAAACAAGCTGCCCAAACATGGCTTCTTGCTGTGGAGGAGAGTGATTTGGCCCTTATCTTTCCCACTTTTCCTGTTTCACAGAAACCTGCTCTTTGCTGGACTGGGCCCAGAGAACCCCATTTTCCAATCTACTCTCTTCCCAGAATTGGGAAATGTTGTATAGTTCTCAGGCTTTCAAGATACAGAAGACAGTATGGAGAAGGAAAGATGTTACAGTCCTTTGGTTCAGTGTCATCCCCAGCCCCAACCCTTAGTGTTTGTTGATGCCAAAGAGACAAACCCCATGGAATTGGGACAACTTAGGCAGCAGTACGCTGAGCCATGAGGCTGTGTTGGTGAGGAAGTGAGCGGCATCATACTTGGTGTAGAAGCTGGCCAGGAGGTAGAGGACAACAGGAGAGATGCTGAGGAATTTGCAGGAAGACATAAATTGGAGCCCGTAGTCCATCTGTTCCCAGTGTGTCAGTAACTGAGCCTTTCCTCGGCCAGGGGCTCAAAGGGTGTTCTTTTCACTGTATGTAAGAAAATATACATAGCCAAGTTACGGATGACATTGGTCAGGGTCCAGACAACAGGAATGCTGAAGAAGGGGATGCTGAGTAGAACCACATGCAGCAGTCCTACCAAGATGGTGTAGACCAGCCAGATGCCCCGGCTATTCATCACTCGAGTGCTGGGGTTTACTTCACTGTGTGCCACCCCCACATTCATCCTACCACAGTGGGGGCATCAGGCAGCAGTCCAACTCAAGTTCCTTTCAACCTCTCTTTGAGTTTGTTGCCCCGAGTTGTCTCCAGAATAGCCAAAATGAAAGAATGAAAGAACATCCCCCATTGTGTACAAAGGAAAAGCTGAAGACCTAGGGAAAAATAACTTAAAAATGACTTAAAAAATCCTCTCTGCTCTTAGAAACATTAATGGTCATCATTACTCTGATTCTTATGCTTCAACTATAAATCGAAGGAGTAAGCCTAGGCTTGGGGTAGGTGTTTCAAGCAGCAAGGGAAACTAGTATCTGACTTTATTTTCCTGAAGAAGTTAATAGGGAATCATGAAGAGGTTACATTCACCATAATTTCAGAAGAGGGTCAGGGGAAACAGTCACAGAACCACTAAGAAGCAGGGAGAGGTAAAAGTACTTCTAATGCCCACCTTTTCCTCTGGGTTTGCCTGTCCTGTCTCTCATTCCCTTGGCATGTAAGCATAAGCAGGTAGCATCCCAGTTCTTTCTCTCAAGAGTCAGCTGCTGCCAAGTATTTGCCCATGGCTTTTGGATTGAGCTAAGAAGGGACCTGAGCTCACCATCTCAAGAGATGGAACCTGACCCCAATTCCAGGGATGACTCTGATCTTCTGAACTTGACCCTTTAATATTATGCGAGCTCTAAAATTGATGATGCCTAGTTGGGAAGCAGACCTTGCCTGCCCCTCTTCACCTAAAATTCCCTAAACCCTAGTATTGGGTCCACCCATGCTCCTCCCAGCTTCCCTCTCTAGTTCATCATTTGTAGGCTGTCCTCAAGGCTCTCTTTAGAGCTTCTCTCTAGGTATTTAACTCCCCGGAGCTCTACCTCTCTCCCTTCCCCCACCTTTTGCCTCCCACCATTTTTCCTCAGCACCCCTTTCCAGTCTCTTGGCAACCTCTCCTCTCCCCTCCTTCAGAAGCCAGTCTCAAATCCCTGTCTTAACATCTGCCTCTGGTGGATCCCAAACTAAGACAAAGACCAACAATATTGGCTCTAATTTTTGACTCTTGAAATTGAGTTTATTGCCTAATTTATGGCTTTTTTTCCTTACTGTCCATGCCATGGGCCATGGATCAAAGGTTATAAGACTGAGCTGGGAATGGGGTATTGGTTTGTTTTGGTAGATACATGCATGTATCAAGAGCATATTTTCTAAAAGTAATCGTTATTTTTTATTAATTTATTTTTTTATTATTATGTTCAATTAGCCAGCAATCATTATTGTTTAGTATCATCTAGGTTGCTCCTCCTCCCCAAATATGATTCTTTGGAGTTCTGTATAACTTCAAAGAAATAACTTTAGACTGTGTTCAAGATAACAAAATGTAGGTTTCCTTAAGGAAAAGAGATTTCTGAATGTGCTGATTTATCAGGGAGCCATGAACTATTTTAATAGATGAGATTCATTCTACTGTGTAATTCCTCTGTCTCTCCCATCAATCACCTCCCCATTCTTTTCCTTCCTTTTATCTCTTCACATTCCTTCCCTAATCTTTTGTCTTCCCAGGGACCCCAACTACCCACCTCACTTATGACTCCTCTGGAAACGTGTAATAGTACAAACATACTCTTGAATGACAGCATGCCTTGTAATATCTCTTCTTTGGCATTAAGTTAATTTAAAAGACTTTGGCTTCTGAGTACTTCATTAGCAAAAGCCTTGCTAATTAGAATGCTCTTTCATAGGATGGGCTCTCCGGCAGTCATATGATATATAGAGCTTGAGATCTCAGATACCTTAGGACAGCTCAGGAACAAATTTCCTAATAGAGAATAGACACACTGTGACTAAATCAAAACACAGAAAAAGGGTAATATTTATTTCCAAAGGAATTACTTTTTTTTTTTTTTAAATATCATAGCAGACTCCATCTACTTTCAAGTAATTTCACGGAAAAATAAGGACTGGCTTGTAACCACTAAATCACTTAGAAACCAAACCCTCATAATCAAGATCCTACCATAAAATATGTTTTCTTAGTTCCAAGCAAGAGGAAGAGAAGACGTTCCATTCCTGAGCTGAGGGGATTTGGTCGATAATAGAGACATTAAGGCCAGGCTTCTTTTTCTAACTGGAATGCCCAGAAGAGATATTTATTTCTCTCGCTTTTTCTACTAGATAATCCAGGTTGATGTTTGAAGAACTCAGAGATCTTTTCAACATGGGTGGGACGGAGAAACAAAAGAAGGAAGCTTCTATTGTTACTGTTGATATTTTCTCTGGAATTGCAGAACCAGAAGGGGGTGCTTCATGGCCTCCTAAAGCCTCTTCTGTAAAATTCAATAGGGAATCAGAATTTTCAGAGTTCTGAAATGCTGCCTTTGAGGAGGAGGGGCTGCTGTTTTATGGAGGTGATAGTACCTCTAAATTTTCTGTGGGGAAAGGAGTTTGCCACAAAAACATAGGCTGTGTGACTAAAATATAGTTTGTTTTGCTGCTGTGAGCATATCCTAACTTTTAATGGTCTGAACTTCATTTCTTTGCAAAACATATCTTATGCTTTTACTCAGTCAAGTATGTTTGCATAACCCCCTCACAAAAATACTAGAATCTCTGAAATCTGCTGAATACAGAAGGGCCCATTGATGAGGAGGGAATCAGCAGCCCATGTGGTAAGAAGCCCACTTCCCACAACGTGGGAATTTTCCATTTGGTGGGATTTTGAGTCTCGGTGCACTTGAAGTGTTAATGTAAGTGTGTCCATTGAAAATGACATTTTCCACAACCTCCATGAACTGGAAAACTTTTATTTTTATCTGCTTTGACCACAATTTTAAAGATCCTTAATCTCCTTATGTTCATAATTTTAGTATATCTCTCCATCAATCAAACATCCATAATAAACATTCTTTCCTTTTGCAGGAAATATAAAAAAGTTAACCAATTCTGGGGAGAAATGGCCATTTTAGGTTTTCTAAACAAAGGTAGTGATTTTTTCTGTGCTATTTGAATCACTCAAACTAGGAAAGAGAATGTGGGGGTGTTTAGGATACATCACTCACTGTAAAGTTATATATGTTCAAGCTGGGAGAGAATTGAAAGTTAGAGGTGAGACTTTCTATACTCTGAATTTTATTGAGACTTTCCCTTTTGCGTTCAATAACCCTGCGAGTGTTAGGAAAACAGAGCTGTCACTAGTGTATGGCTCCATCCTTCGGACAGGCGTGTGCCAACAATCAATAACATTTGACTCTCTGTGGGGTATTTTACTGTGTTCTCAAACTCCCAGGCTCTGGGTTTCCTTACTCATCTATACTATTAAGACAGAATTTATTTTGATCTCTCTCTTTCTCATCTGAGCTATTGGCACAAATAAATAACACATATAACACACAAATATATATTTTTATCTCTAGAGTGATTTTTGAAAGTCTGATGTTATTAAGTGCTGCAAGAATATAGACCAATAAAAACTGACATACATCTCTAATGGACATGGGAATTATTATAAAACTTTGAAGGATAATTTACAATGTCTGGTAAAATTGAAAATTTACACATCACATGACCCATCAACTGTCCATTTATGTTTTCTGTATGCATAAAATGAGGAAAATAATGATCTATTTTATTGGGTTGAAGTGAGGATGAAATGATTTAATATATCTGACATACTTAGAAGTTACATTTTGCAACTCTCAGTAAGTTGCAGGTTCTATTTCTAGTAACAGTAGTCTCAATCTTGTCATTATTCGATATCACCCTAAAGAGACTCTTGCACATGTCCACAAGGAGACACATATATGAGTGTTCACAAAAATATTGTTTGTAATAGCAAAAAAAAAAAAAGTTGGAAAGAACCTAAATAATAAAAAATGGAATTGATAAAAAAAAATGCTGTATTCCTACAATAAAACATTATATAAGAGCTAACTGTATCACTGTGGATGGAACTCAAAAATATAATACCGACTGAAGTAAAATGATTTGCAAAAAAACAAAAACAAAAACCCAAAACACTTAAATTGTGATACCAGTTACATGTAGGTTATAAGTGTATAGAAAATACTGGATGTTTTAGGGATGAAAATATATGTAGAAAAGTATAGAGAGACACATGAAAATAATCCCCAAAGTCTAGAGGGTTGTTACATTTAGTGGGGAGAAAGAGTTCTGTGATCAGGCATGAGACCACTAGGAGCTTCGATTGGATTGAAAATGTTTTATTTGTCAAGTCGGGTAGTGTGTAAATGCATGTTTGCAATATTATTCTTTATGTCTTTCAGTAAATATTAAATATTGCACAACCAAACACAAAAGGACCAAATAACAGAAGTAAAGAATGAATAACATATTCATGAACCAGGATTTATATATTTATTGAGAAAAATGTTTATTTGTTAACTTGGTAAGGTGGCCCTTTGACTTGAATATATAAATTTTGTATGATGAAGTCTTGATTCAGTTTGAACACTTGCCAAGGAATTGAAGACAAGTGAAATCCAAAGGCACTATGAGAATTCATGTAGCAAGTATTACTAAAGGACACTCATAGGGCTAATAATGGCAAGACAATTTACCTGATGCTAATTACATCAACTGAGTGTAAATATAACTGCAGTGAAGCTAGTCATTTCAATTTTTTGTGGTGTCCCCCCTACACTGCTCCCCCTGCAACCTGTGGCCATTGTGTATGTCTTTAGCATGATTCATTGTCCATTCAGGTCTGGACTCCTCTCATGCTATGGTTGCCTATCTGGATGCCCATCACTGAATGCTTGTGCCAGTACTTTCTTTAACATTTAAAGCTTCTAGAGGGCTTGGATTACATTGAAAGCACCCATCATGGCCACTCATTCATCTAACAGATATTTAATGAGTGTCTACTATCTGCCTAGAAGTGTACTACACAGTAACCTTACCTCTGTCAATTGAGTCTTTATTAAACTTCACCAGTAAGAGATGATGTTTAGACTAGGATAGAAAGACAAAAGAGTAATAATGAACCAAGAACAGTAATAATAATGCTCTGAAAGACCTTTGGGTCCTCTGTCCACCTGCCTTACTTTAATCCCCAAAAGTCTGTGCCTTCTGTATTTTTAATTTTTTCCCCAAAGCCTGGAGCCTTTTATAGTAATCTATAATATGGGTAACAATATTAAAAAATATAAGGGCACACTGTCAGTATAAAGAATGAGAAACAGTTCTCACTGAAATCAGTTTCCTTTTTTACTCAACATTAGTTAAGGGACTGATTTAAAAAGCAGTCTTAAACACCAAGACTTAATTGCTCAAGTCCATAATATCCAGAGGAGTTAACATGGAGCTTGTAGAAGGAGCATTTCCAACGTGTGACAGGCTCTGCCAGTGCTAAGGCCTCATCATGTAACCACAAGTGGGATTTCTGAAGTGGAAAGTTGCCTTCGGAAAATCTCTGCAGTCATGGTAAATGTTTGCTTGTTTGCCTTCCTCCATTAGCTCAGTAAGAATGGCAGGAGAAAGGAAGATTTTGGCAAATGAGAATATGAGGACTGTAATGGATCATCCAGTTCAGGGGTCTGGTGAACTTTCTGTATAGGCACAGATAGTAATATCATCAGTTTTGTAGATTGTATGGTTTCTATGGCAACTACTAGACTTGACCATTGTAGCATGAAAATATTCATAGATGGTACACACACGAATGGGCATGGCTGTGTTCCAGTAAACGTTTGTTTTCATAAAAAAGCACAGGCCAGATCAGGCCTGCCAGCAGTAGTTGCTGATGACTAATCTAGTTGGATCCTTTTTTTTTTTTTAATAAAAAGGAGCACGAATGTGCCAGGAAGGCCCACATTCTTGGCGTGGTCTAGAGGAAGTTCAGAATAAAAGAGCAAGAAACAAAATGAGGAGGAACACAGTAGCATTTACTGAAGTTAAAACATGTACACATTATAAAACTAAATTTAATATGAACTCATACAAAATAAAAGAGAAAATAAATATATAATGATTTCCTTTGGGGAAGCTTAGGAAGAAAGGGAGTGAGGAACTGGAATAAATAAATAAAATAAGAAAATAGATTTTGAAGCATGAATGATTATACTGTGCTTTGAATGGAGCTTCTTTTTTTTTTTTTTAAGTTTCAAATATTTATTATCTTTGTTTTTTTTTTT
>NC_138378.1:33912295-33927757 GCF_054177405.1 Leptonychotes weddellii
CTAGAGCCTCCATTTTTTATTGCACCTCATTAATAGCCTTTTTGATTTTGACTTGGTTAGATTTTAGTTTTTTTTATTTCTCCAGAAAGGGTTTCTCTAATACTTCCATGCTTTTTTCAAGCCCAGCTAGTATCTTTAAAATCATCATTCTGAACTCTAGTTCCAACATCTTACTAATGTCCGTATTGATTAGGTCCCTGGCAGTCGGTACTGCCTCTTGTTCTTTTTGTTGAGGTGATTTTTTCCATCTTGTCATTTTGTCCAGAGGAGAAAAGATGAATGAGAGAACAAAATGCTAACAGGGTAAGAACGTCCTCAGAAAAGATATATTAAACAAATCAGAAAAGACCTGAAACCAGGGGAAAAGAAAGAGAAAGAAAGAGAAAAGAAAAAGAAAAAGATAAAAACAAAACAAAACAAAAAAACAGAATATGATCAAATATGATCCGACTGGTGCATAGATTAGTGCCACACACTGGATTTGGGGTGTATTTTGGTCTGTTAGAAGAAAGTGCCTCCCAAAATTTTAAAGAAAGGAAAACTTATATATGTACAAAAATAAGGGTTAATACTATGAAGGGATGGAATATGACTGCAAAGGTGAGAATTATAAAAGATTTTATAAAAGGAATTGATAAGATAAGTTAGTTGAAAAAAGAAAGAAGAGGATTTAAAAAAAAGAAAGGGAGAGAATGTGATCAGGCAGGAGACTAGAACAAAGCCATACACTAGAGATTTAGGGTATATTTTGATCTGTTAGAAGAAACTGTATCCCAAAATTTTAATATACCAAAAATAAGGTTAACTACTATGAAGGGATAGAATATGACTCTAAAAATGAAAAATAAAGACTTTTTAAAAAAGGGATTGATAAGATGTTGGTTGAAAAAGGGAAAAAGAAAAAAAAAACCCTTAACTTTGAAAGACTAAAGAAACATGGGAAAAAGCCATGAATTCTATGTGACGTATTCCCCTAGCTCTGGAGTTCTGCCATTCTCATTGATTGGTAAACTTGGTCGTGGCTGGCTGTCTTTGCTGATCTTCTGGGGGAGGGGCCTGTTGCCATGGTTCCCAAATGTCTTTGCCAGAGGTGGAATTGTCCCACCCTGGGCTACGTAATCTGTTCGGGTTTGCTCTAGGGAGCTTTTGTTCCCTGCAAGCTTTCCATATAGCTTTGGAGGCCAAGAGTGAAAATGGCGGCCTCCCAATCTCCTGCCCGGAGTAGCTGAGAGCTTGGGGCTCCACTCCTCAGTGAGCCCCCAGAGAAAAGCAGTCAATCACTCTCGTCTCCACAGTCTCTGGCTGCACTTGTGCTCATCCGGCCTGTGACCGAGCGTTTCTATCTCTGGCACCCAACCCCGTGTGGAGTCTCCAAACCCAGCAGATCCCTGTGGTGTGCTCCCGTGCTGCTCCTCCCAAGGGAGGAAGGGGAGTCTCCCCTGATCTGCCGCTTGTTGGGTCCCTGCTGGAGGAGCAGTGGCCCGACTGTGCTGTGGATCACGGTTTATGGCAACCCCGAGCTGAGAGCCCGTGCCTCGGCTCCGTCTCTGCAGCCAGCTTCCCCGCTCCAATACCTGGGAGCTCTGCCACACTCAGGCACCCCTTGGTCTTTCTGTGACCCCGAGGGTCCTGAGACCACACTGTCCTGCGAGGGTTCCACCCCCCGCTCAGCCACTGAAGCGACGTCCCTCAGTGAAGCCGACTTCTAAAAGTCCCGATTTTGTGCTCTGCTGATCTATCACTTGCCAGAAGTAGCTAATGGAGGCCCCCTCCCCCGCCATCTATCCTCCCGAATATCGCCTTGTATTCACTTCTCCGCACGTCCTACCTTCCAGAAAGTGTTCACTTTTCTGCTCAGAGAGTTGTTGCTATTCTTTTCTTCGATCTCCTGTTGAGTTCATAGGTGTTTAGAATGCTTTGATCCCTATCCAGCTGAATTCCTGGGACCAGAGGAAATTTAGGTCTCCTACTCCTCTGCCATTTTTGCTCCACCCACCCAGATTCAGTTCTTATGTCACCCACTTTGCATAGGCATCTCAGCCTTTCCCAAGAAGAACTTGGAAGCAACTCTTTTGCCCTTCTCCATGTATGTGCCTGGATTTTCTGTGGTATTCATCCTATTTTATTTGGTGCATTGTTTCCCCCCTAGACTGTAAACAACATACATTTATAAGGCACAGGTCTTATTCATTTTTGTATGCACTGTATCTTGCTTTATATGAGGACAAAGTCATTTCTCAATAAGTGGTCTGTTGAATGAATAAATGAATGAGTGGCATGAGCAAAATGTTTTGTTCAAATAAATGCTCCATAAGCGTTTTCTACATTGTAAATGAGGACGTGGGAGACTTAAAATTTCATTGATCTTGCTAAACTATCATCAAAGATGAAATTTGACCCACGTCTAGGACTGCAATTCTATAAACAGAATATCTTTATAAACAGATTTGCTGGACTAAGCTGGAATATTTATTTAAAAAGCTGGACATCCAATCAGATTTTCCTAGAAAAAGGACCTTCTCTGCCATACTTCTAATGAAGGACCTGCTCAGAGTTGTGATTCTTAGGAATAACACAGCAGAAGACAATTATATTAACAAATTCTCACCTTTCCGACTAGTGCAGGGATATTCATTGAGTTAGTTGCAAATCCCATCCCAAAGACCATAGCTGCTTCTACATTCAGGAACTTAGCCACAAGGCTCTCCAATTCTTCATGCTTATCCAAGCTTCCTGCACATGAAATGATGGGATGAGTGCATCTTCTCTTCAACAAGTTTGAAAACTCAAAATCCAGTGCATCCCCATCACCAAAAGACATGTACCAGAGAGTGTGTAGCCGGTATATTTGCCACAGCCACAATCAAGAAACAACCCACATGTCCACATACTGTAGAATGAACAAATTAAATACCTTGTGGAGTTATTTACATAGTGGAATTAAACACCGTAATGAGAAGGAACAATCTATTACCCTACATGACAAAATGAAAAAAATCTCACAAATATGTTGTTGGGTGCAAGAAGTCAGACACTTATACACTCATACAGGCTGGGTCCATTTATATAAAGTTAACAAACAGACAAAACTAACCTATAGTGTTAGCAGTCAGTATAGTGGTTAATTTTGTTGGGAGCACAAAGAGGACTTCGAGATTCTCTAAATGTTTTGTTTCTAGATTTGGGTGCTGGTTACACAGGTATGTTTGCTTTGTGAAAATCCTTTGAGCTGTAGAGTTAGGATTGGCACATTTTTCTATTTAAATATTGATAATGCAATAAAATCTACAAAAAAATACCACAATTTTTCTCTCCTCTCACCCTACCTCCCTCAAGTGATTAATTAAGTTATAACCCTCTCTGACGGACCCCACACTTAAATCCAAACAGATCCCATGGTTTCTATAGATAATAGTAAATCCAGTTATAACTTATTAAACCTTTGGAATATGCTAGATTTCAGAGCCCATTATTTAGATTATCTCATTTAATCTTAAAAGCCAAATAGTCTCATTTAATCTAAAAAGCTCAAAAGTAACATTACTTTACAGATTAGAGAACTGAGGTACACAGAGGTCACAGATAAAAACCAACAGATAATCTGGTCTAACTCCAAAGTTCATGTTTTTACCACTCTGCTATTTTTATATGCTTATGCTCTGATTCCTTCTTATACACTATCTCTACACCTTATTAAAAGAAAATAATAATGATCCTCACATCTTTCTGTTTGCCATCACTTTAACTTCTAGATCTGTAGTGTCCAATATGGTAGTCACTAGCTACATGCGGTTAGTGCAAAGGAGTTTTAAATTGCATTTAATTTTAGTTAGCTTTAAGCTTAAAAACTGAAGCACTGTAAAATATTTTCCACTGAACACAACTTTATTATTTGTGTAGGATTATATTCTACTTATTTCACTTTAAACACTGAAAATTTAGTGTCTGAATTGAGATATCCTATAAGAGTAAAATATACATTATTTTTTTTTAATTTTATTTTGTTATGTTAGTCACCATACAATGCATCATTAGTTTTTGATGTGGTGATCCACGATCCATTGTTTTCATATAACACCCAGTGCTCCATGCAGTATGTACCCTCCTTAATACCCATCACTGGGCTAACCAATCCCCCCTCTCCCCTCCCTTCTAAAACCCTGTTTGTTTCTCAGAGTCCATAGTCTCTCATGGTTCATCTCTCCCTCCGAATTCCCCCCCTTCATTTTTCCCTTCCTTCTCCTAATGTCCTCCATGCTATTCCTTATGTTCCACAAATAAGTGAAACCATATGGTAACTAACCTTCTCTGCTTGACTTATTTCACTTAGCATAATCTCCTCCAGTCCCATCCATGTTGATGTAAAAGTTGGGTATTCATCCTTTCTGATGGCTGAGTAATATTCCATTGTATATATGGACCACATCTTCTTTATCTATTCATCTGTTGAAGGGCATCTCAGCTCTTTCCACAGTTTGGCTATCGTGGACATTGCTGCTACGAACATTGGGGTGCATATGGCCCTCCTTTTCACTACATCTGTGTCTTTGGGGTAACCCAGGAGTGCAATTGCTGGGTCATAGGGTAGCTCTATTTTTAAATTTTTGAGGAACCTCCACACTGTTTTCCAAAGTGGCTGTACCAACTTGCATTCCCACCAACAGTGTAAGAGGGTTCCCCTTTCTCCACAACCTCTCCAACATTTGTTGTTTCTTTCCCTGTCCATATAAATTATTTTTTGAATGCTTAGTACAACAGCAACAATAATAAACTAATGTAAAATAGCTCATCAATATTTTTATATTGATTACATCTTGAGTGGTTTGATATACTTACATCTGAGTATTGGAGTGGTTCTAGAATACTATTTTGGATATTTTGGGTCAAACAAAACATATTATAAAATTAAGTTTACCTCTTTAAACTTTTTTTTTAATGTGGCTACTAGAAATTTTAAATTCCACATGTGTCTTGCATTATATTTTTATTGGACAGTGCTGGGTACATGATACACTTGGCAGAACATAAAAATGTACAAGCGGAGAGATATTGTAATTTGCAGCCACAGAGCATAGAAGCAGATTTAACTCAGATTTAAATTAAAGGAATATTGTTAGCATATTCAGGACTACTATAAACATGCTTTTTTCAACCTAAGGATCAACATATTTTACTATACATAGTGTGATACCAGAATTTTATTAAATTGGCAAATTATCTTGCTTACTGTGCTCAAATGGTGAAGGGTTAAACTTGAGAAGGCATGGACTAGTGAGTTCAAAGAGTTATTTTGCATTTGATATGAAAGAGGACATTTCATGGATCATCTTTGTCCTTCCTGACTGGTCGCATTGTCATACAACAGATGGCTGGTGGCCTTTCTTCTCAATCTAGAATTCATTTACCTTCAGATTGTCAGAAACCATAGTAAAACAAGGGTTCTAGCAGAACAATTTTGGTGGGGTGGGGTGGGGAGTTAAAATTTTAAACTGTCATTTAAAACTTTATTATCTCTGCATCAAAGATAACAGAGAAAAAAGAAATACTAAAATTTAAAGATAAAACACGGGCACATAATCACTCATCAGATTTGTTTTTATCTAATGGAGACTGCATCCCAAAGGGAATGGCCCCAAGGATAGGTAGTGAATAGGCCATTGGCCTGGGCATGACAGCCTTGGGTTCTGGCCTCAGCTCTTCCACTAAAGAGTGGCCTCTGGCTACCTCTCCTCCAAGTTTCCAGGGAGATTGGGAGAGGTGCTGTTTTAGGCTTCCCTGACATTTGGGGTGGTCTTTCCTCCACATAGAATGGTCTTCTTTAAGGTCCCACTCATTCTTTGACATCCACCTCATATGATGTCTTTTCTTAGATGCTGTTCTCAGTTTCCCCAGGCAAACTTGGTCATTTTCTTCTGAGATCACATACGCTTCATTACATAATGATTATAACACTTACTAAGTTGAACTTTCATGAGGCCATCTTCTCTACTACAGAAAGAGCCCTTGGGGTGCTGATACTGTGTGTAGGATGTTCATCTTGGCAACCACAGAGTACACCCACAGTATAGTGCAGTACTCACACATAGTAGGTGCTTGTTGAGTTGTATGCTGTCTTTTGATGGAGAAAAAAGATAGGACTAAGCCCAGAGTAGGGGATGTTAGAGGGAAGAAGGTCAAGAGGTCACATGATGCTAGGACAACAAGGTGATTAGGTAGTGAGCTCCACCTTGAAAACACTCATACTTGAAGAAGGCCTCCCACAAGGATGGAGGGTGCCCAAATATTGCCACCTTGGTAAATTTCCCCATGAGCCTTTCCTTCCCAGAGAGTCAGGTGACAACTGCGTCCTGGCCCAGTCACCCAGAAATGATGAGTAGAACTTCACAGTGCATATCTGGGATATCTTCCTCCACTTTCATCTTCCCCAAGTCTGCCATCCAGGGGTTTATCTATAACAGATGCTTCATTAAAAGTCCTTAGGATAACATAGAATGTGTTGTAAGCAATCAAAGAGCCAACTAACTAGTAAGACGTGGGTGTATCCAAGAACATCCTGAGAAAGTGCCCTCTGTGAGTCTTCATCATTAGCCCTGGCTTGCGGAGAGGAAGAAGAGAGGAAATGCTGGTGTCCATATTAGGTCTCCAGATCCAGCCTTCTTCTGGATTTCCAGTGGTCAAGTAGATAGTAAACTAATATTCAAATATACTTTTTTCTATGACCACATGTCTCACAGCTGAGTTACGAGTGGTTTTGCATCTAGGGGCTTATCTTCATTTGCAGAAAATAACAGTCCCCACTCCCAACCCCCATTTTTATAGAATTTCTCTGTTTGGTGTTCACAGCTCAAACTTAGTAAACAGATATGAGAGAGTCCCAGGATGGTTGGACATTTTCTACATCAGGAAGCCATACCTCTCAAAGTTAGACTGGGCTGTCTGGATGGGGTATTCATTAAGGAATACTGAAAAGTATGGCTCATTTGTATTAATTGAGAGCTGCTTTCCTCCTCCTGCTCTTCACACTGAAGAGCTAAAAATGTAGGAAGACCTTGGGGAAACAAAACACTCACAAAAACTTAATGAGCTTGTTTCCTGCAAATATTCAGGCCAGATCCTAATTGGGTGGAGGTGCCTGAGTCATATCAAGTTGCAGTTGGTGGTCTGAGTATTTGAGTGGTTCTAGAAATTATATTCAACATTTTGTCTTTGTTATGTAAATATGGGAATTTTTTTTAATCCCAAGAAAGCACAGCTATAGTCCGAACCAAAGGTACAAATAAATTCATAGTGATTTTTATTTCTCTTTCTCTCTGACTTTAGTATTTTTTTTTTAGTTTCTGAAGGTCAGTAACAGCCACAAACTGGCTAGTGACAATGGATCTCCAAATTGCTATGTTGAGCCTACTTGTTCTCATCCTGGAGGTTTATTTATCAAATGGGATACTGAAAACCTGCTCAGTGGTATTTTCATGTGCCAAACACTGGGCTTGCTGTCATCAGTCAAATCAGTAAAAATCAGATGCAGGAGAAAATACCAATATTATGCTTATGGACTGTATACTTCTGCTGGATTTTTATTGATACTGACTGGTTTATACTTTTTAGTCAGAACATAAAGACTGCTGGCCTTCAAACTGATGCTGACTAATAGTAGAGTGTGGGTGTTATTAACAAGCTTATTTCACCACCACCAATTCTTTCTGTTCAGCACATGTGAAGACTATTTTCCAAACTGTGACTGTAGTCACTTTTTGTCCAGAATATCCTGTTTGTAGATTGTTTCTTAGACTTGATCTGGGAGCAGGCTGGCATTTCATGACAACCTGCCAGCAGACTCACCTGGCGGTTCCAATTGTGCCGTGGATATCAGCCCACATCTGAACCACTTTGCTTGAACTGGGGACGTGGATGTGGGAAGTTAGGGGTAGACATTGACAATGTCCTTGGTCTTCCTCAAGTTGAGGGATATACATAGGTGCCAATGTCAATGAAAGTTAATCTGTATTCTCAGTGTGTTTGGATATAACAAGATTTTTTGTCTAAATGAAGTAGAAGAGACTAAACTTTGATGTACATTGATGTGCACTGGATTTGGAAATCTGGACAATTGCTAATAAATCTAGAGGATTCTTCTTCCCAAGTTGCGAAGAGGCCAGGTACTTATCTACAACAGCAAACATTTTATGGAGGGCCAGAGAGAAAATAGTTCGGATTTTGTGGGCCAGATGGTCTCTGTTACAACTATTCAACTCTGCTACTATAAAGTGCAATCAGTCATAAACTATTCACAAAAGAATGGCTGTGGGTGTGTACCAATAAAACTTTATTTATGGATACTGAAATTTGAATTCCATATAATTTCACATGTTGCAAAATAGTATTCTTATTTTTATTTTTTCAACCACTTAAAATTGTAAAAACAATTTGTGACCTGCAGGCAGTACAAAAACAGGAGGCACCTGGAATAGTCTGGTGACACCCTTGATGTGGATGGTCTCTGATTTTAGCTATGAACAGTATGGGGTAGTGTCAAGAGCTCTTTAGTGGGAATCAGGAGAACTGGTCTCTAGTTTTGACTTCTCAGCCTACTGACTGCAAAAACATTGATTGGCAGGTTATTAAAAAATCTCTAGGGTTCATGTATCTCATGTTATTTGTGTGGGTGAGAAGATGGTGGAAAATCTACATATTCTGAAATTCTATGAGTTTCAACTTTGTTCAATCATCCCAGGTATTACCTTGCTGGCAAGTATTATACTTACATAAAATTATTGGGATATCTTGTTGAGTTGTTATGCTTGCTTGGCTTTGTTGAACCTACAAAGCCAAATCTGCACTTGCAGAAATATCTCTGCTAGTTGCAATTTGGCTGTGCTGTAATTTCTGTCATTGTCAAGCAAAGGGCAATTATCTTGTCAGAACTATAATGGGTATCAGGAAATTGCCAAAAGGCTTTCAGAAACAAAGATATACTTTCATTTTCCTACTCTCAAACAATTCCTCTGAGAGTCTGTTTCCTTTTAAAAATACTCTTAAAGGAAAATAAAGAGGCTTGAGAGAAATAGAATGAAATCTCATTAATCTGAATTTACAATAATTTGGTCAGAAAGAAACTGGCACTGTTTATGAAGAAGAGTTTTGCTGTTGTAAATTAAGAAGGTGAAACTAATTGATGTGGGGATCTTTACAGCTTATTTAATCTAATCCACTGCTTTAGAGTATGTTTATGACATTGATTTGCATAAAACTGTGTTAATTAAAATTGCTTTTTTTTTAAAAAAAAGAAAAGATCTCTACTTGGTAGCAATTTTTTAGAAACTGCTTATTCTCATAGGAACTTGAAAGCCATAAGATGATACTTACTTGAGATTGCTTTAATTTAGACATTTTGTAGATTCAGGCTGGCCCCTTTTTCAATAGTTCAGACTAGTGATACTGTACATTTCCTGGATCTAGACACAAATATTTGAGAAAGAAACACAGAAAGAGCCTTGCTAATTTGAATGAAATGATAGCAGAAAACTTCAGGAAGATAAAGAGGGAGATGAATTATCAAATGATTTTAGACTATGTTCTCAAACTGAGAAGTAGAAATTTCAGCAAATTGGTACGTTACAACTAACATAAAAATCACATTTGAAACTTGGAAACGGAAACTAATTGCCCATTACATCCAGTCATATCAATTCCTAAGTTAATGTGTCCTTTCTGATGTTTTTAGGATGAAAATATTTGAAGGCTACTTCTGAAAATTGCAATTATAATTTGAATAGATATTCTCCACTAGACAGTTTTGAGGTGTGCTTACTCTTCAGGTTTCCCTGATGAGCTGAATCAAGCACAGGGCTTTTCTTCTCAAAGAAAGAAAAGTCTCCAAGTAGAGATGAGCTTTCCTTGGCACAGAAGTAGTCTTGCGGCATTTCATGAGTTTGTTTTCTTAGAAGTGAACATCTGACTAACAGTTGCTAGCAGCACAAAGGACTTATAGAGCATAGGCATTCAAATAATTGTTAGTACACATCTGCTCTTAACCAGGAAAACCACCACCAAGAAACTAAACACCCTTGTAGAATAAAAGTGGGGGGAGGGGGAAGAAAGGAAACAAAAGTTTCTCTTCTGTTTGCCTGAGTTTAACCTTTCCCGGATTTGGAAATCTAGGGCAGCAATATGTGGCAGGATGCACTCAACAATCAAAACTAACTTGCTTCACTGATTTTCTGGCTTGTCTCTTACCTACTTTCCAGTTTTTATTTATAGACCTCATCCCCCAGGCATATGTGGTATTCACTCCACAGAAAGTAAAAACCATTGCATTTTGGAAAATGTTTGACTAATTTGGTCAAAAAAGTCAGCCATGCTGGATAGTATCCATTGGTTCCCAAAGTGTAGTCCCCAGAGCTGCAGCATGGACATTACCTGGAAAGTCATTAGAAATGTGAGATCTTGGGTTCTATTCCAGCCAGGCTGAACCAGAAACTCTGTAGGTGGGGCCAACAACCTGTATTTTTCCAAGCCCTGTAGGTGATTCTGATGTAAGCTAAAATTTGAGAACCACGAGTGTAAGCTCAAGAATTCACATAGCCTGTGGCAGGTTCCCTTTGGGAACTGGAAAATTTGGTCAGTCTGATTCAGTGGGCAAGTCTTGGAAACGCCAGAACTATTTTCATAAGTCTGTGCCTTAATTTTAGACTCCATTGACTTTTAAGGAAATAATTAACTGGGGAAATATGAGCTTATTTCAGAAAAATCAGAAGATACTACAAAATAAAATATAACCATCTTTATCAATGCAAATATTCAAGTAAGATATATGTTTAAAAATGGACTCATAATAAACATACTGTTCTGTAACTTGTTTTATTCTCTTAACAATGTATTTTCAGTTTTCAGAAAATTGAAGACTAGGAAGGCATAGAGTTTATCTCAGGCCCTAGCTAGTTAAAGAAGAGAATGAAGATTTGAATCCAAGCAAACTAATCCAGAGCCTTTGCTCTCAACCACCGTGCTAAGAAACTGCTTTATAATTTTGCACGGTTAAATAACATTATGTTAAACAGATCTACCAAATATATAATCAATTTCCTATTGTTGGAAACTTACTTATTTTTTCCCCAATTTTTACTATTATTAAGCATATTGCATTGATTATTCTAGATCATACATCTTAGAAAATTTATTCAAAATTTTAAGGCAAAATTTCTCAAAACAAAATTGCTGAGTTAAATGGCTTTCTGTTGATACATTTTCAAATTGCCTTCCAATGTACTCTATCAACAGTATATAAGGGTGCCCTTGTCTTTTT
Organism: Leptonychotes weddellii; assembly: GCF_054177405.1. Lineage (NCBI taxonomy): Eukaryota > Metazoa > Chordata > Mammalia > Carnivora > Phocidae > Leptonychotes > Leptonychotes weddellii. The sequence goes on from NC_138378.1 coordinate 33,923,598, forward strand.
TCTTTTCTTTTTTTTAAGATTTTATTTATTTATTTGACAGAAAGAGAGAGAGCACAAGCAGGGTGAGAAGCAGACAGAGGGAGAAGCAGGCTCCCCGCCAAGCAGGGAGCCCGATGTGGGCCTCGATCCTAGGACCCTGAGATCATGACCTGGGCCGAAGGCAGACGATTAACCGACTGAGCCACCCAGGTGCCCAAGGGTGCCCTTTTTTTTATTCCTTTGAAACTATGAGATATTATTATTTTTTAAAGATTTTATTTATTTTTTTGAGAGAGAGGGAACACCAGCAGGTGAAGAGACAGAGGGAGAGGGAGAAGCAGACTCCCTGCTGAGCAGGGAGCCCTATGTAGGGCTGGATCCCAGGACTCTGGGATCATGACCTGAACCAAAGGCAGACGCTTAACTGACTGAGCCACCCAGGCACCTCTAATGGGATATTATTTCTTTTTAACTTTTGCCAATTAGGTGAAAAATGGTAACTCTGTGTCTTAATCATTCTTTGATTATTATTATTTTCCACAGGCTCATTGGCCACTTATATTTCTTTTTTTCCCCCTTAATTGTTCATTTGTGTACTGGATCTACTTTTTAATGTAAAATTTTCATTACACTATAACATACATGTAGAAAAGGAAATAAATTGTAAGTACTGAGCCCTATGAAGTTTCAAAAAGTGAACACACACACACACAGGTTACCGCATCATAAAAAACCCAACAACAATATAGACACACCCAAGAAGTCCCTTTGTTCCCCCTTCTGGTCACCATCTACTTCCTCTGAAGGGTAATTACTATCCTATGCATTCTCAGCAGCTATGATATTGCTCCCAAAGTGTTGACAATCTGTTCTTGGAGGAAGGGCAGATAACTTACTATGTATAAGGTACAGATATCCATGACCTACATAAACAGATATATACTTTATCTGCAATATTAAAATATCACAGGAGGGAGAGATAAAGAAAAGCTTGAGAAACATTATACAGTCCTGACTGTGCATGTTTTGCCTCTTGGCTTTCTCAAAATCTTGGCCCACTTCTTAAGTTGTGATGTTCTTTTTCTTCTGATCTGTAAGTCTCTACATGTTAAGAATGTTAACATTTTGTCTTATATTTTGCAAATAACTTTTTCTAATTTTGTTCCTCAACTTTTAACTTTGTTGACATGGTTTTTATGTAGAGAAGTTTAAATGCTTCATTTTGCTGGCTCTTTTCCCTTATGATTTCTGGAAGTGCTTTCTCTGGTTCTCTGGAGCATGAGGACACAGGAGACTACTGTCTGAATCAGGCTTGACTAATCTGAAGGGCAAGTAGTTGTGTCTGAGGTTGGAGTGGGAACAAGCTGTCTTTCCTCTAACAGGGAAGAGTGCCTGTTTTCCATGGACAAGGGTGGCCTGTGTTGCATGGAGTCAGCCTGGAAGTCATTTCAAATGGATCCCTCCCACTAAGAGGACATACTGCCAGGTAGGGTGACTTAGGTAAGGTGAGTTCCACTGGCGGTCATTATGGGTTATAGAATTGAAGGGTGATTATAAGTGACAAGCTAGAGAAGAGGATGCTGTGGGTGAATGTTTATGTCTCCCCAAAATTCATATTGGAAACCTAATGGCCAAAGCGATGGTAATAGGAGGTGGGGTCTTTGGGAAGTGATTAGGTCATAAAGACGGAGCCTTCATAAATAGGATTAGTGTCCTTATATATAAGGCCCCAGACAGCTGGCTCATCCCTTCCACCATGTGAGGGTACAACCAGAAGTTTGCACCATGGACAAGGGCCCTCACCTGACCATACTGGCAGCCTCCAGAACTGTGAGAAATGAACTTTGTTGTTTATCACCCAGTCTGTGATATTTTGTTACCGCAGCCTTAAGGGACAGAGAGGTTGCACACATCAAAGGAGCTACAGCCTGATGATCTTAACAGGGCCCTAACCAAGGAATGCATACAAGTGCATTTTGTATTTGAATTGTTGAGGTCGTTTTACTCTGTTCATTTGTTCATTCATTCATCACTTCCCTTATTCATTCAGTTTCCATTTTACTTATGTAGTTATTTCTGGTGGTGGTTGTTCTTATTTTTTATATTTCAATCTCAAATGCATTTGCAATTTACACAAGAGGAATTTACTGAGATATAATATGTGAGGTAGGGATCTAACTTATTTCTTTCTGTGATCAGCCAGTTATCATAATACTAAATATGACATAATTGGTCCTTTTCCAACTGATTTCAAAATTGTTCTTATTGTATACTAATGAGTATTCTAAGTTGTGTCTGCCTCTAGACTTCCATTTAGACTACCCACTCCTTCTCCCCATTTATTAATGTCATTGGGATGGTGTTCAACTCACATATTCATTTGAAGAAGTACTGATAGAAATATAACACCAGGTCATTCCCTTCTAGGATTTGTTATCTCAATTTTTCAAGTCTTCTCTTAAGTCTTTTATGAAAGTTTTATAGTTTTCTTCAAATAGTTTCTAGATATCTTCAATGGAATTCCCTAGGTGTTTGTTAGTTTTGCTCATATTTATTAATAATATAATTTCTCCAATATATCTTCTGATTGCTAATTACTGACTTTATGAATTTTAAAAGTTGCTAAGTCAAGCAGAGAAAGTCAATTATCATATGGTTTCACTTATTTGTGGAACATAAAGAGTAGCATGGAGGACATTAGGAGAAGGAAGGGAAAAATGAAAGGGGGGAAATTGGAGGGAGAGACAAACCATGAGCGACTATGGACTCTGAGAAACAAACGGGGTTTTAGAGGGGAGGAGGTGGGGGGGATGGGCTAACCTGGTGATGGGTATTAAGGAGGGCATGTACTGCTGGAGCACTGGGTGTTATACAAAAACAATGAATCGTGGATCACTGCATCAAAAACTAATGATGTATGGAGAGAGGAAAGATGGCGGAGGAGTAGGGGACCCTATTTCAACTGGTCCCCAGAATTGAGCTGGATATCTACCAGACCACTCTGAGCACCCACAAAACCAGCCTGAGATGTAAGAAGATCTGGATCTCTACAAACAGAATATCGCGGGTGGCTGGTTTTGAGGTACAAAGTGGGAGCCGTGATTCCACGGGCAGATATTGGAGGATGAACGGCAGCGGGAGGGAGCCTGGCCATGGGGATCCTACACCGCCGGTGAGCAACAGCCTTGCGCTCTGGGGAAGGGGCACAGACTTGCAGACCCTTAGGGGTGGGGAAAGGACTTTAGGGCAGCCCCTGGGGCGGAAACCTGGAGCGGCGGAGGTCACGTGGGTGAACTGGGAGTGGCTCCCGGTTTTAGAAGCACAAAGGGCAGAGACGTGCCCGACCTGGAGGCAGGACTGGGGGTGCTGCAGAGGGGCGCACAACCCAGGATGCTGCAGTTATAGCAGCACGGACAGAAACAGAGACAGTGTGGCCTGGAGAGCTCACTGAAGAACAGACTGTGATCTCTCTGCTCTGAGGCAGAGGGTTGGAAATGGTCTCTTCTGCTCTGACTCATGGAAGAAACGTGGAAAGCCGCCAGGGAAAGCTGCCAGAGAACAAAAGCCCCCAAAACTGATTCCCGCTGAGCCCATCTCCCACCACAGGGGGGCAGGGCAACTCCGCCCAAACAGGGTTGCCTAAGGAACAGTGCAGCAGGCCCCTCCTGCAGAAGACAGCCTGGGAAAACAAGAGGCCAGCAACCCTAACGTCCCTAGAAAACAGGTGCATCTTGCTTCGGTTCTGGTCAATAATTTGGACTCTATACATTCCCTCAACCACCCATCAACAGAATGACTAGGAGGAAGAACCCCCAAAATAGAAAAGACTCAGAGATTATGACTTATGCTGCAGATTTACAAATGGATGCAGATATAACCAAGATGTTGGAGATGGAATTCAGGCTAGCAATTGTGAAGACAATAGCTAGAATGGAGAAATCAATTAATGCCAACATAGAGTCTCCAAGGGCAGAAATGAAAGCTGAATTGGCAGAACTTAAAAATGCTATCAATGAGGTCCAATCCAATCTAGATAATCTAACAGCTAGGGTAAGTGAGGCAGAAGAACAAATAAGTGACATGGAAGACAATATAATAGATAAAAAGGGAAAAGAGGAGGCTATGGAAAAACAACTCAGAATCCATGAAAATAGAATCAGAGAAATAAGTGACACCATGAA
>NC_138378.1:33928257-33944934 GCF_054177405.1 Leptonychotes weddellii
GAAGTGTTCCATGATTCATTGTTTGTGCATAACACCCAGTGCTCCATGCAGAATGTGCCCTCCTCAATACCCACCACCAGGCTAACCCATCCTCCCACCCCCCTCCCCTCTAGAACCCTCAGTTTGTTTTTCAGAGTCCATCGTCTCTCATGGTTTGTCTACCCCTCCTATTTCCCCCGCTTCATTCTTCCCCTCCCGCTACCTTCTTCTTCTTTTTTTTTTTCTTAACATATATTGCATTATTTGTTTCAGAGGTACAGATCTGAGATTCAACAGTCTTGCATAATTCACAGCGCTTACCAGAGCACATACCCTCCCCAGTGTCTGTTTTTATTTTTAATAATTCAATACTTTTGCTTACCTTTTACTCCTTACTGCATGGGTAGCTTAGTTTGCTAGCTTCAATCTTTCTTCTTTAGTAAAGTAAGACTATATATTTTCCTCTGATTACACAACTAGCTGGACCCTATGGTGTTCTCACAGTTGTTAGTTTCTAAATATGATGTAAATGTAATTTCATTTCCCTCTTGATTCAAGAGTCTCTTAGGAAAGGGCTTTAAAACCTTCCAGAGATTTTTTTAAAAAGGAACTCTTTCTAATTTTATTATTTACTTTTAGCTTTAGTTCACTGTGATCCAAGAATGTGACTTATGTAAATTCCACTTTTCGGAATCTAATGAGATTTTCTTTGTGGCATAAAATATAGTAAATTTTTGTGAAAATTCACTAGGTATTTAAAAAGATGAAGTATACTGGTAATATGTTTTAAGGCTCTTAATTCAATATATAAATATTAAATGGAAGTCAGTAATTGCATTGTTAGTGTCCTTTATGTTTTATATCTTCCTTTCCTCCTTCACTTCCTCCTTCCTTCCTTCCTCCTCCCCTTCCTTCCCTCCCTCCCTCCTTCCTTTCTACCCTCCTTCCTTACTCCCCTCCTTCCTTCTCCTTTCTTCCCTCCTTCATTCCTTCTTTCCTTCCTTCCTTCCTTCCTCCCTCCCTCCCTCCCTTCCTTCCTCCCTCCCTTCCTTCTTTCCTTCTTTACTTTTCAAGGACTGGAAGGTACTTTGTGGTCTCCTATCACTATTTTATTTGTCTTGCTTTTGTTTATAATCAGCCTGTAGAATGTTAAATTGACCCACATGATTTTCAAAGCCTCTCATAATTCATTCTCCTAATTTCCAGGTGTACAGAAAAATAACAGCCATCGATGTTTGCACTGTGTTACTTGATGCATAGAGGATATAGAACTTGAATCTGTCTTCATTATGGGCTCTCCACATAATTTTTATAAGGTGAGTCTCTTCCTATGTTTAATAACAACTAATAACTTTAAGCTAATCTTCTGCTTTCCTTTTTGTTTGCATTTGTACCACACATTTATGTTGTTTATTTTTTAAAGTTTCAGCTTATTCTTTATTTTTTGGCTTAATATGAAGAAGAACAAGCAATTATGCATTTACTTTGCCTCAGGGGCTGCTGCATTACATTTTTCATTGTCCAACCAACATATTCAGACAAACACCTTCCACATACAGAAAAATTAAATAGTTTTTTTTCAGATAAAGAAATTCAAAGGAATTCAAAAATTCAAAAATTCAAAGAAATTCAAAGATCAAAATTATGTGGAAATACCTTGCATAATGGAGATATTACTGATTATTGTTTTCTGTTAATACTCAGACATCATGAACAATTCTCAATCCTGGTGCTGAAAATCTAAAAATCCATGTAATTTTAGAATCTGTGAACAGTTATTCAAGTGATTTTGCAGCTAAAAATCTGGAAGCAAGCCACCTTAAAAAGAGGATATTGAGCAGCAGTCTCTTCAACTTTTGATAAGCTGTTCAGTCTAGAGTTCACTAGTTCACAACGTAATATCACACACAACAATACTCAAAGATTTCTAATCTTTCACAGCACATTAAGAAAGTTATTAGGAAAAACTAGGCTGTAATTACCAAAGACATGACATATGGCACACAATTTGAAGGAGACAGCCCAGATCAAGGAGAATTCTAATAAAAATGCACCCATGAATATAGAGGATAAGAATTAAAAATGTGTCAGGCATTTTAAATGGTTGATTATGACTCCAAATTTCCATTTCACTCTGCCGCATATTTAGGATATCAAAAAAATGCACCATCCCTTCCATCAGCCTATGGAAAGTTAAATTGACCATGAGACAGTCAAAGCCTCCCTTAATTCTGTATGCCAGTATTTTTTAGTTGTACATGAAAATAACAGCAGCACATCATTCCACATGTTAAAAACAGCATTTGCAATTCTGTATGTATGTGTCTGGAAATGTTTCATTCCTTACAAGTCAGCTGTATTTCAGGCTCAGTCCTAGCCTTTGCAGATGCAGACTGGACACACAACTTTATTCTAGAGCTCTTTGTTTATTGTGCTTTTTATTGAACTGACTTCCCTCTTGGGCACTGAGTTCATTTTAGTGGTGGTTGCAGCAGGGAGGTGAGAACCAGATGTCTGGCTGGGACTTACCTTTCTACTTTTCATCCTTAGGAATAACTTAAATTTACTTGTATTTGTTTGTGATTAAAGCATGTAGCTGAGTTTGGGTTTTTGGCAAAATCTCAGTCCTTTTCTTTCAGTGGGCAAATATGTTCTTCTCACATATTTTTGGCCAAGATACTGTGTATGGTCTTCTATCCTTCCACTGTGCTTTAAATACTTCCTCTTGATTTCTTTTTTGTTTAATTTCCTATTTTGTAATATGATTTTTGTGTGTTTTTCCCTCTAGAACATTGGAAACTATTTTTAAAAGCTCTGGGAAAGTACTCAAGTGATTAAATGTTCCTAAACTTTTACTTTGGGCTCCTCAAGGAGCATTTTTAGTTGTTAAATTGGTAAGTCTCTATATTCTCAAATTTTCACTGACAGTCCACTGGCACTGTTCAACATTTTCTTAAGACTAGATAGTTTATGCTTTCTAAAAGTTATTTGTATGTCTTGAAATAAGTGGCATTCAAAATTATGCTACTAATTCTTGTATGCTATGATAAGGTTACTGCTTATGTTGCACAATACTTTAAAATGCACCCCGTTTACTTCTTTATTTTCTGACTGCTCATATCCATCCTTGTTATCAATTCTTCTGTTTGCTTAAAATTAGTGTGGGTGGCTTCTATTTTGCTCTCTTACTGTTTCCTTGAAAACTGTTAAAATCTTCCTGGAGCTTGAGCCAGAGACTAAGTGAAGCAGGTAAACATTAAAAGTCTAGTCATTCAGAAGGCTGAGGAAGTGGAGAAAGAACTTAGGCTGCAGGCAGTTGAAACTATGATTTTCGTCTCTGCCTGGCTTCTCTGGTTCATTGAGTCTGCAGAATCAGGAACTCCTATTCCATATCTGGCTTCCATAGGAAGGAAACCGTTGTCTGTATCAGGTTTAGCTTCTGCTGGCTGTGACTGAGGAGGGTTTAACAATCCTGGTGTTGGGTATCACCAGCACCAGAGGAAATATCCCCAAAGCTTACTGACTCCATATCTTTTATGACTGGGGGTAGTCTTCCAGTCTCTGCCCCATCCCAAATGGGGTATCATGGATGACCCAGTTCTGCTAAGTGAATTAGAACCTTCCTTCTGCATTCTGCTCATATCTGCAGGCCTCCTGCCTCAAAATGAATATAAGTAAGATGCCTTTCTTAAGAAATCTGGTCAACCACTTATAAACTCGGGAGCTTTCGCTAAATGTTAACTGAATATGTGGATTAAAAAAGTTACTTTGTTCAACTTAAATTGTTCTTTGTTGCATGGGTTTTTAATGCTCTTTTGTCAACTGGATATCTAAGAGGGGCACGTGGCTCATTTTTCATTAATGGTCAATCCCTTTTTAGTAGATTTACCTTGGGTTCTTAGACTGGCCTGAAACTGACATGGTAAACCATGCATATATCATTCTGGGTGGGAAACTGCTGTCTTAGGAGAAGCTAGCTAGACTGGGAGTTAGTATGATTAACAAGCCACTGGGGGGACATCACTTAGTCACTATGATCCTATTTTTTCCTCTAGAAGATGAAATAACATCACCTGTGCTGCCTCCTTGAGCAGAGGACTTTTGTGAGGAATAAATGAGATGACATATAAGAAAACACTGTGTCAGGAATAGCAAGACACTCTATAGGAGGAAGCTTGTGTCACTCTTTCTCCCTAAGGTGGAGAGGACCAGAAGTTTCCTTCTCACAGATTTCACTCCTTTGAATAAGAGAAAAATGTTTCAGCTAAAAGAGAAACAAATAGGCAGTCTGTTTCACCTTGCCCATTCATTCATCATTCACTCATTCATTCAACATGACAGACAACAAGGCCAATTCAATCCCTCCCTTCGTGAAGCTTATGTTTTAGTAGCAGTGATGGGCAATATCCAAATACAAAAGTAAGATCAGTGATGGACATCATTAGAAAGAGCAAAATCTAAACAAAAAGTTGTTCAATGGATATACAATTTCAGTCATGCAAGATGAGTAAGTTCTAGAGATCTGCTGTACAACATTGTGTCTATAATTAATACTGCATTGTGCACTTTAAAAATTATTGAAAGGGTAGATCTCATGTTAAGTGTTCTTACCACAAAAAGCAGGGACACAAAGAAACTTTCCAAGGTGATGGACATGTTTATTACCTTGATTGCGGTGATAGTTTCAGAGTGTATTTATATGTCTAAGCCCATCAAATTGTATACATTAAGTAAGTACAGTTTTTAACAATATCAGTTATACTTCACTAAAGCTGTTTTAAAAAAAAGAAGTGTGGGAAGGATCCAGAAAAGGGCCAGATAGAAGAGGCACAATAGTTGCTATTTTAGGTAATATGGTCTAAAGAAAGATCTCTTTTTATTTTTTCTGGAGAATTAAAACCTGTAATTAATAAACTGCCTGGCAAGAGCATAATATTTGAAATTTCCAAAAAGACCTTCAGATACCTTTCTCATTTTGCAATTTATAACAGCTTTTTGAGGTACACAGTCTAGATATGGTCTAGGTTTGAGAAATTGCCACAAAGAATCTGAGGCCCAGCTGGACAAAATTTCAAAATGGTGAACATACATACCCATTTCATGTCTGGTGCTGGCCACACCTAAGCCATACTCCTCTAAAACATCCTTTACTGTCCTTATAGATTCATCGTAACTAGCAGCCAGGCCAAGGAAATTATATGAGCCCATGTTGATTACATCTTTGATGATTCTTCCAGTGAACCTGCAGAGAGAAGACCACAAAGGGCTTTCTCATTTAACATCATCCTAGTGCCCCATAAAAGACTCTTACAAGGAGATCTTGGGTCTGTCCCCAATCATATATTTTCTTTTTCCTTTCTGATGTGAATTGCTGTCAACACAAAATGGTCTGCCCTTGGAAGACAGTAACCCCAAAATGAAGCTGGGCAGAGCATTGGAAAAAGGTATCACAAGGCATGGAGTATTATTTAGCCCTGGTTTTCCTTGGGTGCTCACTTCTGTGATACCTGTGTTCTTGTTAAAATTCCACCAAGAACTTTCTAGGTGAGGAAGAGCCATGATCATCACTGTCTCCTTCAGCAAGAAGTAGGGGGGTATAATTTGTCAATAAGGCTGAAAAGGCTCTTCCTGGCTGGCTCTGTGTATCCTGCACTTTCTGACACAGGCTTTATTTTAATCTAACATAGCCACCCTTAGCAGCTGAATTACCATGACTTCCTTCACTGGAATTATGAGGGCTTGCAAAGGCCTCAGTGATGGAAGACCAGCAAATTCCATGGTTTGGTGTTCATCATTTCTGTAATTTGGTGCCCATGCTAGGATTTCCTGGGAAGGATTTCTTTCAACCAAGCCCCTCCAGTAGGCTGCCTCACCTAAATGTCCAGTTGTAGTCATCGGATACTCTCTCCATCACATCAAACCGAGACCCTGGGGCACTGCAGATGGGCCGGTTCCAGTTGTCTCTGATTCTCATGTACAGGTTCCGCGTGTAAAAATTCTCAAAGTTTTGATAAAGCGGCACAAAATCCTGTTACAACAGAGGCAGTAGTTTATCTTTGGTCTCCTGCTTTTTGTATTTTATTTGCAATTGAAGGCTGGAAGAGCCATGCAAATAGTCCACCTGCAAATAGTTTTGGTGCAAGGGTCTATAGGTAAGGGGACATGTGGGTCCACAAAGAACTCTGTGAGGCCTCCATCCCTAAAGAACTTACATTTTAGAGGAAGGAAGTAAAAAATATGGCACAGAAAGGTAGCAAAGATAAAGGCAACACAAGATAAGTTCCCAAATGAGTGGTGGACCCAATGAATCCCCGCAGGATTCCATCTGAAAAGTAACAATAGATGTGTATGTCAAAGGAGTTTAGCTGGAGAAAAGTGGTTGGATGATAATTGGTCTTAACTTTTTTGAACATGAATATCCCCACTCATGTTTTCAGAAATGTGGATGAACTTGATCTTGGACCTATTGGCAAAACTCTTGGCAGTTGGCTGGCTGTCATATAGCCGAGGGCCTAGAAACTGAGTTGATGAACTTGTGGAGGCACATGGCTTCTCCCACAGTTGAAGTAACAGTGCTGTTTTGCTGTATAAAATGTAAGCCATGCTTAAGGGGTTTGCAATCCAGCTGAGGCTCAAAGCAAAACATAATCTAACTTTTGGTCATCTAACTCTTAATAGTACAAGGCAGAAAATACAAAACCTTGGTCTAAGCCAAGTACTTTGGGCATTTGCAAGATTAGAATGAGAGGGAGAGTCACATCTTGCTGGAGGAATCAAGGAGGTCTACCTAGGAGGGGTCTTGAAGCTGGGCACTGAAGGTGGAATGAGATTGCTTTGGGCAGGAATGCTTGGAGAGGGCACTCAGGCTGAATGGGTCTGTGCTGGAAGTGTAGGGTGTTTTTGAGGAGAATGAGTAAAAATAAAACATAAGGCAGATCTTGTCACTCTGCTCTAATCTATAATGGCTCCCACCCCACTACTATTCCCTGTGGTGTGTTAAGGTGGCAATATCCAGTTGGGCACAGAAAGTGGGACCTTTAAGGGTCTGGATGAAGAACTCACACATTATTCTGGACTCAATAGGGAACCACTGAATGACCAGGAGGGAGCTTTCTTATTCTCCCATCCTTTTGAGTTCTTCGGTCTCCTTCCTATTATGGAATAAAGCTAATTTCCTGAGGGAACAAGGAGGACCAGGGCTAAGGCTTTGTGGAAGACCTTCTTGTGCTACTGGTTTGGCTTACTCATCTCTTGAGCTGATCCATTCCAGAGGAAAATATATAGAATCTGCAGGCTTTGGTGGCTGGTGGTTGCAGCCAAGCCACAGTCTGTTTTGCCACATCATTAGGTTTTCAGTGGCAATGGCATCATTTCTGGGGAGGGAGTTGTGATTATCTTTAAAAAAGAATGTTTATAACCACAACCCCAGTGCATAACTGGGGACTATCTATTGCATGCAAATTTGGAGGATGAAAAGGGCAACTTTACTGGTTACATCTGTAAGTTGAAAATTTCATACCAAATGTATTTGTCCTCTAATAGCTAAGTATCCTGATAGAAGTTTTAGTAAGATTTAAAGCTACAAAGTTATGATAATTATATCTGTTTATGTTCTAAGAGGGAAATGGACATATTTTTGAGAGAAAAGGAGATTGTATAATTTTAGGAAAATCTTTTCCAAATGATTTCTTCTTCTTTTTTTTTTTTTCAAATTGTTTACTGACTTATGGATTACTCCATATCCCCAAATGTTATTTGTGTCCTTCTATTTCTAATTTCTTATTCCTTAATTGAAATGACATATAAATTCATACTATCAAGAGAAAATAGAGAAGTAGGTCTGTAAGTACTATTTTTAGACTCTGAATGGAATTTTAGTTTTAGATTTTTTTGAGAAATCTTACTCAAAATAAAGTTAACAGTTGGTTTAGGAAAAACACTTGGCTTTAGGTAGGAAAACCAAAATACTATGTCTACAATATTAAAAAAAATAATTTAAAAAAAAATATATTTATTTATTTATTTGCTAGACCCTGAGAATGAGAGAGCACAAGCAGGGGGAATGGTAGAAGGAGAGGGAGAAACAGAGCAGGGAGCCTGATTCTGGGCTTGATCCCAGGACCTTGGGATCAAAACCTGAGCTGAAGGCAGATGGATAACTGACTGAGCCATGCAGGTGCCCCCCCAAATTAATTTCAATATAGAACCACAAGATGCACAGGATACCAGGGCAGGGGGACATAGACGTTGTAGAGTTCAAGCACCCATTTGACGTGTGAGGAAAATCAGACCCAGCAAGGTGAGTGACTTGAACTCTGGCCAGCCTCTGGCTTCATTCACTTTCCCAGCAGTCATTTCAGAGTGACTTCAGGCTGGCACCTTCCCCACTTGTGCAAGCTTTCCTCCAAAACTCCAGTTAAAACAAAAACCATGACCCACAATATGGAAAGCTAAGGCCAACAGTTTGCCAGATCATGGAGGAATGTCCACTCATCTTTAGGAACTTGGCAGTTACTTGAGGAAACAACCTAGGGCATTTCATCATTGAGCCTCATAAAGATATGCTATCATGGCCTCTTGAGGGAAGGTGAGAAAATACTCCATCTTGCCCAAACTTTCTGGCTCCTGGCTCAGAGATCCAGATTTTCTATCTATGAGGAAATGGGCAGCCAGCTTTTTATTGAGACAAATGCTTTGAAGGCAAGATACAGGGATTCTAACCTATTCTGTGGGATCAGAGAAGACTTTGTAGTAGGGAATGATCTTCATTTCAATATAATTTTTTAGTAATTAAGTACCTGAAACTTCTCTGTCAAAGGGATAGGCCAGTTCTTTTTTTTAACCATGCAGAGCCATTTCTTTGTGAGTGGTGTGAGTTCTAACCCAGATCTGAAACACAAGTTCAGCAGTCTATGTGTCCCTGAGAGGGAACTACTTAGAATTCAAGGTCTGGTTTGGGTAAGAATTGCCTTCTTTTGCGGCATTGTCCTGCTCTTCCTCTGCACCTGTGACGCTTCCTGCCTCTGCATGGGTGTATTTTCACCCCACCCCATTCCTTTGAGTAACAGTGAGGTTTCTTCAGGAGCAATCAACACCTTCCGAAGGTCAATGTCCTCTAATCTCAGGTAAGCCTCCCACAGCATTTTCGTTATACCAGAAAATGAAACTGGACTAGATATTGCAAAAACAGGAGCACTGCAATAGGACATACCTTTATCTATCTGTAGATACAACTTGTCACTTGGCCTACTCACTATCTTTATTTTTCTTCCTGACACAAATGGCTAGATGTGAGAGTGAAACTTGGGCCATAAGGACAAAATCATTTTGGAGGGTGGGGTGTAGGAGGGTTGAGCAAAATCTAAAAATGCAGCCACAAAAATGTCTTTGTTTCTACTGCAATATGACAATCTTTCTTTTTCCACCTTTAAGCTTGTAGGATACTTTATAATTTTTCAAGTGTTATACATATTTCTATCCAATGTTTATAGACAAATCAGTGGAAAGTCAGAAAATTTGAGTGGACAAATTGGGAATTACAGTTCTAAAACCAGTGCTCTTTTCAATAACCATGCTACAGGGCTAGGTGTTTATAAGGAAGTGAAGAGAACATATCTATGGCTCATTGTGAAAAAATACTACCAAATTTGGAAGGATGCTCCTTTTTATTTGATTTAAATACCTGCTTATTCAGTAGGAAATAGAATCATGAATTTGTAGAGAGAGAAAAAATCATTATCTAACACCAGTTACTAATTTTTGCTCATATTAACACTTGTTTTCACCTACACTTATGTTCTCACCTAATATTTCATTTTATGTCACTATTTCCTTTTGGGAATAGCCATTTCTCCTATCAGGGTTGAGCTCTGAATAATAATAAAATATGTTCATGTTTTCTTTATTGTTGGAAAAGACAATGTATCATAAACAGTTCTTTGTAGTATGAGAAGCACAAAGTCAAGATGGCTAAGTTTAAGTCTATTAAGAAAATAGAGGGAGATTTGAATAAAAATGGTAGACCCAGTGCTTGTAAGTATTCTACCATTCATCTAAAAGTCCTCTGAATTGACAAAAGATGTTTAAGAAACAAAATAAATTTATAAATGCCTATAAAGACAATCGAGAGTATCATTACTGAATCAGAAATATTGAAGCATCACAAAAGATAGAACACAAATAAGATCTGATCAATGGAGAAGTAAAACCATAGGATACCATAATTCTAAAACATTTGCTGAGAGGATTGGTGTGGACATAAGCTAACTGTAGGGGAGTTTAAAGCTAAGAGCCAATAGCCATAAGAAGTTGATAGTCAGGGTGATTAAGTGAGGAGCTAGATCTCTTTGTCCTCTTTTTATTGTGTTAATAAGTAAGAAGCAGTTGTGTTGTCCACAGGACAAATCACCTTGCTAGGCACCAGGAACGGAATGGAAGAGCAATGTCCCAATGTAGAGAAATGGGGAGTCCACATTGCAAGAACACAAGCTACTGGTCTTAGCAACTCCTTCCATTTCCCTTCTTCAATCACTCAAGATAGGTGAATATGTAGGAAAATAAGGATTCTTAAATAAAAAAAGAAATTAACATAAAACAAAGTGTCAGTGCTATTTAAGGAAAATTAGCATAAGAGGTACCAAATTCAACAAGCAGAAGAACTAACATCTAGTGAAAAGACTTAATAGAGCAAAGAGAAAAAGAATTTAAAATATATTTGTCTTTTGAGACAAACAACAGAACAATGCATCTTTTAAAAAGATCAACAGTTCAAAAGTATATTGGACAGCTGAAAAGCAAATTAATAAGCTAGGATAGCAATTGACTAAGTTTTCCAGGACATGATGAGAAAGGATAGAGAAAAAAATATGAAGGAAGTCAAGAGATATGTAAGACAGATTCAGATGATCCAATATCTCTCTAATGGGAGTTGCAAGATTGAAAAAAAGGAGGATAAGAAGGAGAAGTGCAAGAGGAGGGAAAAAAAAGTTTAAAAAGATGGAGGAGGAGGGGTAAGGGGAAATTCCAGAAAAGAAGAAAGATTTGAATACTAAGGTGTAAATGATCTACTGGGTACTGGTTAAATTTCACCTCTCCGGTGATAAAGAGGAAAACCTCAAGTGTTTTCAGAGAAGGAAGAAAGGCAGTTTACATACAAGGGAATAAGAAATGGATTGCTTCAGACTTTTGTAGGTGACAATGGTAAAAAAGATTATGAAGGAAAATGATTTTGAACTTAGAATCCTCTACTCAACCAAGCCAGCAATCAAATGAGAAAGCCACATAAAAACGTTCCAGTATATGTAAGGAGTCATGAGTTTAACTTCCACAGACCTTTCCTGTAATAATTGAGCATGTACCTCACAAAACAAACAATGAAATAATTAAGGAGGAAGAGGAGATGCCAGGAAAAGTAATGAGTGAACAAACTGATGGGCTATAGTTTAACCCAAGTAGTTTTATATATGAGGTATAAAGAAACAGAATCTAAAAATTAATAAACAAAAGATATCCTGGAAAATGGGTATGTGGATGAATGAAATATTATTAAATTCTTCTCCTGGTCTGGGGAAGACTCTCTTCACTAACTGTATCTAAATTCTTTATATATGTGTTAAATATTAAAAGAGAACCATTAAAAAAATAGCAGGGAGAAATGCTATATACAACTCCCTAAGAGTGACAAGGAGAAAAAACATGCAGAACAAAGAAAATTCAATCAAATGTATCAAAGGTATTGAAAGGAAAAGTACTTAAAAAAAAAACAGAAAATGTAAATATTAAATATAAAGGCAGGAATAAGTTTAAACACATGAGTAATTATAGTATTAGGTTTAACCATAAGGAGTTGCCAATGTTTGTTTTTGACCTACAAAAACAGCAATCTCCTATGGTTCAAGAAAGTAATTGTTCATAGCTTATATTATTTTATTAAAACACAGAAGCTTTCATATTTGATTTAAAATAAATCTATATGATGCTTATAAGAGGGCTATATTTTCTGAAAGTGATGAAGACTGAAATAAAGAGATGACTGGTGAAGAAAAAGCAGATGTATAAATATTCATATCAGACATGACAGAGTGCAAGGTAAAGTAAGATAAATGGAACAAATCCACCAAGAACTGTAAGAGCCATAACCCATGTATCTGACAGTTACACTGAAACACATAAGAAAAAGAAAAACTAACAAATCCATAATCACAGTGGAAGACATTAACACACATTTCTCAGAAATTTTAAGTGTGAGAAGACAAAAATAAGTAAGTCTAGAGGATCCAAATTACATAGTTAGCAGGTTTGTTCTAATAGACTTAAAAAGACAATGTTCAGTTTTTCATGGCACGCATGGAAAATTACAAGAAATTCCAATACAACTATCTGTGGCAACTAAGGAGAGATATTCATTAAGGTGGTAGCCTTTGGAATTAAAATATGAAAATATCAATAGCTTTCAGATATGCCATCAATAACTAATTAGAATATGGGATAGAGAAAAAAGATAATATTCAAATAGTACCACCATCAAAAATTCATACCCAAATAATGATCGTAAAAGGAAATATAAGACCTTAGAATAAATTATAAAATTTTATTAAAGGACATGAGAAATACCTAAATAAATAGAGAGACATATCATGTTTCTAAATGGGAAGACTAAATATTATTAAATGTCAAATTTTCCAAAGTTAGCCTATACCTATAGATTTAATAATATATATTAACAATTAAAATGGCAACAGTTTCTTTAAAAAAATTCAATGCCTGACAAGCTAATGCTAAAGTGTACACAGAGAAAAAATCTTTAAGAATTACCTAAAAACTTCCAAATTTATCTAAAAAATAGATCAGTAATTCAAATCAGTGGGTAAAAATTCAATTAATGATATTGAGACAATTTAAAGCTCTCTTTTAAAAAAGAAAGTCCTCCTCACATGAAAAGATGCTCAACATTACTCATCTTCAGGGAACTACAAATCAAAATCACAATGAGATACCATGTCACACCTGTCAGAATGGTTAAAATTAATGAGTCAAGAAACAGCAGATATTGGTGAGGATGTGGAGAAAGGGGAATCCTCCTACACTGTTGGTGGGAATGCAAACTGGGGCAGCCACTCTTGCAAACAGTATGGAGGTTCCTGAGAAAGTTAAAAATAGAACTATCCTATGACCGAGCAATTGCACTACTAGGTATTTACCCAAAAGATACAAAAATACTGATTTGAAGGAGCACATGCACCCCAATGTTTATAGCAGCATTATCAACAATAGCCAAATTATGGAAAGAGCCCAAATGTCCATTGATTGATGAATGGATAAAGAAGATGTGGTACACACACACACACACAGGGATATTACTCAGTCATCAAAAAGAATGAAATCTTGCCATTTGCAATGGAGCATGTATTATGCTAAGCAAAATAAGTCAGTCAGAGTAAGAGGTATACCATCCAATTCACTCATATGTGGAATTTAAGAAACAAAATAGATGGACATAGGGGAAGGGAAAAAAAGAAAGGAAGGCAAACCACAAGAGACTCAACTAGAGAATAAACTGAGGGTTGCTGGAGGGGAGGTGGGCAGGGGAGGAGCTAAAGGGGTGATGAGTATTAAGGATGGCACTTATGTTGAGCACTGAGTATTATATGTAAGTCATGAATCACTAAATTCTACTCCTGTAACTAATATTACACTATATGTTAACTAACTAGAATTTAAATAATTTTTTTAAAGTCCTCCAACCTCACACAGCACATAGAAATAAGTTCTAAGTGAATTTATGAATTAATGCATAAATACATCACAGATCATAAAAGTACTGAATGAAATTGTAGGAAAATTTGTTTTAACTTTAAGATGAAAAAAATGCCTTCCTAAACATGATGAACTGTCCCTCCCCAAAGAGCAAAAACTAACAATAAGGAAAACAAAAGAAAATGTCTGATACATATGACTTAAAAATTAAAAATGTAAATATGGATAAATAGAACATAGAAAAAATTAAAAGCCAAGAAACAGAATTAGAAAAATACCAAAAATTATTTAATAGACAAATTAGTCATAGATGGATATATAGAAAAAGCTCCTCTAAATCAGTGAGAAAAAAAATTTAATAAAATCAAGAGCAAGAGATATGAATAGACAATTCAAGAAGAGTAAGTATAAAGTACTAATAATCATATGAAAAGAAGCTCAGTTTCACTGTTAATCAGGAAAATGCAAATTAAGACAAGAACAAAAAATGTTCATCTATCAGCCTGGCAAAAGTAAAAAATATGTTGATCATATCAATATATCAAGTACTAGTGAGGAAGCAAGCACTCCTAGGTACTGCTGACTGGAGTCTAGTTGGGCAAGCTTTTTTTTTTTTTTTTTTAAAGATTTTATTTATTTATTTATTTATTTATTTGAGAGAGAGAATGAGAGAAAGCACATGAGAGGGGGGAGGGTCAGAGGGAGAAGCAGACTCCCTGCTGAGCAGGGAGCCCGATGCGGGACTCGATTCAGGGACTCCAGGATCATGACCTGAGCCAAAGGCAGTCGCTTAACCAACTGAGCCACCCAGGCGCCCTGGGCAAGCTTTTTTGAAAGGCAATTTGCCAATCTCTCATAAAAATGTGTTGAAATACACATTCCTTGAACCCAGAAAGCCACTTCTGGGAATTATCTTGGAATAAATACATGTGCTGCTCATTGAAGAATTATTTGAAGTAATAAAATAATAAAAAATGATAATATAAATAATCATATACCCACATTATGAAATACCATCATGCAAAGTATTAAAAGGAATGAGATAAACTTGTACTGGCATGTAAAAATCTTCAGACATAGTTAGGTGAAAAAAAAGTCAGTTACACAACAGTGTGTATGATACAATCCCATTTATGTTAAGGAAAAGACAGAATGGGTGCAAATGAACCTATGTGTAATTAAGTGCATGAAAAAGACAGGAAGGAGGCTTTTGCTCGTTATTTCCTAACAAAAAGGAAAGGAAAAAAAAAGATACAGGTTTGAGAAGGGGCTCTTCATTAGTACTTGTCATAATCTACCTATATCACACATTGGCTTAGTAATAGTTGGTGTACATAGCAAAGCTCTACCTTATCAATATGGTTTCACTCATATGTGGAATATAAGGAATAGCGCAGAGGACCATAGGGGAAGGGAGGGAAACCTGAATGGGAAGAAATCAGAGAGGGAGACAAGCCATGAGAGACTCTGGACTCCAGGAGACAAACTGAGGATTCCAGAATGGAGGGGCATGGGGGGAAGGGGTAACTGGGTGATGGGTATTGAGGAGGGCACGTGTTATGATGAGCACTGGGTGTTATATGCAACTAATTAATCGTTGAACACTACATCAAAAACTAATGATGCACTATATGTTGGCTAATTGAACAAAATATAAATAAATAAATAAATAAATAAATAATTGGTAGAATAAAAAAAATAATGAATTCTGCTTGCCTCCTATTTGTAGACTCCTTCTTGCAAAGGGAAGCAAAGTCTATATTGTAAAAGAACTAAAAAATGATTTAACTAACATTTTAATGACACAGCAGAAGTTATGTATGTGTGTGTAACATGTATATATATATATGTATATATATGTATTTATTTGGATGTTTGGATACATATATCCAGATAAATATTGACCTATCTGAGTATTCACTGTGTTGAGGCTGTGATCTGATTTTACTGATGGTCTTATTTCAAAAAATATTTCTAGAACTATGATTTTAGAGTTGTTGTTCCAACCTATGGCACATAGTTTTCTTCTAGAAGCAATCGTGGAAAATATTCAGCCCTTGTGAGGGTGCATTTGCTTTTTAGAAGCGGCCAGGGGCTATTTGGAATGAAGTCTGGTTGGGGAGATTGGGGATTTCACTAGCCAGCAATTTCTGCTGGACTCAAAACTATTGATTTCTTAGTAGATAGTTAAGTCAAAGAAGTGAGGGAGTGACCATTTGTATGCACAGGAAAGGTCAAGAAGCATTGTTCTAAAATACTGGCTTCTGACTTTCTGCATATGAGAATCACCTGGGAAGCTTTTATGAACCTGACCAAGGGTGAATCACCAATCAATTAAATTAGAATATTTGTGGGTAAAGCCCAGGTATTAGTAGCTTTTAAGACTTCTTTTTTTTTTTTTAAGCTAGGAATACATTTATAGGAAACTCAAAAACAGGGAAACTTAACAATTCTTTTTTTTTTCTCTTTACTGTAGATGTTTATTTTTTTATTTTATTTTTTAAAATTTTATTATGTTATGTTAGTCACCATACAATACATCATTAGTTTTTGATGTGGTGATCCTCCACGATCCATTGTTTTCGTTTAACACCCAGGGCTCCATGCAATACGTGCCCTCCTTAATACCCATCACCGGGCTAACCCATCCCCCCACCCCCACCCCTAAAACCCTGTTTGTTTCTCAGAGTCCATAGTCTCTCATGGTTCATCTCTCCCTCCGATTCCACCCCCCTTCATTTTTCCCTTCCTTCTCCTAATGTCCTCCATGCTATTCCTTATGTTCCACAGATAAGTGAAACCATATGATAACTGACTTTCTCTGCTTGACTTATTTCACTTAGCATAATCTCCTCCAGTCCCATCCATGTTGATGTAAAAGTTGGGTATTCATCCTTTCTGATGGCTGAGTAATATTCCATTGTATATATGGACCACATCTTC
>NC_138378.1:33945434-34042863 GCF_054177405.1 Leptonychotes weddellii
TTAGCCTGGTGATGGGTATTAAAGAAGGCACGTTCTGCATGGAGCACTGGGTGTTATGCCCAAACAATGAATAATGGAACACTACATCAAAAACTAATGATGTAATGTATGGTGATTAACATAACAATAAAAATTAAAAAAAAAAGAGAGACTAGAGATGAAGGCACTTTGCAAAGAACCTTGTGGTCATGCTTGAGTATTGGAAATTCTTTCTGAGGAAAATGGGGAATTTGGTTGGCTCAGTTTAAGTAAGCAAGTATCATAATCAGATTTAGGTTTAAAAAAATCTGATTCATGACAATTAAATGCAATGTATGATCTTTTGGTGGATTCTGCATTGAAAAAAATAGAAGGAAATAAAACATCTATAAGACACTGATATCATTAGGACAGTTGGAGGAATATGAATTCAGGCTCTATCTTAGGTGATAGCACTATATGAATGTTGGATTTCTTGGGTATGATCATTGCATTGTGATTTAGCCAGAGAATGTCCTTGTTCTCAGTAAATACATGATGAAGAATTTAGGGGTGAGATATCATGAGGTATCACTAAAAAAATATATAAATACACACACATCTAGAGTATGGAGGTATGAGAATATTGCTGGCTCTTGCCCCCAAAACTTAAAACATGTCATGTGTGAAGTTTCCAAAATATGAGCAAGAACTCAAAGACTCTGGGTGGCCACAAATGGCCACCATAATTTGTCTCTGCATTTTGGGTACACTTGAGCAATTTTATAATTTAGAAATGTTTAAATTAAAAAAGAAAACTAATTTCACAACTATAATTTATAGGCAGTAATTTGATTGATCTTTTTCACTTGCCTTCAGACTGAATTGCCATCCACACTTTTCCAAATGCAAAGTTTTTAGCTGGAAAGCAGTGATGTTTTTGTCTACAAGGATGTCAATACAGAGGAGAATGAGAATAGGAAAACAAGAGCTTGAAAGGCCCTGCAGAAAAGACCCCTGCCCTCCAGAGGGAGAGCACCAAAACTGTCCCAAATAATACACCACAGGATTGAAGAACCCCAGCAAACCACAATCCACCCAAAGTATATCCACTTTCCTGTCAAAGATCAATTCTTTAGAAAATGGTAGCTGACATTTAACCAATGTCTTGAAGGATCTTTTCTGATGAAAATCAAATGCAAATGGTTAAAGATGTAATCCCTTAAAATAATCCCCATCTTTATCAGCTAATTGTCTACAGGATTTTATCCACATAGACATCAGGCAAAACTTGTCTTTTAAAATTAAAGAGGGTTTGGGGGATGTGTGTTACAGGTCTCGAAGTGTCTTTCTGTTCCCACATGTTGTTTTTCTTTAATTTTATTTATTGGCCTGTGTTTTGTGTGCTTGCTTTCTGAACAGGGATGCCTCATTTTAAGTGATGAGTTAAACCATGCATCTCTTGTACTTGGGGCCCGACTCTCAGGTGCAACCATAAGGATCTTCAAACACAACAGTGAGTATCAATGAATTTATCCCAACATGTATTGCTTGCTTCTAGAAGAAAGTAAAGATTATTGATGGGGCTTTGTCCTTACTCTTCCAACTGGGAATTTAGGCTAATGAAACACAATTATGTTTATATTCACTACTGGCTTGTTAACCCCTCCTGACCTGAAACAAATTGTTGAAGTGCTTCAAACACCTAGATTGCTAGGTGGAACCCAAACACATTAATGTCACTGTTATTAGTGGTCTTGCAATGCAGCCTCTGAAGACATGACTGATCTCTTAGGAGACTGATGTTTAATTATCAGAAGTGTTATAACTCTTCCTTTTCTATAGTCCTGCCTTAGGAAAGTTTTAAGACTTAAGTTCTATGTTATAGTCAGGTAAAAAGTGATGTTTTTCCTTAAAATATTGTCTCCTTTCACTATCCCCACCCAGCACATGCTTACAATCTGGTAAGAGAAGCAGATATGTCCCTATACTGTGACCCATAAATTCTTCATCTTGGAATTTCCAGTGTATGTCCACCCAAAGGTTTGTACAAGAATATCCATAGCAGCTTTAGTCGTTATAGCCAAGACTGGAAACAACCCAAATTTCTACCAACAGAAGAATGGAAAAGATCTGTGCTGTATTCATATAATAGAATATGGCTCTCTGATAAAAAAGAAATATACTACTGATACATACAGCATAGATTACTCTCAAGAAAAATTACTTTTAATGAAAAAAATCATACATCAAACAGTATATACTATATGAGTATGTTTATAGTAAATAAAAAAAACTATTAGATAAAACTAATCTATGGTGATAGAAATCATAACGATACTTGTCCCTAATTGTGGGGGAGGGAATTGGTGAGAAGAGGAATAAAGGAACTTTCTGGCATGACAGAAATGTTTGATATTTTGATTGGGTTGATGTGTACATTCTTATTAAAATTCATTGAGTTTTACATTTAAAACCTGTCAATTTCCTTGTAAGTAAATTTTCCTAAAATATAATTGTTATCATACAATATCTTTGGTATTAAAAAAAAAGTATAGGCTTTGGCCCAAGCATCTGTGTCCTTGTTCTATGGCTTATTAGTATGCGATCCTTGGCAAATTACT
Source organism: Leptonychotes weddellii (assembly GCF_054177405.1). NCBI lineage: Eukaryota > Metazoa > Chordata > Mammalia > Carnivora > Phocidae > Leptonychotes > Leptonychotes weddellii. Next base: position 33,948,017 of record NC_138378.1, read on the forward strand.
TAACCTTCTCGGATCTCAATTTACCTATTCCAGAAATGAGGATAATTACAATGCCTGATTCGTGATATGTTGGAGAAGGCACATAAAGTGCTTGCTTAGCATGAAGCCTGGCAATGGAAACTTCTGAGTTGCTTGTACCTGCTGTTAGTAGATTATTATTATCCTCATCATTTTCATTGCCAGTGCCACTAAAGGACAGTAGAAAACATTATGATGACGCATAAGAATGCAGAGGTCATCTCACTTTGGGGATTGCATGAAATTGATAGTATCTGCCACAGACTTTGAAGGGTTAATAGAATTCTGATCAGAGATCAGGGAAAGGGTATTTCCAATAGAATAATCTGGAGTGTATAAAGCAGCAAAACCTCTAGCATGAGGCTGAACTACTGGAGAAGAGCCTGAAAAATAAGGTCTTGGCCAGTTAAGGTAGAGCCACTAAGATACGTATACTAGCTAAGATATATGTACTTCAAGAACCAACAAAAAGTGTTTGGACAGTTCTGCTTCATTCTGTGCTGTTCTCTGGTTGAATTGTATCGGCTCAAAGCATTTAGTAGCCCTTCCCTATGTCTAGTGGCAGCGAAAACAGAGATACAAGCTTTGAGTTAAGTTAAAGCTTTGAACAGAATCAGATGGAAAAGACCATCTGCTATGGGTTGTAAAGATTAGCTGTCCCCAAAGCAGTTCTTGTACACCCTCTCTATCCTGCATTTGTTATTATATGGAATTTTGCCCAAATTCTACCATTCTACCTGAATTCTACCATTCTCTACTTTTCCCTTGAAGGCTTTATAGGGGTGATGATAGATGATGATAGATAGATAGATAGATAGATAGATAGATAGATAGATAGATGATAGATGATAGATAGATGATAGATAGATAGATAGATAGATAGATAGATAGATAGATAGATAGATAGATGATAGAGTGTTAAAGTAGATGGAATAAAATGTTAATAGATGAATCTGGGTAAAGGGGTATGTGGGTGTTCTTTGTAGTACTCCTATTCTTGCAATTTTTTTTAGGTTTGCTATTACTTTCAAATAAAATTTTAATTCCTTAATCCTTTGCTGAAATTCTAATTCAAGAATTTCATTTTATCTTCCAATTTTACAAAGCTCTCAAAACATTCAGTAACTTATTCCTCACGCTCTCCCTTTGTACTCCCAGAACGCAGAGAATAGTTCTCATTTACATCTCTGTAATAAATGTTAGCTGTGGTTATTTTATACCAGCAACCAGCACTTACTGAGAATTTACATTGTGCCAGATGCTGAGCTAGTGGCCTTCTCTTAGGTACTTATTTAATCTCATGGACAACCTCATGAGGTAGGTGCTAGTTTACAAATGAGGAGATCTGGGCTTTGAGGTATTAAACAACTTGTCCAAGATCCTACAACTGCTCAGTGGTGAAGCCTGGAGCTGTCTGTAGCTAGGAATAAAGTAAATGGACCCCTTCCAACTAACTGAGCAGCAAGGGTCCAAACTCTATCATCTAGTGAAAATTCTCTTCTGTATGAGTTGCTGTTGCTCTTAACTTTCTGTTGTAGGTAGAATAATGGCCTTTAAAGATGTCCATGTCCTGGGGGTGCCTGGGTGGCTCAGTCGGTTAAGTATCTGAACCTCAGTTCAGGTCTTGTTCTCAGGATCCTGAGTTCAAGCCCTACATTGGGCCCCATGCTGGGTATGGAGCCTACTTAAAAAAAAAAAAAAAAGTCTGTGTCCTAATCCCCATAGCCTGTGAATATATTACATTATGTGATAAAAGGGAATTAAAGTTGCAGATGGAATTGAGGTTGCTCAACAGTGAACATTAACATAAAGAGAGTGTCCGCCTAGGTCCAGTGTAATCACAGGATCCTTAAGTGTAGGAAAGGGAAGCAGGAGAGTGAGTGTCAGAGTGATGCCATGTGAGAAAGATGCTGATGGTCACTGCTGGCTTTGAAGTGGACAAAGGTCACACACCAAGGAACGCCAGAAGCCTCTGAAAGCTGGAAAAGGAGAGGAAATGGATTCTCCCCTAGAGTTTCCAGAAAGGAAAGCAGCCCTGCCCACACCCTGATTTGAGCCGAGTGAGACGATTTCAGATTTCTAGTCTCCGGAATTGTAAGATAACAAATCTGTGTTGTTTTTGAGCCATACGTCTGTGCTAATTTCTTCCAGTCCAAAAGGAAACTAATACACTTTTATTCTCAGACACACAAAGCCCTTGTTCCCACTCACTGACATGCTTACTATTTTTGCAAATGGACATACTTTCCCAGCTATTGTGTTCGCATCACGAAAACAGCCACTCTGAGAGCAGGGGTACCTCCAAGTTCCTTTGAATGACTTCTTCCTCGAGAGGTGAGAGAAGTAAAATTGTATGAGGTCACAATATGTAAGGCATCAGTTGCGGCTGGCTGTCTTTCCTACTTTGCCATTCCGAGGAGAACACTAAATTGCTCAGTAAACGATGATGCTTTAATCCTTAATGCGCATCCACGCAGATTGGAATGATAATGTAAAGAAGATGTAGAAGATACTAAATTGCCTTCCTGTGTGTGTATGAGGCATGCAACCAGCCAGGACCGAAGCTAATAACTTGTGAGACAGGTTCTTAAGAATGGCCACCTCAACCAGAATGTTCTTAAACATCAGGATGATGAGATTTCATACAACTCTGCTTCTGCTCTCCTGGGCTCTCCTCTGCCTGTGTCCTCTGCTTACACCTTGAGGATACACCCCTGACTTTTGGAGAAGAAGAGGTCCTATTTTATATAAATCTGTACTAGAGGATATCCTTTGCTATTTATAGCAACTGTGTATAAATCAGAATTCTGGGCCCTTGAATTTTTGAATTGTGCGTGGGTAGAATATACCTAAGGTACAGTTAAACCTATTCAGATCATTGTAAGCTTTGAATCCTATTTGAACAAGCCTGATGACTAACTTGAAGCTATTCCTCATTTCTCTTTCAATTTCCCACAAAATCAGAATAAGGATCAAAGGAGATCAAACAGAAGGGAAATTCTGAAAGGGAACAAAATCAGAACACGCAAAGGCTATTCTCCAGGGAAACTCTCCAAGGACTCAGAAGTGCATTTTCAGTGGTACTAAATTCAAAGTTGGGTACCAGACTTCTTTATCACCATAGATTAGTTCTTCCTGGATAGTGAAGATGGACAATTACTGAGACCATACCTATCATTTACTCTTCATTCACTGATGCCAAACACTATGTTAAGTCCTCTACATAATCAGCTCATTTAATTTTAACAAAAACCCATATTCATAGTTCTCTCCATTATCTCTCCACTGTTAAGAGGAAACTGATTCTCACAGTGATTAAATGACCTACCCAACGTCACACATAACAAATGGCCAGAGTCAAAATTCAAACCCAAGTCTTGCTCTTCTCTTGGTTCATTTCTCCCAGGAGCAGAGCCTGAGAAAAGGGTTTGAGTACAAGTGATTTATTTAGGACCTGATCCCAGGAAGCACCAGCAGATGAGCAGGGAATGGAGACAGAGAAGGAAAGGCAGCCAACAAAGCCAACAAGCTTGCTTGTTGTCAGGCTAGCTACTACAGTAGATGACTGGAGCTCAATCCTAATAGGAAACTCTGGGTACCAGTATAGACATAGCTCAGTGTCATCCCACTTGAGGCATGAGGGAGCTGCATTATTTATACACAAATTCCCAGTTGTGAGTGGCTGGAGGCTATTCCCGCTCAGGCTGAGTATGGACCCCGCAGCCAGGAAAATAGCCCTTGGATAAAGAATGGCCTGTGTTTGCAGTAAGAAGTGGGCTGGGAGATATAGGCAGGGCCCATACAGCATTTGCTAATGCTCTCACCCACTAGCTAAGTCGATCTAGGGTGGGGTCTGAGCTTCAGCATTTCTGCCAGTCTCCCAGGTAACGCCAATGCTGCTGGTGTGGGACCACACTTAGTGAGGCTACAGGCAATCTCCATCTTCAAGGGCATCCCAAAGGGCTTCTTGAACTAGTCTTGGAGAATAGAAGCAGTCTTTTCAGCTAGGAGAGTTGCCATGGGGTCAGAGGCCTGGGCAGGCCAAGAATTTGGAGCAGTTGGTTAAAAAAAAAAAGGTGGAGAGGAAGAACCAAGGTTCTACCTAATGGCACTTAAAGGCCAAGAGGAAACAGAAGAATGAGTGCAATGTTTGTGGTGAAACCCTTGAGTTCTGCCTCTGAGGGCTCAGCAGTGCTGTTTGAGTGGAAGGTCAAACCTATAAACAGCACTGAGACTACTTTTTATAAGCCACAAACTTTTAGATCTTAGGGTCTGACTTGGACTCCTGAACTGGGTTGTTTTCTTTAATAAATAAAGCGATTGCCTCGATACGTTTTAACAACAACTAACAGTATTGAACCCTCGCTGTAATGAGCTTTTTCCATGTACTAACTCATTTGAGCCTCATAACTACACAAGTCACCTGCAAGGATTATCCCCTTTTTTGCAGACAAAGAAACAGAAGCACAGAGTGGTGAGGAGACACAGAGCTAGTAAGAGGCAGAGCTGACATTTACACCAAGGAGATCTGATTCCACTTCCCATTTTTAAGCACAACACATTTACCTCCTTCCCCAGTTGCCTCCCCCTGGCTGCCTCCCCCTGGCTGGTGAAATGCAGGAGCCTCCCTCTCCCTCTCCCATGCAACTCTCCTTGAGCATGGCACTTGGGTTAGGCAGATGCAGCCAGGGTTCACTCTGGTTGCCCTTGACCTGAGACTCAGGATCCCAACACTGACTTCTGAGCCCCCACATCATTCCCCGAATCATACCTCACCTTCCTTCATTGACTTCAAGTGTTTAGGGATCCCAACTCAGTACTGTGTTTAATTCCTCCCATAGAACCAGATCCCTACATGCTGCATTGGGCGAGCCTGGGGACACTCTGTCCCCATGCTTTGGGCTCTGCCTGTCCTTTATCTCATGTCCCCAAGGTCAGAAGTTGCTGGTATGATCCCCTCCCCCGGTACACAGGCCCTGCCCCTAGCAACTGCCTCACCCTCAAATCAGCTTGATGTTCATTTTAAACCTAATCCCAGGCTAAACCTGTAATATGCGTGTGACCTATTTGGTTGCCTTTGCACTCTTGCAAGGAGATTACCTTGCTTCTTGCAAACCTGCCCAAAGGCCATGCAACACCTGCCCACATACTGACAGAGCTTTCAAGAAAATCTGAACCAAAGTATTTACCCAAACCGTAAAACTTAATGTACCAAATTTTCAATGCATCAGAAATTCCCTCATTGATCTCATGGGGAAGAGACTCTATAAATGTGACTTTGAGAAAAACATTTACTTTGCTTACCAAAGTTAGCCATTATGATTATGCTTTTCCCCAAAGTCTAAACAAGGCGCATGTCCCCCATCACCATTTTAAAAGTAAGAATAATTTATTTATCATGATTCACAGTTACTTAAGTAATATTGCTTAATATTTCACATTCTGGCTCAATGCAGAAGGATGAAATTGAGCATCTCCAAAGAAACAATAAGAATGGGGGAACAGATGGGGAGCAAGGACTTAAAGTAACAAGTAGCATTCCTTTATCATCCAACCATCCTTTCACTTCAGAGATATCTGATGGATGCCTGTATGTGTGCAGGCATGAAAATATTTTTGGTGAGCAGCCCATGGAATAGGGAAGCAGAGGGTGTATCTAAATGTATTTGCACCTGGAGGTGGTTTTCGTCGAGCTTTGAAGGACAAGGGATAAACCATCAGCCACAACGGGCAGCACATGGAAAGTAGAGGCTGATATTCATTACAACCACCACAACTGGCCCTGGATCCAGAGGAGGGGAAAGCCATTGAGGGATGGGCAGTAAGGGAAGCACTCATGTCTCAACAGAAGGTCAGTTGCACAAGAGTAGAGGAAGGAGGAAGCCATGGCAAAAGAAAATGTTGTCACTGTATTGGAAAGTCAGAAAGAAGCCAAATATCCACTTCTGTTCTTCAGGAAGATACTCTGAACTATAGCCAGCCTCCCTTCTGAGAAGATCATGGTGTCTTTGTTTCCTTGTGCCTGCTTTTCACAGTATGTTATCTGCAGCTTGCCCAGATTCCAGCAGTTTGCTGATATTACCTGGGCTTTGAATTTAAAGACAGGCTCAGGAACAGGCTCTCAAAGTGTATTTGTCACCTAAGCCTAATCATAGTTTTTGGCACATCGTTGGATTATTCTAGGTATTTAGCAATTCAGTAATCTGATTAGCCATGCCTGTGACAGACCAGAACTTGCTTTGCATGGATCACCAGAATGTGGCCTCCATGCTTTCATTTTTAATAGCTAAATGTTCATCACCCATCATGCCAGCTAGCTCCTCTCAGCCCTTCACAAACCAAAGGAAATCACCTTAGTGAGCCAGATGGTGGTGAATGATGCCGAAAGCATTGCTGATACCCAAACTTGTGGCAAAATTACAAGCCCATAGTGTGCAATAAGTTTGGAATGATATTATACAGTAGTGCTGTGTATGTGTGCCTTGATGGCATCAAATTTATTCTTTTCTTTTAATTTCTGTATCTCAGAATTTTCTTTATAAATCAACAAGAAACTGGTTTGTTTGGGTTTGGTTTTGGGTGGTTGGTTTTACAAACCTTCTGGCATTGGTTTGTTCATCAGAGAAAACAAAAACCTAATCATTCTTTCCTACTTCTTAGAGGTGTCATGAGGATTAACATAATGCAAATATAAGTGTTTTAATAAGCACCATTACTTAAAAATCCCTTGCAGATGTTAGCGTGTGCCTGCTGAAACAGGAGACTCTCACAAGGCCTGCAGAACATAAACCACAAACCCCTAAATCCTACGGGTCTGTAACCCACACACTGTGGGGTCAAGAATCCCACACTGAGTGAGGTCGTCCCTTTCTCTGCCTAGCTTCTGTGTTTCTAAGAGGCCAGTGAGTTCCTGCTCACTGGAAATAAGGTGGGAAATAAGGCTGATTGATTTTCCCTCTGCTCAAGAATCTCAGTGTGGACACCAGGGGTTTTGTGAAGTTTCACCAAAGCCTATCCCCATGGAACTCTCTATTCAAGTGGAACAGGATGAGCTCCCTGCCATAGAAGGGACTGGGATTCCTCTCACTTCCATCTGCAAAATGCCTGAAACACATCATGACCATTGAAAGTCTTGTTCTCTGTGCTGCTTGTTACTAAAAGAATGGGGAGAACCTTCTATTTTCTTTAGTGGTGTTCATTTTAAACCTAATCCCAGGCTAAACCTATAATATGCATGTGACCTATTCGATTGCATAAACAATAGAATAATCTCTGCATATACAGATTTTTCAAAATCTTAGAATATTCATTTTTTAAATGGCTGCTAGTTTCGTTCACTTGGGTTTGTTTTGATTACTATGGCGTTGGGACCACACTCATCATGTGTCATTTCTCTACAAAAAACTTATAAATTCCAATTCCCAGAAGGAAAAACACTCTGAACAGGAATACTTATATTCATCATCTCTTCATTCCATTCAGAGACGAACAGGCCTGCAGTAGATTATAGAAAAAGGAGCTGTTTCCCTCAATCACAGGGGTTCCTTCAACATCTTAGGAACCCAGCCTAAAATAAAATGTCCATACAGGCGAAGGTTTGTTTTTTTTTTTTTTAAAGATTTTATTTATTTGAGAGAGAGAATGAGATAGAGAGAGCATGAGAGGGGGGAGGGTCAGAGGGAGAAGCAGACTCCCTGCTGAGCAGGGAGCCCGATGCGGGACTCGATTCCGGGACTCCAGGATCATGACCTGAGCCGAATGCAGTCGCTTAGCCAACTGAGCCACCCAGGTGCCCCAGGCGAAGGTTTATTATCCCGGAAATTCTCAAAAGAAGAAAGCTGCTTTTCTTTTCCTTGGCTGCCATCTAGTGGGTAATGATGTTCTGTCAATAAAACACACTCCATCTGTGAAGACAGAAGATGTCTTCCTGTCTTTAAAACAAACCCCCAGGGGCGCCTGGGTAGCTCAGTCATTAAGCGTCTGCCTTCGGCTCAGGTCATGATCCCAGGGTCCTGGGATCAAGCCCCGCATTGGGCTTCCTGCTCCCCGGGAAGCCTGCTTCTCCCTCTCCCACTCCCCCTGCCTGTGTTCCCTCTCTCGCTGTGTCTCTCTCTGTCAAATAAATAAATAAAATCTTTAAAAAAAAAAAAAACCCAAAGCACAGGTAATTAAAGAAATATGATTGCAGACATGAAGCAATTATCCTTCCTCATAACTTCTATTTAGATCCAAAGTATTATTCTCCTTCCTTTTTCCATGGGAAGGCAACTGATTCAATGATCATACATTGATTTGGCACTAATATTATGCACTAGGACTAGCACTATAAGGAAACCCTAAAACAGATGCAGCCACAGATTGGGAACTAAAAGGTAAAGTTTCAGGGATCTCCGCTGAAACCAAGAACCTCAGCTAACTTGAGCCTAGACCGGTGAAAACCTAACGAATAGCTGTTTCTTTAGCACACCTGCTTCTTGTCGCAGTGGCAAAACCAATATTGACTGTGCTGTTTTAGATTTATCTCTGTTAGGTTTATCCTGTGAGCATTTTTAATGGGGTCTCTAATGCCTGGAGAACATTATGTAACAGTCAGGTCAGCTGTTCAGTAGCATCTCCATCTTTTCAAATTAAAATCAGATTCCAGACCTAAAATACTTGGGTTTCAGATTCTCAAAAAGGGAGGGCTCAGGAGGTACAAAGAAACACAGTAGAAATATAAGGAGTCTAAACAACATGCACATAAGCCTATGCCTTTTTATCTCTCTAGGCTTTGTGGGTTAAACACACACACACACACACACACACACACACCCGCAGCTGGAATGTAGACCAATCTTTCCCAATGGTCTCTCAACCAAAGCCCACTCATCTACATGTGATTGCAGATAAATGAAAAGTCACTATTAATTATATTTGACACCACAAGTTAACAAGAATATTCTAGTAGACATCCATCCTTCCTTATTCTACATGACCATGGAGCTCGAAGGTAGTGGTTCGGAATATGGGTAACAAAGCTGAAGTCACGAAGATGCATGTAATGTAGTGTTTCAATCTCTGCTGAAGTAGAAGAGGAGAGCTTTTTAAGAGCCTATGAAACCATGCACCTTCAGTGGGGGTTTATTCTGCCTGCTATACAAACCCAATGAGTCACCTTGTCAGAGTTAAGTCGTACTAAATATAAGCCTCTCTCTCCCTCCAGGTGTTCTCTGATTCTGATTTTGCTCTCTGAAAAAGTTCAGGTCTGAGCCTGAGCCCAAGAAATCTGATGCCTTCTCAAAAAAGAAAATGGGGGAGGAAAAGGAAAAACCTTCTCATGACTCAGTTTCTTTTTTTGGTATTATTTAAAGACATGCAAAGCCTAGAGAAGCTCCTGAGAGATGCTGTAATCTACGGCCAGCCTCGAATCCGCAGAGCGTGGAAGAAGATTCTCATCCTAGTGGAGGGCATCTACAGGTATGGAAATAACCAGAGAGATTTTAACACACTGGGGCCCACAGCGAGCTGACACATGAGGAAAGTCTGATCTCTCCTAGATCAATGGAAAAATGAGTTGGATATAAGGTATTATGAAGGGACCTGAGCCAGAGCTACCAATGTGAGCTGTCAGGCCTTGGGTCACCTGTCTTTTCAATGTCTGTTCATATGGCAGAACACATCAGATGCTGGATGCTTGTGAAGGTGTTCTCAGAAATGTCCTCAGAGGGCATGGATAACTTGCACTGATTCTTTCCACTACCATTGGCTGCCCCACAGTTTCAAAGGCCTATGGGGGCTGGGTGAATGCTTCTTGCCTGGGGTGCCTGGGTGGCTCAGTTGGTTAAGCATTGGATTCTTGATTTCTGCTCAGGTCATGATCTCAGGGTCACGAGATCGAGCCCCTCATCGGGCTCCATGCTGAGCGAGGAGCCTGCTTAAGATTCTCTTCTCTGCCCCTCTCTCTGCCCCTCCCCAGCCCCCCACTCATGCTTTTGCTCTCAAAAAAGAAAGGAATGCTTCTTGCCTTCATGGCATTGCTGATAGGCACCCAGATGCTTCTAACTGGAGAGTACACCCAAACTCAAGTTGCTTGCTGAACTTGGCCAATTGTTGGCATTAGAATACAAAAAGCCAGCACATTTTCCACAAAGTTAAGACTAACCTCAAGTGCAATTCTTGATCCAGAGCTGGGAGCCGCTGGACTTAGCATCTGAAGGTATGCTCAGTTTCCCACCGCTTTGAAGCCGAGCAGACAAAACACCCACTAAGCCACTGAGAGCTTTTACAAGGCATGTTATGATGGAATTGGCTTCATTCTCTGTCTGAATTGGTTATCGCTGCTGAAACAGAAATTGCCTCCAAGCCATTCTTCTGTAGAATGCCCTAGTCCCTGAGTCAAGGAAACATAATGTCAGAGTTCTCCCTCCTTAAATCAGTTCTCAATCTTCATGTTCAAAGAATTGAGGGAGATGTTTCTTGTAATTATAGAAAAGCAAATAATATTAAATGGAAGGGAATGAGAGCCTAACTTCCCCACAAGGAGAAGTGTGCTTGCAAAGGAGATTTAGATCTGACAGAGATTTTCATTCAGCAAGACTGCGCATCGTTTCTGTTCCATGAATGGATAACAAGTAACAGAAGAAACATGTCTCCATCCCTTTTGGGAAAAAGAAGTGCTTTCTCCTCAATTTAAAATAATAATAATGATAATAATAATAAGCCCTGTACCATCTTGTTTTTCCCTCGGCCTTACTGCCCCAGTGCCTGGTGTTCTGGGTGTCCCCAGGGCTACTATAGAGTTGCAAAGCTGGCATTTCAAGTTTCTAGTGACCCACTTTATGTATCACCCATCAGGACCTCCTCGGGTCAGCCCCCAGACAGTGTTTTATTTATGAAGTCTTTGGGATCACCCTAGAGCCGCGTTCTCAACCAAGGTGATTCCCTCCCACAACCCACCCCTATCCTGGACACTTTGGGCAATTTTCAGTTGTCACAACTGTAATAGAGTACTACTGGCATCTAGTGGGCAGAGGCCAGGGATGCTGCTAAGCATCCTACAATGCGCAGGACAGGCCCCTACAACAGAGAATCAACCTGCTCAAAATGTCAACAGTGCCGAGATTGAAAGACCCTGCTGTGGCATCATTCAATTAATAATTCAATTTAATGAATAGTTTACTCACTGGCCTTGAACTTGCTACTTTTCGGAAATAATCTCATATTGACTCTGGGCTGTAATAACCTCAAAGCCAGGTCTTTCTCTCTGTGTGATCTGTGCCAGCTGCCAGATGGGGAAGGGAGCTCTTATCTAAACACCTGTCATTCAGGCCTGGACTTGCAAGAGCACGGATCAGCTCAGGGAGGGCAGACTGGGCATCTTCTTTAACCAGAGTTGACAGAATCCAGCTGCAAATAAACAAAACTTGGCTCCACTAAAGGAAAGTTATGTTTAAAGTACTTTGATCATGGCTGAAATTAAGTGGACCACTAGCATTTTACTGTCAACTGTTCCCATCAGTTACACAGAGAACCCACTCCAGCAGCAGGGCTTGTTAATGGCTGGGCCTGTGTCCTACCATGATCTCAGGAGGACAGCAGAGCCAGGTGTGGACTTCTGCCTCCAAGCCTGCATGGCACCAAACCACAACCTGGGCCTCACTAGCAATGGGGGCCTGCTCTGTTATCTGATACTGTGTAACAAACCGCCCAAAGCATAATGGCTTACACCGCAATAAGTTATCATTTCCCACACCACGGTGGGTTGCCTGGACCCATTGGGCAGTTCTTCTGCTCCATATGGTGTTGGCTGGGGTCATTCATGGGGAGCATTCACCTGGGAGTCCAGCTGGGATCTGGAACATCTAAAATGACCTCACTCAGTACTAGTTGTTGGCTGAAGTACCTTGTTCCCTTCTCTTCTCTGGGGTGCTTGGTCTATAGGCTCTTCTCACTCAACAGTCAAGCCAGAACTTCCTTACAACATGGTGCCGTCTTCTGAGAGAATGAGAGCAGAAGCTACCAGTCTTTTAAGGGCAGGGCCCAGAACTGGTATAGCATCCCTCTGCCATGCTCTATTGGTCAAAGTATGGTGAAAGCCCAGCCCAGATTCAAGGGGAAGGGAAATAGAACCCACCTCTTGATGGGAGGATTGACTTGGGTGTAGAGGGATGGGAAGACTTGCAGGCAGCCATCTTTGGAGGCAATCTACCACAGTGGTTCAATCAGCCTGGCATTTATTTGTACAATGAAACCTCCACTTGCCATGGACTTCCCTTCATAGAGAGATGTATTTTATCTCATCTGCACAGAATCTTGTCTTTTTTTTTTAAAGATTTTATCTATTTACTTGACAGAGAGATAGCAAGAGCAGGAACACAAACAGCGGGAGTGGGAGAGGGAGAAGCAGGGAGCCAGATGTGGGGCTCGATCCCAGAACCCTGAGATCATGACCTGAGCTGAAGGCAGATGCTTAACGACTGAGCTGCCGAGGCGCCCCTCTTGTCTTTACGTGAAACTGTGACCTCAAAGGGCCCATTCATAGTTAGGAAGCAGGGCACCTCTTAGACAAGCCTCAGTACTTCCTCGGGCCTCAGTTTCCTCATTTGTAAAATAAGGCTAACCGAGACTGGAGTTCTGGAACATAGTGGATGTTCTCATTTGCTGCTATCACCAAAAAATGAAATTATTTCCCACAAAATTTTCCGAAGGGCTAGGGTTAGGGATGTGAAATCAACAGTTCATGAATGCACTTCTACTTTTTAGTAATGTGTTATGGAAACATACCTTGTTGACATCAACACAAAGCCTCCTTTGAATTTTCACTCCCAGATTTTTTTTTTTTAATCTATCGCTGTGGTTTGCCACCAAGGGCAAAGTCCCCACCACCACCACCACCACAAATGCCCCAGAAATCAATTTTTTCATAATTCCTAAAAAAAGCAGTCAACCAAATCCAGTGGTTTCAGACAGGTATCAAGGTAGAAAAAGCCAGATACCAAGTCTAAGAAATCCATAAACTCCACAAAAGCAGTTATGATAATGATAATTATACCAACAATAACAACAATAGTAATGTCACCATCCATAAACCATCTAAGTCTCATTATATATATAGATAATATGGAGGAGCCAAGATCTGGAGGGAGGCCTAGGATCTGGGTTCAAATCCCAGTGTTGTCACCTATGGTTCTGTGCCCTTCATAGAGTTCTTTTGTAAGTATTAAGGTCATAGAGCCTCGTTCTTGACAGAAGCCCAGCCCGTGGTAAGCCCACAACCAAGGGCAGCTGTCCTCATCATTAAATTTCTTTTCAGCTGAGGAAGTTGCAGCATGGAAAACAATAAGCTCTCTGCATAGTGAAGCTGTTTTCTCTTCACCCAGCTGAAGGATGGATGTCAGGGGAAGGAGTTTGCATTTATTTACTCGGTGTCTACTCCTCGCTTCACACGTGTGATCTTGAGTAAACCTCCCCAGTACCTTTGAGATTACTGTGAAGATGAAGACCCTTGACCCAGGGCAGATAACTGAGGTGAAATAGAGCCAGGATCCAAACCAGGTAGCCCTGCTGGGACAGAGGCCCAGTATCAACAGAAGACTCCATCCGTGTGTTCCCATCCGATGAAGTAAACATGGAAAATGTAAAGTCCTCCATGTGACCTTCACCATTTACCCATCCAGGGCTCAGTTCCTTCATCTGTAAAATAGGGAGAGTGAAACTTGAGATCTAAAGTTCCATGAGTTCCTGATTTGGGGCTTAAAACTACAATCATATTATTATAGTGTTATTGTCTGCATTTTCTTTTAAGTATTGTTTTAAAGTCAGACTCTTCCAGTTTTGTGTCTCTGAAAAGTCTAGTTGTTTGACTCATTGTGGTTGAGAAATCTCAAAATTATTCAAAAATATACTAGAGAAGGGCAGGGGGTCCCAAATAACCTGGGAGATAAAGTCGCATAACTGGAGCCCAAACTTTCAAAATAAGAAGTATAGAGAAAGAGTACCCAGCCCTTTCAGAAAACACATACGAAAACAAATATTTAAATCTCAGAATGCCATTCTCTCTAAGGATGTAAGCCCTTCTCCTCCCAAAAACAGTGTAAGTTTAGTGATTGAGAACTTTAACCTATGGTTTAAACAAATAGGAAAAAAAAGGAAAAGAAAGTACTTTATCTTTAATTAGTCTTAGCTCTCTTCTTTTTCTCTTTTCACCCCCTTTTCTTCCCTGGATTATACTTGGGGCCCACCAAGGAGATTTTTCCACCATGTAAGTTGGCAGACCAGTGGTTTAATTCCCAATCCTGCCAATGGATAATATTGCTCTATATGTGGAGGAGAAGGTGAGGAGAGGGAAATTTCAAAAAAGAGTCTTGTCACTTAGCTAATACATTATGTAACAGAAAAGATATAAAGAAATTATTCACCGGCTTGCTGGTTTAAGACTAATTCAAGTCCCCGCACAGAGCTTCAAATTAAGTGGTGGAATTATCTCTACCTACAGTTTTATTTTAGTTGTTTTTCTTTTATTGAAGTCAAAAGAAAACACAACTTGCCATTCAGGAAGAAAAAAATAAAACACAGTCCTTGTTTTCTTTTTCATTTTTGGCACTGTGTTTTCTGACAGCAATTTAAAGGAATAACACAGAAACCCTTTTCAATGCATGCACCAATCTCAATATCCCACTATAGGAAAGGGTTTGATTCAAATTTGGTCACATTGAGAAAATGAAAACTTAGTGCGGGTGAATATAACACTTTATAAAGGCTAAGTTCTGGGGCGCCTGGGTGGCTCAGTTGGTTAAGCGACTGCCTTCAGCTCAGGTCATGATCCCAGGGTCCTGGGATCGAGCCCCGCATCCGGCTCCCTGCTCAGCCAGAAGCCTGCTTCTCCCTCTCCCACTCCCCCTGCTTGTGTTCCCTCTCACGCTGTCTCTCTCTCTCTCTCCCTGTCAATTAAATGAATAAATAAAATCTTTAAAAAAAAAAAAAAGCTGAGTTCTCCCTAAGACTCATGTGTGCCTTGCAGTAACTCCAGAAATCAGCAGTACTGTAGAGTCATTAATCCTGGAGGAAGAAATATAAACCAGGTGGGCAGACTCCCAACATCAGCTAGACCAGCCCCAGCAAAGGATGGCTAATTAGCTGCCTTGAGTGTCTTCAAACTGTTCAGCATTAACTCTGCCTCCTACCAAATTCAGTTCCAGAACAAAGAATGGTTATTTGTGACATGTCAGGTTTTCAGCATAGTTGTGTTACCAAATTATAACATGTTAAAGATGAGAAGTAGATCCTAGAATTTTGAGGGCATATAGCCGTTTATTATGTATGACACCCATATGCCTCTTTCCTAAGAGATTCAACACAGAGCATTGTCAAGGGCTCCCCATTTCTCAAGTCAAGCCTCACTGCAAACATTTCCTCCTAAGCTCCTCCTAAAAAAAGGAACAACCCAATGAGAGCTCATTATGTGCCAGACACTTAACAAACATCATTTCTAGGCTGCCTTGGAAAGACCTTATAAGGAGGGTTCCATCATCATGCTTACTTTACATCTCAGATAACTGAGGCAGAGAACATCATGTAAGTTGCCCAAGTCCTCAGTTGGTAAGTGGTGTGGCTACAATCTAAGCTGAGTCAGATGGCCGTACCTTCTCCCCTCAATGAAAACCATGTTAACAATCTAAAAAAATACTGGAATTAACTCAGAGACTTATGTAAGAGAAGATGAGTATATTTGGTTTTCATTTCATTAAAATCTGAAACCAGCCATTCAGAATGACCTTGTGAAAAACACAAATGCAATAAGCTGGACTTCATTAAGATTAACAACTTGTGCTTTGTGGAAGACCATCCCAAGAAAATGAGAAGACAAGCCACAGACTGGGAGAAAATATTTGCAAAAGATACACCTGATAAAGAACTATTATCTAAAATATACAAAGAACTCTTAAAATTCAACAGTAAGAAAGCAAACAACCTGATCGAAAAGACCTTAGCAGACACCCCACCAAAGAAGATATGGAAATGGAAATACACATAGGAAAAGATGCTTCACATCATATGTCATCAGGGAAATGTAAATTAAAGCAATTAAGATACCACTACATACCTGTTAGGAGGCCAGAATCTGGAAGACTGATGAGGATGTGCAGCAACAGGAAGGCTCATACATTGGTGGTGGGAAGGCAAAATAGCAGAGCCACTTTGGAGGACAGTTTGGTGGTTTCTTACAAAGTTAAACATACTCTTACCATACAATCCAGCAATCATGCTCCTTGGTATTTACCCAAACTTGTGAAAACTTGTGTCCACACAAAACCCTGCACATGGATGTTTATACTATCTATATTCATAATTCCCAAAACTTGGAAGCAACCAAAATGTCCTTCAGTCAGTGAATGAATAAGTAAAATGTGGGACATCCAGACAATGGAATGCTATTTAGCACTAAAAAGAAATGAGCCCTCGAGCCATGAAAAGACATGGTAGAAACCTAAATGCATATTATTAGGTGGAAAGAAACCAATCCCGAAAGGCTGAATAGTGCATGATTCCAACTATATGGCATTCTGGAAAAGGCAAAACTATGGAGACAATGAAAAGATCAGTAGTTGCAGAGGTTGGGTGGGGAGAGGAACGAACAGTGGATTTGTAGGGCAGTAAAAAATAGAATGTAAGATACCATAATGATGGATACATGTTATCATACATTTGTCCAAACAGAGAATGCACAACACCAAGAGGCAGCCCTCATGTTAACTATGAACTTTGGGTTACAATGATGTGTCCGGGTAGGTTCATTTGTAACAAATGGACTGCCCTGGTGGGGGATGTTTACACGTATGTGGGGCAGGAAGTAAATGGGAAATCTTTACCTTCTGCTTAGTTTTGTTGTGACTGCTCTAAAGAATAAAGTCCTTAAAGAAGACACAAGCACAAATGCTGCACTTGATGGTCATCCTACTCCCTCCAAACCAACACTTCTTGGCCTGGGGTAACTGCACAACCAGCCGGACTATTTTGACTGAATTCACCTAACACTTATGTTTATTTTTATAATACATTAAATTTAATAAATAAACTAATTAGGAAGAAGGGATAAGTTCAACTTTCTGTTTGCATCAATTGATTAGTTCTTGAACTAAATTGAAGGGTTGCTTGAGTTGTTTGACAAGCTCCTTTGTGTGGTGAGGATGAGAGTCTGTGTGTTTTCATAGAATTCGCCTGTCAGTGCAGTCAAAACTGTGTGTGGTGTAGACACAGACCAGAAAGTGTTGTGAGAACTGATTAAAGCCAAAAGTCCTTTTAAATCCATTGAGTTCCAAAGGTGCCATGTAAATGTGAATGTTATTTATTTACTTCATATTTTTCCCTTTTTTGGAGGACTTGAAGTATTTTTGCAATTTACAGTACTATGAAAAGTTAGGCACTTAGGGCTAAAACAAAAGGGTTCATCTATGGCAGTGGTTCTCAAAATGTTGTCCCCAACCAGCAGTAGGATGTCTCCTGGGAGCTTGGTAGAAATACAAATTTTCAGCCCACCCCAAACCTGCCAAATCAGAAACTCAGGGTCATGGAGGGGAGCATAATCTGTGTTTTAACAAATCAGGGAATTCTGATGCTCCTTCAAGAACGAGAACCATTGCCCTAAAGGAACAGAAAGAGAGGACACTACCAGATGCCTCAACATACCCTTGACTTCCAATGAGCACTGAACAGGAGATCCTAAGAACTTTCTATTGTGCTTTTTTTAATACTATGTGTCTTAAGCAAAGTTCTTTTGTGTGTTTTTAATTCTTTCCTTTACTCTTTGGCAATTCAAGCACTGAGTCTAGGTCAGATAGAATTAGTCCAATAGACAGCAGCAAGCTGACAAAGATAGATTACCATAGATCAATTTCATTAAAACTAGCAAAATACCTAGAATCCAAAATGCTCAGTCTAGTTACACTAGCTGATTTTACAAATAAATTGATCAGCAATGCTGTAAGCTAATTGTTTACTTGGGAGTTAGCTATAACAACTCAAAGCACTTCAATCTATTGAACATAAATTATTTTTTTTCAAATAAAATAATGCCAGATTAGCTTTACAAGATTGAGAAGGTTGTCTTAGCCAACTAAAATATGCCTTAAGAAAAAAGGAATTGCATGTCCCTGTCACCACTGACTGGTGTCAGGAAAGGCTGTCTAACAAGGATTGGAAGGGAGACCATCACAGGGCTTCCCAGGAAAGTATACACAAGTGACAAGCATTTCTCCTTATGCCCTAGCATGGAAGGTTCCATCGTGGATCTGCCCCAGATCGTGGCTCTAAAGAAGAAGTACAAGGCTTACCTCTACATAGATGAAGCTCACAGTATTGGGTCCGTGGGCCCAACCGGCCGGGGTGTTATAGAATTCTTTGGACTGGACCCTCGAGATGTTGATGTGTTTATGGGCACATTCACCAAAAGTTTTGGAGCCGCAGGAGGTTACATAGCTGGAAGGAAGGTAAGCCAGGGATTCCCTGTGTCTATTTAAAACCTGAATGCTCTGGGGACACAGTCTGCAGGGTTTCTGTGGATTCCTTGAGAGCTTCAGCTCAATTCAGCACACCTCAGTAGATCATGGCAGCCTGGATACGGTGGGTCCACGGTCACGTAGGCCCAGAATGGCAAGGAACTCTCCCTCTAGTGGTGAAGAAGAGCATATGATGTATAATCACATTATAATAAAATGACACCAGCAGTGTACCCAGGCAAAGACTTAATACAAGGAGAGGGATGGTTAACTCTGCAGGGTAGCATCTAAGGAGTCTCAGAATAAATATCATCCTTGTAGACAAATGATGGGGGGAGGGTATATTTCAAAAAGAGGGAATAATATATAGCAAACCTCAGAAATGATAAGGGGATGTTACAGAGCTATAAGTAGTTTGGGTTTTGTGGCATGAAAAACATAAAGCAGGTAACAGTAACAGTGGGCAAAGGTCAGATATTAATGAGGTTGACCCTGTGCAACAAATTCTGGATTTTAAGAGTTTTAATCAAATTCGTAGTAAGATCTGAAATGCCCTTCTAAGAGATTTTCTGTGCAAAATAATTCTCTCCCAAATTTTGGATAAGCCATAGGTCAAATTGCGCCACCCTCTAATATCTTTTTTTAAAGATTTTATTTATTATTTATTTCTTTTTTTAAGTAATCTTTATCCCCCAGTGTGGGGCTCAAACTCATGACCCCAAGATCAAGAATCGCATGCTGAACCAACTGAGCCAGCCAGATGCCCCTCTCATGTCTTATCTACATGACTTAAAATTCGGATCCGATGGGATCAGACTATGGAGTGTTATCCCTGTAGTTTTAAGCCAATATCACCAAGGGGGTTGCCAATATAAACCAATAAATGTTTAAAAGAAATTAAAGAGAGGAGAGAGGGTCCAGGGAGAAAGAGAAAGTGAAAACTTCAGCCTGGATTTGAGGGATAAGGAAGCCAGTAGTCTGCCTGTATCCAAATCCTGATAGCTATCTCAGACAAGCCTACACCTGTCCCAGAGTGACTTGTGACAGTGATGTTGGCTCCAACCAAGGAGGCACACCAGGCCCAAAACCAGTGCATGCAGGTGGCATCCACAGCTTATCCAAAATTCCCAATTCCTTACTCATTGTCACCAGCAGGAACAAGATTCAGACTCCTGATAAACCAGTTAGACAAATCAGGGATTGCAGCAGAAGACAGTCTGGCCATTGAAAGCCTATGATTTAAAACAACAGACTTCACTGTGACCATGAGATGCACAAATGCTTAAAATGTTCAGGGTTTTCAATGGTCTTGACCCTTCAACAAGCATTACTTTCTTCTGAGCCCAAAGCACTGTTTTCCATCCTCCCTCCACTGGCCTGTGGGAATTAGCTGGGTAATGCTAAAAACATCGGGAATGCTTAGGATCCTACAAAATTTAGCTAAATCTGGTGAAAGGTTAAATGTTCCCTTCCCCAACTGTGGAAGCAGAGGGATCGGAGGGTCTCAAATTCAGGAGGTCCCTTATCCGGGCTACATTGCTTTGTGAGCTTGTGGTTTTGTGATTACTTTAGCAGCAGTTCTGAGCTACAAAATTTTTAACCAAGCGTAACTCTGTTTCCTGAACCAAGGGCACCTGAATAAACTGAAGTGAGCGGATCCTTGAAATGTTGTCAAATTTGGTAGATGTCACATGTTCCCCCTGGAGTTCCTTCATCAGATACCCACTTTAAACAAAAGCTCATGACTGGCCTGAAGTTAGGACCAGCTCACTCTGGTTTCTCTTACTCTCTACCCTCAAGCCAGTGGGACTATTTTAAAAGTGTATTTGTTCTTGTCCATGTAACTTGTATACATTTGGGATAGATACTGGGAAATCATGGAAAGTTATTATTTACATTAGTCGCAATGCAGAAAAATGTGTAGATCTATTCATTTCCTTGCTCTTTAAAATATTCATTCTCTGTATGCTTGGATCCAAAGAACAGCATCATCCCTACCCCCCAACCTCCCGCTCCCTTTCCAGAGCCTCTGTCATTCTCCGCCCCCTCCATACTACACTGCAGTCTCTGAATTTACCACTAGATGGCAGCAAGAATTAGAGCGTCTTTGGCAGAGGTCCCTTAGCCTATTCTGAGACTTAACTGCCCTCAAACAAGATGCAAAACCTAGAAAACATAGGGCAGTTTTCAAGACGTGAGGGTGAGCGAGAGACTGGAGGCCACTTGTGAAAAGTGTTTATATGCGTCGTTCCCTGACGATTTCAAAATCAGTCAAATACACACCTGTCTGGAATGGTTTTGATGAGTCTGTGGCAAATCCAGATAAACTGGATTCCTTCCAACCTGAGAAGCCCAAGAGTTAATGGAATTTTTGCATCTGCTCATCTGTACCTTCAATTTTTTAAGTTATGTTAATTTTAAATTATGTGTAGTTTCCATTTAAATCATAGTTTTTATTCCCCTGGATTTTGAATTATTTTTGCGAAAAATTTTCACTTAGAGTATGTTTTAAACTATGTTTTTTAACTAAAAGGACAGAGGATTGGACAAATGCTAACAGTTTTAATTTGAAAGAGATCTTTATATTTAGCTATTTAAATAATTAGAGTACAGTTTTTATAGAGTTTCATCATATTTTTTCCTGGATATTTTGGAGTGTATACCTCAACTGGGGGGTAGGGGGGGAGTAACAGCAAAACATCCAGGATTCTAATAATGGGTACAAAAGCAACAAAATGAACCAAAAAATGTTAAAGCACACACACTAGGACTTTACATTTTTCTGAAACCCTAATAATTTCAATTTTACTATGTTCATGGGGATCTTTCTTGAGATCTGAAAATAACTACTTGGGTCAAAAAGTCTAGACAAAGATAAAACTGTCTGGCTCTCTTTTTAAATGTCAATGTTAGGGTTAGTAATAGAGGGACTATATTCCTAGTAACAGTTTCTAGGGGGCTCTAGAAGTCCTTCTGGAGCTGGTCAAGGTCAGGAACATGTACATTAGGGACCAGATCTGTCACGAAAGGAAAAGTGTTTGAAAACAAACAAGGGGAGAAAAAAACTGATTTGCTAAGATAGTACCACAGAGAGTAGAGATTTTGTCTTGGCCTCAGGCTGGCTGTCACAGAATGTCCGATAAATTCATCTCTGCTTATTGGAATTTACTGCCCCAGCCTCAACCTTCTCTCCCCTACTTAGGGAAACTGACAAAATGGTCTCTCCAGAGCCAGCAAGATTTTGCTATTTTATTCACTTTGAGTTTGGAACTACTGTAGATGATCTGTGAACAACCCAACTTGGAACATTCTGTCTATTCAAGACCTTTGAGGTGAAATGTCAGAGATAATTACTTGTCTCCACCTGTCGGAGCTCCATGCCATGAATGGCTTCTTTGAAGGATACCTGAGCTGATGAAATTAGGTTTATGTTTATTTTTTACTTTCTGTCAGTCCAGTTGCTGAGAAGGTGTGGTCAACACTAAAGACCCTGCTTTGGGGAGTCCAAGTCTTTCTCGGGCATGTGTCCTGAGTGCCCTTGTATGTCTGCTGCTAAACACTGGCTTTCATAGCCTCCCCAGCCTGAGCAGAGACCTGCAAATGAGTGAAGCAAAGGTAGCCTTCATGACTGACAGGTCGCAGGGCTGGAATTCCGGAGGAGGGAAGTCAGACAGGGCAGCCAAGTTTGGGGTGAGCATTAGCCCCAGAAACCTGGGCGCCAGACAGGCAGGCCCCTGGCAGGAGCCAGCTCTGCCCTGTGTGCTCAGCCCCGGGCTGCATTTAACAGCCCTTTGAAGTAAATGGGGGTCACAGTATAAACACCAAGATGTTTATTCTAAGAGCCTCCTGTCTGATTTCCTCAGCAAACCACCCTTGCCCTTGAACTCCAGCCCTATGGGTAGAGAAAATAATCAGGGTTTTGAACTTACAAATGGACTTGGAAACCTCGGTATGAGGAGACCTTTAACCCACTTTGAAGGAAGACATAACCCAGACTTTCCTTGAAGAGACCAAAGCCAACTCCTAATTCATGGCTCCCCATGCCCAATGGCAGAATGCAAGGAGGGAATCAGAAACAGGGCATCAAGACCTTCTTTGATGCTCTGCAGAAGTTACCTAAGGAGTCCCACTTTCTGAAGCACGCAAGAAAATTAGATGTGTCCATAAAATCAGACCCTCAGAGGAAGGGGACCCAGTCTAAAAGAAGTAAGATTGTGGGCAACATAGTCTTAATGTTAAAAGGGAATGATAACTGCACTGATGAGGCATTTATTCAAACTAAGAATGCACACAACCTTGGCTTTATGAAATTTCCCAATTTGGAAAGGAAAATTACGGGTTGGGGACATTGACAAGAACCCTTGAGGAACCCAAAGAAGCTTGGTTTTGTTTCTTTGATCTTCGCCATTGATGCCCCAAGACTAAGAGAATATTTTTATACTTGTTCCTAAGAATGCAGCTTAGTAGTTCCCTATATACTTCAGGGACCCTCACCATCCTTCCTCAGTCCCTAAAACCCTTCTGCTTTTCATTAGATCACCAGTATTTATCAGGCCCCTGCTGGGTACCCACCACTGTGGATTTTAGAGTGTGTAACCCCATCCCTGCTCTCAAGGGGGTCTCACTCACTTTGGAGAAATAAGAGCAATAGCCCCAAAGCATTTTGAGACTGATGCAATTCAGTCTGTAGTTTAGTACTGTTAACACTTGAGTATATTGGGGATTCACCCCTCCTCCCCACCCCAAAAATGAGCAATCTGTGAACTAGGGAAAGCACCACAGGTGAAGTGGAAATGAAGGAGTTGGGCTTTGGGCTAGCCTTCCCCCATCACCATGTGGCTAGCCAGGTCTCCAGTCTGGAATAGAATTATATATAGTGTGGTGCTAAGGATAGGGACTCCAGAGTCATGCTCTTTGGGTCCAAATCCTTGTTATCCAACCATGTTTTGGTTGGATAATTTTCTGATCTGTTCTGTGACTCAGTCATCCCAACTATAAAAGGGAGATAAAAATAATACCTACCTCAGAGTGATTGGGAAGGTAAAATAAGTTAATCCATGTAAAGTTCTTAAAATGGAGCCTCAAGTGGCCAAGGAATATCAACTGTGGTGTTAACTTCGAGCCCTATTATGTTTTCGGGGCCATGCCAACTGTCATCAAGTCTAGGTACTCTTTTCTTTAAAATGCTTCTCTTTTCCTTTATTTCCCCTCCTACCTTTACTACCCCAATAAGGTTGGAGGAAGAGCTGGGCTGAAAACTTTTGGTTTGCTCCCTGGGGGTACCAATGTGTAGTTCCCTAACTTTAGAACATCACCCTCTGCCAAATGAGGGGGCTGGGATAGAGACACTTCGAGGAGTTTTTGTATTTTGGTCCTAACCCATGCTCCCAGCTCTAAGAGTCTCCAAATTGACAATCCATTAACAATAACTGCCAATCTCATTGGGTGTTCGCTATGTACCAGACACTTTTCTAGACACTATATATATATTAACTCATTTAATTTTCATAATGACCCTGAAGTTAGTATTACCATTATCTCATCTTTCAGAGAAGTAAAGTAGAGCACAGAGAGGTTTAGTAACTTGCCAGTGGTCACATATCAGTAAGTGGGAGAGCCAGGACTTGAACCCAAGCAGTCCAGTTCCAGAGCTTGTCCTGTATATTCTCGGTCACACTTCCCTTCATGGGGATAACCTTGTCTTGGAAGCAATAGCTTCTCCCTCTACTCCCAACTGATTCCTCTATTCTTTGATGATAAGATTCTGTCCTCATTCCTAATCTTAGCACAGGTTCATGCCTCCGCCTTCCTCTGCATCTGCCCAAATCCACCCACCCTTCAAGGCCAGATCACCTCCTTGAAACAGCCCTTTTCCAGCCCTAGTCCACAAGAGCCCCCATTATACTGTTGCCTGTGTCCTACCCACTCTCTCCCACTTGGCTTCCCCAGCATTGTCAGGAGGTACCAACTCTCAACAAACAAAGAAAACCCTTGTTGCTGCTCATGGAGCAGCACTGAACATAGAGCTGTGAACAGCCTGGCTGCAGCTACTCTGGAAAATGACTCTCTCTCTTTAGGTGCTCCTCCCTTCCCCATCCTCCAGAGTGAACTTTTCAAATACTGTGTGGCCAGTGCCTTAAGTCAGGCCATCATCATGCATATACTCTTCCAATATAGTGAAAACCTACCCAACTGCTTATATGAGATTCACTAAACAAAAGAATAGATAGAAACTTAATTTTAATTTTAATGTAAGTGGATGATGGCTGCCAGGGACTAGCCTTTCCATCCTCCTTCTCTTCTTTGACTTCCACATCTAGAACGGAGCCTGGAGCAAGTCCTCGTACAAACATGCTGGAAGGAAAAATGAAAGCAGGGAAGAAGGCCCAAGAGTAGGGAGAGAAGAGAAAAAGGAAAGGATAAGGAAGGGGGGGGGAGGGGAAGGGAAGGAAGGGGAAGGGAGAAGGAAATACTTAGGAATGGAGAGAAAAAAAGATTTAAATGAAGAATTTGAAACAAAAGAGGGAAAGAGGGAATCAGAGTAGAAGAAAAGGAAGAAATGAAAGAAATGAAGAGTGTGAAATGAAAGACAATAAGGAGAAAGGAAATTGGGGAAGAAGGATGCATGGAAGGGGGAATTTAGAATGAAGGTCACATTGAAGGAGGTAGGAGGGACAGAATGGAGCTGCCAGGTCCCCCATGGGCCAGGTAGATGCATCACATCACCAACCACCTCTGAGACAGGCCATTCACTTTACTGAGGAAGATGAGCTAAGAATGTTTAAAATGCTTGTGAACAACCATGCCATCCATTCCCCAAGAGACAAGGAAAAGTGAAAGGTGGGCACAGTCCCAAGCTTGAAGGTAGCCAATGAAGGGGGTTTAGGAGGAGATGGGCTTGCCCAAAGCCTCCCAATCACCTTTACTACGGAATGATCAGAGAAGACACCTCAGTGGGATTCTAAACTGTCTCCTCATTCTTGAAGAAAAGGTGGCTGATCCTTTATAGACTCACTGCTAATTCAGAGAGCTATCATTAGTCCATTAGCTTTTCTGCAGAGCATCCTGAGGGTCCCAAGCCATGAGCGAGAACAGGTGGGCCAATGGATGGTCTGGTCAGCCAATAGACAGCTGAGCACCTCTAGTGCAGGCCTCCCCACTGTGGCATTGGGTTATTAGAATGTCTTAAGGCTTTCAGTGGGCTTACCTGGCACCTTATATTAGGCCTTGGGAGTCAGGCATACAAGTGAAGAATCATTCCTACCACTGAAGACCAGCAGACTGCAGTGAGTCAGCACCCCAAATAGTTCTGCACAAAAATTCCAATAGTTCTCTACTGTCCAAGGCATAACCAAAGTTTATCAGGTCCTAACCTACACTCTGGTTGAATTTCCCACCTCTCCCTTCTGCCACTTCCTACCCCTACCCCAAGTTTTCTTTTCTTCTTTATCTGTCTTCATTCTTGAAGAAAATTCCACTTCCTCACTGAAGTCTTTCCTGTCTCCTCCAGCTAGTAATACCCCTCTCTTTCCTCGGCAGTCTTATAGCCCTTTTGCATATACTGGTCTGCATATCCTGTTACTTTTCCTCCCATTACTTTTCCATAGGCACAATCTAATGTTATACTCTCAAGGGCAAGAACCACATCCTGTATTCCTGGATACTCCTAAATACTAAGCCAATGCCTGTGCATGCTAGGTATTCAACAAATGTTTGGGAAATAATTTTTCCATTATACATATGGTTTTGCCTTACAGACCTCAACTGCAAATTCTCAGCATCCCACTTTTGTATACCTTGTAGGTTTATAAGGGAGAGACTAAGAAGAAAAGATAGAAAAAATAAACAGTTTGGGGATGCCCCTTGAAAATCAGACCACATTCGAGAACCTAATGTCTTGTGCTATGGTGGATGAAGAGGGGACTAAATATAATTCTCACAACCAACACTAAGACTTATCTGCTTTCTTTTATGGTTTCCTCTTTTATTAAAGGACCTTGTGGATTATTTAAGAGTTCACTCACATAGTGCTGTTTATGCTACATCCATGAGCCCCCCAGTAGCTGAGCAAATCATCAGATCAATGAAATTTATCATGGGACTGGATGGTACCACGCAAGGTAAGAGGGTCTGCAGGGGGAGACAACTCCCATAAATCCTTTCTTAGACTTCTCTCTACCTTCTTTCTGCCTCATCAATCTGCCCCCTTCTCAGATACACACCTTTGTCTTAATATAACCCAATTTGTAAATCAATTTGTACAAACCCAATTTGTACATGATATATGATCATACATAGTACAAAAATGTACTAAAACTGCTGCCAAAAAAAAAAAAAAAACTGCTGCCAACACACACACAAAGAAATTTTTTTTTAAAAGCAAAGAAAACTTTCTAATTCACCTCTTAATGTGATCAGCAAATCTGGATAATTTTGTATAATCAGTTGTGTTAAAATGAAGCAAACGGTTGTATGTGTTTGCCTGTGCTTGCTTGGGACCATCACTTGTGTTTCCCTGGGAACAAAGTAGGGTTTGGGGAGGGATTGGCCACCACTGCCCATTTGAGGATATGTGGACAAAACACACACAATAACTTTCCATTTTTTTTTTTTACATTGGTGTGCTACTTTGCTCAACCCAAATGAGCTTAATCTTCTTTTTGAAAAATTGTTTCAGCAAAGCCTTTTGGAACTAGCCTCCTATCTTTTAGATATAGTTTATAGGGCTTCTACTACATATCACAGTGGGGATACAATGATGAATAAGGCAGTTCTTGCCTCCAGGCAATCTCGTGAGTGCATTTATGGAAGTAGTAAATTCTCCCAGCCCCAGGGCTGGTCACTGGGCCATGGAATCCATGTGTTCCACCCCACCTCCCAACTAGTGGGAAGGCCTCCACTGTTTACTGCCATCTTCTAAGCCTACTATTTCAGTAGAAGCATGGGGAGATCCATTTCCCAATTTTATTAAAGCAGCAGAATACTTTACTCACATACAAATTTTACCCAGAAGTCTACTATATAAGACAGATTAGAACAGGGCTGGGCCGGTTGAAGTAGTGTGTACCCCTACCTCCGTATTGACAGCCCCTCAGGTCTTTCTCCTGAGTCCTAGTGCCGCCCAGGACACTGGTTTGAAAACCCCTGAGACAGACCTTTCCTTTTCACTAAAGCAGGAAAATGGCTTGCAGAGTGATTTTTTCCCTCTATGTAAAATGCAGTAATTTGATGGTTCTCCAAAGTCTCTTCCAACCTTGTCTTTGGAGTTTTATGATTCTGTCCCTTGTTGAATAGTCTGTGTGAAAAGGAAATAAAAGTCCAATCTAGGAAGGCCATGTGGTGCAATGGTTAAGGGCAGAAACTTAAAGTAAACTGGAATCCTGTTTACTAGCTCTGTGACCATAGGCAAGTGATTTAACTTGTCTGTTCAACTCTGGGCAAGTGACTTCTCGGTGCTTCGGTTCATCCAGCTATAAAATGAGGAAAATAATGTTGATGAGCTCATGCTTTTATGAGAATTAGGTAAATTAAGATACATAAAATACTTAAAATTATGTCTGAAAACAATTATTTAGTAAGCATCATATAATTGCTTGCTACCATTATTTGCTACTATTATTGAGGTGTTTAGTTCTCGGATGAGAAGTGTTTGGACCACAACTCCGGGATGCAGTAGGAAAGAGTCTTATAATGGAAGTGAGGTAAGACTAGTGTCCTCCAAGGCCCTGGATTAATCAGGATAAGCAAAGTTATGCCACCATAGCAAATAAACCCTGAAACTCTCTATGGCTTAACAGAACCAAGTTTTATTTCTTGCTCATACCAAGTCTAATACAAATCAGATAACTCTCTACACAGCTATCGTCCATAGGAGCAGTGATTCAGGCTACTTTAGACTCCGCGATCCCCGTGGCAGAGAACAGGGGAACATCAGCCTGGAAGTGACACTTACCACCTTGCTTATAATCCTTTGGCCAAAACTAGGCATATGACCACACCCAGATTTGTGGGAGAAGGAGTTGGTAAATTAAAGGATATGGATATGGATAAGCAAATATCTTTCAACCTTTTAAAACTGAAGCTAGAAATAGAGCTGTATCTGTGCCCACATGAATTGTCTGGTTGTATGAAAAAGACTGGTCTTGAAGCACTTGGCTTATCACAAAGCCATTATTGATGATCTTCTTGAAATTCACTCATTTCTTTTTTTTTAAGATTTTATTTATTTATTTGAGAGAGAGAGCACAAGCAGCAGGAGGGGCAGAGGGAGAAGCAGATGCCCCTACTGAGCAAGGAGCCCGACTCAGGGCTTGATCCCATAACCCTGGGACAATGACCAGACTGAAGGCAGGCACTTAACTGACTGAGCCACCCAGGCACCCCAAACTTCATGCATTTCTTTTTTTTATTATCATGTTCAGTTAGCCACTATCATTAGTTTTTGATGTAGTATTCAATGATTCATTAGTTGCATATAATACCCAGTGCTCATCACAACATGTGTCCTCCTTAATACCCATCACCTGGCTACCCCATCCCCCTAACCCCCTCCCCTCTGAAACCCTCAATTTGTTTCCCAGAGTCCAGAGTCTCTCATGGTTTGTCTCCCTCTCTGATTTTTTCCCATTCAGTTTTCCCTCCCTTCCCCTATGGTCCTCCAAGCTATTCCTTATGTTCTACATATGAGTGAAACCATATAATTATCTTTCTCTGGTTGACTTATTTCACTTAGCATAATCCCCTCCAGTTCTATCCATGTCAAAGCAAATGGTGGGTATTCATCCTTTCTGATGGCTGAGTAATATTCCATTGTATATATAAACCACGTCTTTATTCATTCATCTGTTGAAGGGCATCTTGGCTCTTTCCACAGTTTGGCTATTGTGGACATTGCTGCTATGAACATTGGGGTGCATTACCCCTTCTTTTCACTACATCTGTATCTTTGGGGTAAATACCTAGTAGTACAATTGCTGGGTCATAGGGTAGCTCTATTTTTAACATCTTGAGGAACCTCCATACTGTTTTCCAAAGTACCAGCTTGCATTCCCACCAACAGAGTAAGAGGGTTCCCCTTTCTCCACATCCTTGCCAACACTTGTTGTTTCCTGTCTTGTTAATTTCTGCCATTCTAACTGGTGTAAGGTGGTATCTCATTGTGCCTCATGCATTTCTTAATGGAAAACAATTATTTGTGATTTAAGCTAAAATGCAAGTTATATGAATTGTCCTACAATGACCAGAATTATCCTTTGGTCTTATTTTAAAGATGAATAACTACAAAAGTTACCTGAAAATTAGCCTATGTCTCAATAAGGATCACTAATTTCTTAAGCCCTTTAGTGTATATGCTATCAGAAGCAGTTGATTTACATGTAGGCAACCTGACAATCTTTCCCTTCCCTCCTCTGGATTGATTTCCTGCTTCATCACAGACAGAACTCACTCCGCTTATCTGAGCACAGCTGAAGATCTGCAGAAAAGTCACATTGAAAGATATGATCATTTATCCTTTGATAGTCATCTATCATCAATTTTTCTTCCTTTGAGGTGGGAGGTATCTCCCTTGGTTCTCTCTATAAGGCCTTATAATTAAAGAATTATTTGCTTATTATTTTTTTACCTCCCAGTTGAAGTTTCTCACTTTACTCCTCTTGCCACCTTAATAGGGAAAAGAAAAAAATAAAGAACAGAGAAGGCAATGTGTGAAGTCTGTTTTCTTAGAGCCAAGATGGGAGAACCCAGGGGGAAAAATAGGACAATTTCTTTTCAAATGGGTGAACAAAGGAAAGTAGTAGAAAAGAAAACTGACAGAATCATCCACCAAGTTTCAGATGGTTCTGTCTAACACATCTTTTGAAGAATTCAGAAACACCAGTGAATGTTCATGTTGGCCTCATTTATAACAATGCCTGCTTTAAATAAAATGAATAGGACAGGTTGAGAATATTGCATTAACTCACCCCTCTCTGCTGAGATATATGGACTCTTGGGGTAAAGTTGCCCGGAGCTCAAAGGGATGCACTATGTCATTCCAGAGCTGCCTTACAGGGTCTGAGAGAGCATGGCTCCAAGCCTTCATCTTTGGCCCACTCCACTGCAACTGTGATTGGAGTCTTTCAAGGCTTTGTTTTGGGTTGAGTTTGGGGAGCAGTTGGCCAGATCTGTCCCTTGATGAATATCTTCACTTTAATCTGCAATGCAAAGCCATAGGCTTCAAAGAAAGGCAAGCTACAGGAATAAGGTCAGTGTTCCTTTGAAGCCAAGGTTCAAAGATGAAATAGCAGTCTCAGTGAAATGACAACGTTTATGCACAAACAGCCACCTTCACTCTGCAGCCAGGCTGCTCGCGGAGTTCATGCACACAGGCTGAGGAGCTGTGGGCCGTGCGTGCATTCCATGTGCTTCAAGGCCCTTTCAGTCTCCTGGCCTGTCACATCGTGCAGCACAATGAGCCCAAGGTGGAGATTTGGTTTCTCCATCCTCATGGTCGTTGGGTGGTCCATAAGCCAAATCAGTGCTGTAAGCCCCTTAAGGGCAAGAAATGTGTCTTGAATTAATCTGGTGTTCCTCTGAGTGTCAAACCCAGTGCTCGGCTTAATAAATACATCATGATTCAACTTCCATCTCACTGGCCTACTCGATTTCAGGTCAGTGTTTCTGCTAAACAAGTTCGAGGGGATGTTTATCTCAGAGGACTGGAGGTCAGGAATGTGTTCCACACCCGTGTGGCAGCTGAAGGGATCACTTAGTACTGGGGACCCTCTGTAACTGACATCACTTTTGAAGATGCCCAGGAAGATTGCAGAAACAGCCTTGGCAGAAACAGCCTTGGCAGAAACAGCCACAGGAGGCTGAGCCCCAAACCATAACAACTCCCCTAAGGAAAGCACTGGCAACAGGTGTCTTATTATTTTTTATTTAAATCTTGGATGCATGTTTTTCAATGAATCCTTCAATATTCTTTTTGAACTGCCAGTTTTGGCCTTCCTTCCCCACCCTCCCTTTCTGCACTCTGGGGAGAAAATAGAGGATGTATCTCACGGAGGATTAAGGGTGTATGCTCTGCAGCCAGATGGCATGGGGCCCGGTCCCCAACGGCCCTCACTCCATGACAGGCAAGCTGCTTACCCTCACTTAGCCTCCACCCCTTAATTTTAATTGGGCTTGTCCATAGGAGTAAATGACGTGGTACAGATAACGGACTTAGTGCAACACTTGATAAATAGGAAATACTCAATAAAAGCTAACAGTTACTATTATTACTATTATTTTAATTCATCTGCTTTCTGCCCTTCTCCAGACTGTCAATTTTACTCATCCTAGAACTCTGCCTTTCTCTCAGACCTCCACCTGCTCCATCAGCAAATCCAAAAGCACGTCCTTTGCCATATGTCCAGAATCTGGTCCCTTCTTGCCAGCCCCGCCTCTACCTCTGTCAGCTCCCACCTGGATTACTGGAGTAGCCTCCTAGATATTCTCTCCACTTCTGCTCTTATCTTTTGTAAGACTTGTTTTCCATATAGAAGCCAAAGTAATCTTTTTTTTAAAAATGTAACTCAGAATACCCCCATGCAGAACTTTTCACTGCTCCCCATCTTACTGAGTGTGAAGTTCAGACTGTGGCCTTCAAGGCTTCTCAGGATAAAATCTTCCATTTTCCCACCATCTTTTCCTCACTTGGTCCACTCCAAGCAGCTGGCCTCCTTGCTCTTCCTAGAATGCAGGGAATGACTTCTGCAGGGACACTGTGCCCTTGACAGCCTCTCTAGACCAGCATCTCTGAGCAATACTTGTGCGGCCCTATCCCTCACGTCCCTAACATCTTTGCTTAACATCAGCCTATTAGGGAAGTGACCTTATCCTAAACTACGCTCCCTCCTTGTCTCTCTGATTCTCCTTACCTCACTCTTGTCTTCATGGCATTTGTGAGCACCTGACAAATGACATAGACATCGCCTTGTTTTTCGTTTTGGCTCCCTAGAATGTAAACTCCAGGTGAACAAGCATTTTGTCTGTTTTATTCGTTACACTGAGGACAGTGCCAGGCAATTCATTACAGGTTCTCAACAAATGTTTGTGGAAAAACAGAATCCTCTCTTTCCCTCTTAGCTTAACAAATAAATGACCCTTGTCTCCTTCACATCTCTGTGCTTGATTCTCTCCCTTCCCACCTGCTACAGTCACTGCCCCTTTTCTGAGTGATGAACTGTTCACTTCCTTCATCCCAAAAAGCTTTCCCTTACCCCTTCTTCCTCTTCAGCCAGCCAGCGAGTTGCATCTCTTCCATGGTTGCAAATCTTCCTGACACGGGGGCCTTTGCTGCCTGCTTCCCCCTCCTCCTCCCCACTCAGCGTTCAGCAACTTGAGCTTGTCCTCAGCCCATCTCCATTGCCTCTGCCCCCTGGAAGCTTACTGCTGTATACCCATGCCACTGGCCCTTCTCCCGCCAGATTTGACTGACATCTCTACCTCTTCCTCTCTTCCAAGTCTTCTCTTAGTTGTGGAGTTTTTTTTTTTTTTCTATCTGTTCTTCCTCCTGGTTTCTGTGAGGTATGTGCCCCTGTCTACATTTGCCAGAATTCCATCCTCTGTTCTCTTTAGATTTCCCTCTGTACAAGCACACGCCCCCCCCCCCCAACACACAGCCCTTATCCTTTCCCTTATGTAGAGACATGAGTCTCAGATTTGAACCTGTATCAGGATCACCATGGGGGATGGTAAGAACAGATTGCTGACAGCTTCTGGCTCAGAAATGCTTTTTGCATGTCTTATAAGCTCCCAGGCGATGCTGATGCTGCTGCCCCAGGGACCACACTTTGAGAATCACAGCTGTATGATGATCTGTAGTCAGTTCAGTTTCTCCTTCCCATCAGGTTGTCCCATCACTCCATGAGACATGAAGTGATGACTGGGAACACGTGGGCAAATTTTTCAGACATCAGTGGCATTGTAATTAGCATATAGATGTAAGAGCAAAACTAAATATAGACATAGGGCAAGAATCCCAAGAAAGAGGCTGACTATGAGCAAACTCAATGCTGAGATGGCCAATATTAAGTATTCAGAGATTCTGCTCGATCCTTTGGAGGAAAAGATGGCCCAGAACAGATACATTATCAGCATCTGTATTACAGCCAATGCATAATTGGGACTTAGCACTTTTATTTTTAATTCAGTTTGGAAAATATGTAACAGAGACCTACTAGGTGTCAGGCACTGTGCTTACCACTAGTGATAGGAACATGATGGTCTCCATTCATAAGAAATCCACAACCCACTAGGGCCTGATAGCCAAGAGCTCTGCACCCTCACAAAATACCTGTGCTCACAACCGCCTCTCCCTTCAACCTGCCCTTCTGTATAACTTTTTGAAGTACAGAAAGTCATTAGGAGTTCATGAGCACAGTACTGATTATATTATTTGATTTGATAGCAGACATCTGACACAGAGACTGCCATTTCTCTAATAACCTGTGTCTCTTGCTTGGGATGGACCAAGTATAATAATACTTCAGCTCTTTAGGGCATCTTCAATTGGTGAACTCCATTCAGTGAGAAAGGAGATCCCCAATGGGCAACTGCTAAGTTTAAATTAAATTATGAAGAAGGAAGTTTAATAAGTTAAAATAAATTACAACAAAGTCTTTCACATTCATAACTTGGGAGAAATGGCTTTTCCTATCACTCTGTGGGGTCTGCTTGACTTTGCACTATAATTATCAGCTTCCTATTGGCTACTTATTTTCCTGCTGTGATTGTTACAATTTTGATGACATGGTGTTGAAATGACATTGGCACTTTTCTAAGAAAAGTTGGTCTGCTCAACCTGATACATCTATTGAATATCAGATACTAAGATTTTGTCATACTTTCAATTTCACATCAGGATGAAATACCGACTATGCATTTTATCAAACATTTGCCTCCTTGCCAGCATGCAATTTACAGACCCATTTATTTGAATATCTAAGTTTAATCTGGACATGTAACATTTTTAATTTCTTGTGTAACATCAATTTTTTTAGATATAAAGCTTAACCAGAGACAGGAATAGTTTTGGAACAATTCTAGCTATATTTAACAGCTCAGTACTTACATTTGAATGACTCCACTAGCTAACTCATTTCTTATTTCACCAAAAAGGCTTTAGGAAAAATCATCATATCTGTGATTTAACTATACTTCTCCCTGCTGTTACTTCAGTGCTAGGCTGTTGGGATGAACACCGACTTTTTTTTTTTATCACAAAACCTCTTTTTTGCTATCATATGCATGGAAATATTTGATGTTTATAATTGAGTGGCCAGGAGTATCCCTAGAAATGAAAACAGTAGTGAGAATGTACTTGCAAGAGAAAATAAATACAGAATTCCAATTCCTAATGTATAATATCCAATTTCAGTAGCCTAAACCTTCATCACTATTAATAAAATCTCCCAGGCTTATACAATAAAGTTAAGAAAAATGAAATTCCCTATTTTTCATCAAAGTCACACTTCTCCCCCTTTGCCCTTTAACAGGGAGTTTCTGAGTAGCAGGGGGGCACATGTCTGGATATTATATCGGTAGAGGAAAAACTAAAGGTAAAATTAAGATGAAATAATGAATTGTGTTCTTCCTGGAAATAAGGCAGTTCACTACATAGGATCCTCAAAGCTATGGGAATTTGACAGGATGGAACAATAGGGTGTTTTATCTTATTAATTTGATGTTTTCTGAAGGTAGTATGCAGAGATTATTGCTACAAGAGGACAACACAAATAGCCACAGTATTACTAGGATCCTTCTTCAGTCGTCTTAGATATTACCAATCAAACTTAGATATTGTCCAGATAATTGCCTCAATTCTCCACTTTCAATATGAAAAAAAGGCTTAACAAGCCTAACAGAGACAGGAAAATTTGGTTTTGGTGAACTTGAGCAATAAGGCTAAGGGAGGATGCGGAAACTGAGTCTGCAAACAAAAGCCAAGTACCCCCGGCCATTGTGCCAATACAAGGAATTCTTCCTCAAGGTGGCTTCCTTTGCCCATTGGCAACTCAAAACCATGATGGGCCCAGGATCTGAGGAGGAAGTATTAAATAGACACACTCCCCAACAGAGGGCCTCCTCACACTAAATCTTTCTGAGATTTTATTTCTTGCTTGACTTGGGAAGTATTCAAAACATTCCATCTGTGAAGAAGTCCTACCTGGGCCCCAAAACTCTGTTTGCACATCCCATGCTGCCTTTGGCAGGGTTGGGGAATGAAGGCTCTCAGCTAATGGAATTGCTCTCCTTTTTCCCTCTGAGTATCAGCCTCTGGGATGGAGAGGCTCTCCATTCCTGAAATGAGGAGGTGATGTCTTTTAAATCTATATTTGGTTATATTACAGTGTCACTATTCTATGGTGACATTGCCTATTCTAAAATTAAAACTGAGTATTCTGTCCCTTCGTTGCAAAATCCCTGGTTCTAGTCACTGAGAATATCTGAGGGGCTAAAGATGACTGGTTTCTGTGCAAAAAGGAGAAATTAATGGAAAGGGGGCATATATTGTTCATTGAACAAGTTTAGATCACGTTTAAAATCACCAGATAAGTAAAAAATTGGCACCGATAAAATTTTTCTTAGCCTCACAGACAAAGAGAGAATCTATCTTCAAATTGAAAGAAAACAATTGGGACTTTCTCTGATTCCCCCAGAGGCTTGCAACCTTTCCTCATTTTGATCCCTTGACTACCGCATAAGACTTTCCTTGCTCCTGACCCCAGACACAAATACCTTGTGCTTTCTGCCACTCCTCTTATCTCTCAGAACAGGCTCAGAACCAAACTCAGGGCCCAGATGAAATTTGGACTCAGGACATCTTGGAATGGGAGTTCATGCTAGAATGACCCTTCTAACTCCTGCCACCAACCCTAACCACCCTTTCTAAAATATCACCCTCTTCTTTGTGGGTTACTCTCTCTACTCCCCTGTTCTGCACCATTTTTCTTCATAGTACTTATCAGCACCTGGTACTTCCTTGGTTATTGTCTGTCTCCCTCAGGAGAATACAAATGCCGTGAGGACAGGGATACTGTCCCCAACCCCAAGCAATAAATGTTGACAGAATGAATGACCCCATTCAGTGTAATCTTTGGCCATATCCCACCAACTATTCACCAAGCATTGGTACCTCCCTTATGTATGCTTATGATATCTCTGCTATCTAGAAGGCCTTCATCTCTCCCCACAACCCATTTATACCTATTTTTTAAAGATTGTATTTATTTATTTGAGAGAGAGAGAGCAAGCATGAGTGGGGAGAGGGGCAGGCGGAGAAGGGAAAATGGAGAAAGAGAGAGAGAGAGTGCCAAGCAGACTCCCTGCTAAGCGTGGAGCCCAATGCGGGGCTGGATCCCAGGACCCTGAGATCATGACAGGAGCCCAAGTCAGATGCTTAACTGACTGAGCCACCCAGGTGCCCCACACTTATACCCAGTCTTTATCTCCTAACCCCTATTTGACCTTCTAAGCTCTATCTCAATGACTGCATTCAGAAAATATTGCTTCCCACCTCCATCTCCTGCAGTGTTTCCCTCCTGTGTTAGCCACACACCCCCAACCCAGGCTTCCAAATAGTTAGCGTTTGGTTAATTAATTGTGTCTTAAGCATCAAATATGTAAATGAATGAATACTCAGTGACTAGATTTGGGACTAAACAGATTTCCAGGACAAGGCTTAGAACCTAATCACCACCTATAAACAATTATGGTTTCTTTAGAGATCACTCATAGTATTATTTTGGTTCAAATACTGGAGTTAGAATCACTTCCTCGATAGATACATGTATGGGCCCAAATCTAGGGTTCCTTTTCTATTCTTTTGATAAATGAATGGTTTTATATTATCACATATATTAAGGCTCTGTCTAGACACCATCTAATACAGAGGTGAGTAAGCTGGGTAATTCAAGCCAATGCTACCCAAATAGCAGAAACAAAAATGGAGTTTTTCCTTTAATTATCCGAACAGTTAGCTGAGTCCCTTACTTAATATTTCCTATGGAGACATCCAAAGCTCAAAAGTGCATGTGACTTTTTTATACACGGTAATCAACAAGGACTGGCCACCAGCTAATCCTCTCTGTCCGAGGCAAAGTACATATCTAAAATAGAGGAGAATAGGTTGATTCTTAGGCATCCAAAATGGCATTTTCCACTGAGTATGCTGGAGTTGGCGGGGGGGGAGGGCGCTCCTTCTCTCCCCTCCTCCATCTTAATGATGATTTGCACTTAGGATCTTTTTCAATCAAGAAACTTCATGTTTTCATGACATTACTTGGTGACTAGTAATGAGAGGTTGAGAAACTAAAATTCTTGCACAAAAATTACAGTTTCCCTTTATACCATTTAGCCAATGAAAAGTAGAAGGGCATTAGGATTTTGAACCCTTGAAAGTGTTCATGGTATACACGGTCTTATAAGGCTGGTATTAGTTAAGGTAATTTGTTGCTGTAACAGACAAACTCCAATATATTAGTGACTTAACACAATAAAAAATTTATTTTTTTGGTCATACAAAGTCCAAAATGGGTGTTCCTGTTGCACAGGTAGTTCTTTTCCAGGAATCCAACCTCTTTCCATCTTGTAGCTTCTCCAGCTTCAACATATGGCTTCCAAGCTTGCCACTGAAGGGGTAGGGAGCAGAGGGGATGGTGTACGCAATGTGTTCATGGGCCGTAACTGGAAAGGCACATTTCATTTCTGCCCACATTCTATTGGCCATAACTCAGCCACATGACCTTGCCTGACCACAAAGGAGCCAGGGAAATGAAATAACTGTCTGCCTAGAAGGAAATGGGTTCAGTGAATAGCTAGCCAGGCTTTGCCACAGTACTTAACCTCAGTCCAGGACATTCTTTCCCAGACTTTTGATGGATGTATACTATAGGAAGACATTGTATATTTTAGACAGTTTCCCAATCTTTCCCTATTGACTGAGTAAATAAACTCTTGACCTGGAATGGAATAAAAGTAGCTAAGACAAAAAGAAAAACAAAGTCCAAAGGACTGAAGATGAATCTCTCTTCCTTTTATAGAGACTCTCAGGGCTCCTAGTCTGGATTTTACTACAACCATTCCTGCTTCTTTTTCACAAAACCTAGTCCCAGGCCACAGCAGGTATTAAGATCATTATCATTACTTTGTTGCTAAAATCCCCAGTACTGTACACTTTTTGGAGGTAGAAAATGGACCCTGGGCATAATGCTTCCCCAGAAGACATTAAAATGATATGAAATTGGGACAGCTCTGGAAGTCAGGCCAAAACAGGGAAGAATGTATATTTTAGAAATAGTAACATACTCTCAGACAAGTAGGACTTTTTTTTTTGGAGGGGGAAATGTGATGGGACAAAACATAGAACATTGCAATTTAAAACATGCAATTTATAAACATGCACATTTAGGCTAGTTATCTGAAATGGAGGGGTTCATTTTGAACCACCCCAAACCTCACACTCAGCCACCATTATGGTCTTTGGGGATCATGGACTTAAAGGAGGCTAAGAGACTTGAAGAAGGATTGAAGCTTTGATGTTCATCACACCAGGACCCAGAAGGTGACTAGTCAAGGTGACTTATCACTCTATACCAGATAAAGAAGTAAAACTAGAATTCATGTCAAGATTGAGTTCATGTGAAGATATGATCCTGCCCCACATCACTTGAAGCATTTCATCTACTTTGAGAAGCACTGTTTGTTTCTGTTATATCTACATGGGCAAGCTCACTCCAGGTTGTTCGTGCTGTCCCGTATTTGAGATTTGCAAAACAAATTTTTTGAAGGCTTAACCTGTTTTTTTTATTTAGTTATTAAGAGAAAGAGTGGAATACAATAGCAAGGTCTTTCAAGGAACTTCATTAATTTATGAATCTCCATCATTTTCCTTTTTTTTTTTTTTTTTCACCCTCGGGAGAGAAAACCTAAGGATAAAAGAAAAAAAGAGTGAGACTTAAAATATAATGCACTCGAACTGGAAAATACGAGCATGCCTCATCTTTAAATCATTTTGTATGGATTATTTCATTCATCCTGGTCATTTTATCATGAGATTGGCAGGTGAGGTGTTGACCCTGCTTCTAACCCGACATGGACTTGGAGAAAGAGGCACCAGTGCCTTCCAGCTGTGACCTTGGACCTTTGCTCTGGGTCCCGGAACAGGGCACACATATTTTTACACTTGAGTTTGATAGGTTTAAAAATGGGAGTGACTAACTGAGAAGATTTAGCGCTGGGTGGGGGGGGGCAGAGCGGGAGGAGTACGCTGGGGGACAGCAATTTGCTCTCCAGTCGAATTTTCTCACTTTCTTACTGTTTATATCTGACATGAGATACAGTCACAAACTTCCCTTGGAAGCTGTTGCTTTTCTTCAGTGCTGTGTGGGAGCTGCAGACTATCCCAATCCGTCCGCATCACCAAGCTTTTCTGGGACTGTCTTTGCTCATTTACTCTTCACCAGGAATTCTGTGTCCTCCTCAAAGGGAGGAAGAGGCAGTGAACACAAAATAACACCCAAAGAACCAAAAGAAACTAATAATGAGATATGCGATTTTAAAAGGTCTCACATTTCTTAGCACCTACCTGGGCAGAGAGGGGATCCAAGGTCAGCTTCCTACAGTTTCTTTTCTCCCTTCAAACCCAGCAATATGCTGTTCTGTTCGGCCCCTTGGAAGTCCCTCAGTGAACGTGAGCGGGGTCCGCAGAGAACCCCACTTGAATCGGGTCCTCCGAGGGCCCAGGCATTGTTGAGGGAGGCATTAGCTGCTGCTTCCTGAAGATATGTGCTTGGTTACCTGCTGGGGACCAGACAGAGGCAGAGAAAGAGGCTCGGGGCTTTCTGCACTTTCTAAAGGTTTCAGGCCACTGGCATTTCAGCAACAGCTAATACAAAACAGATGGCTGGGTGCTATGCTCCGCTGGCTTTCTACTGAGGGGCTGCCTCCCTCGTGATTGATCACCTGTGTTGGGGGGAGCGGGGTGTAGAAAGTCCTACCTGGCCTTTTTTTGTATGTGTGGACCACAGGTTGGGCTGACCAGCCAAGTGACAGGCATTGACTCTGCCCTGTTGATGCTTCTGTGCACATAGGACAGCTTGGGTTTATCCCATCAACACAGAAATAGCCAGCAAACTGAACCCCAGCGAGGCAGGGAGGCTTATCTGGTTGTGCAGAACTGGCTCACCAGAACTTCCATCCCTTCATTTATTTCACCTTGAGAGTTAGGCAAGGGTGGAGGGTTAGGGCAGCTCCGTAAATTCTGCACTTGCTTTGAGGCCTTACAAAATTTCCCTAGCAGGAGTGTAAAGAGGATCTGTTTGTCTTTTAGATGGTACTGGGGCAAAAGGTGAGTGTGGCCACTTCCTTCCACCCGCCCTGCAAACAAGATATCCTTTTACACAGTTCTGAGTTCCTACAGAAGCTTCCTCTTGGCTTTTGTCTCCTCTGTGTGGATGGACGCTGAGATGGGGGGGTCCGTGATGGAACACACGTGGGATCCCATGTTGGCTCAGCACAACTGGAGAAGGAAAGAACGCGGTTCCAGCCGTAGCGTCTCAGAGGGTGAAGGGGTGCCGCTGTTCCACACTGATCTGTGTTTTTCCCATCACTGGTTCATGTTCAGCTAAGCAGCAAAAACCCCAAATGCCATGGGTGCCATGCCACAGCCCCACTCTTGTCTGGATAAGTTGTGGAGAAAACCAGCTACCGTACCGGCCACAGCTGGGGAGGATTAAGCAGGTGGATTTGTGCCTGGAGAAGCCCAGCATGTGCTCTGGGCTAGAGAGAACAAATGTATTCGTTTTCTATTTCTGCATAACAAATTACCACAAATTTAGCAGCTTAAAACAACATCATTTATTATCTCACGGTCTCCTTGGGTCAGGAGTCCGGGCACAGTTTGTTCTCTGCTCAAGGCCAAATCAAGGTGTCTGTGGCTGGCCTCTCTTCTGGAGCTCAGGCTCCTCTCCCAAGCTCACGTGTTTGTGGCAGAATCCAGTCTTGGGGGTGCTAGAATGAGGTCCCCATTTCCTTGCCAGCCATGAGCTGGCCCCTCTCCGCTCCTAGAGACCTCCTGAACTCCTTACCACGTAGCCCCTCCGCCTCAAAGCCAGCGGATGGAGAATCTCCCTCGCCTCAGATCCGCCCTCTCTTCTTGAATCTCTTTCTTCTGGGAGAGCCCAGTCCCTTCTAAAGGCTCAGCTGCCCAGCTCTTAAGTACTGGTTAGTGTCCCTAAAATTCATTTTACTCTTCTAAAATAGGAGGACTGAACATAGTTAGATTTCCAGCGACCATACGCTTCAACTTGAATACTGAAAATGAAAATTATTCCGGTGAACACTTAATTCTGGTGGATAAGAAGCTGTTGGAGGACATGTCCCAGACACCAAAAAATCCCACGAAAAATACAACAAACAAACAAAAAACTGAGAAGAGCCCAGGAACAGCCAGATTGGGTGCAGGTACCACAGGCTACCCCCACTGAGCTCAGGGGTGCAGCCCTAGGCGCAAATCCAAGACAGTCTGTCTGCTCTTTGGTTCAAGTGAATAGTTTTCAACATTTTTGAACTACAGAATTTTTTTTCAAATGAAGTGTACATGGAAGTCCGTTTTATAAGATATTTCTAGTTTTTAAATTTTACAATGCTCATATAGGGCTTATTGCGTGCCAGGCGCTATTCTAAGTCCTGAACATTTAATCCGCAGAGCAGAATGTAATGGATATTATTATTATTACACTGTTGTTACTCCCATTTTATAGGTGAAGATCCCAAGTTACAGAAAGTTGAAGTACCTTGCTCGAGATGGTAGAGCTGATTTTGGACCCAGGAAATTGGGCTCAGAGTCCTTGAATACTTGGCCTTGATGCTATTGTTGTAGCGGGGTCAGGGCAGTCTGATCTGCCTTCTGCTGAGACTTCCCTCAATTCCTCCCCACACCCCCTGTCTGAGGCTTCTCCAGTGCACCCTCAGCGGACACTTTGAAAGCCAGAGGTCTGAATCACGTAGGTAGCTACCTCAGTGGGACTTGCTGGTGGCCACTTTAACTTGCATCGTTTCTCAGAGACCTTTCAGGGGACCCCATTAACTCGGGTGCTCAGCCCAGGACCTGTCCTTTGCTGCCTCCTTTGCCTTCCTGCCACAGATCAGAACAGTTCCTAACACACACCTCCTCACCCACTTCAGACATTTGCTGCCACTCTGGCTTCCTACTTGTCTTACCACCTCCAGTTTTTCCCTCATCCTAATCCACATGCTATACACCATGAGCTTCCTTTTCCCAAACTCCCTCAGAACATGGCATGTCCTGCCCATGATGCTACCACGGCTCCCTATTACCCACCCAAACCTTCCAAATCCTAGGGTGCCATTCACACCTGTCAGTGGTCTGACTTCACTAATCTTTCTCATGACTGTGATACAAATATTATGGCAAGTGAGTTACCCATTTTCCAGGTGCCCCCCCACCTCTGAACTTAGATGCACATGATGTTAACTTACCCCCTCTAGCTCTTTGCTCCAAAATCCCAGAGCATTTCTTCCATAGAGCATTCCAATAGGTGGGGCAGTTATTGCTATCATCCCTATTTAACAGATCGGTAAATGAAGGCTCAGAGATGATGAGTCACTTGCTCATCTTCATAAAAAAAAAAAAAAAAAAAGGAAAGGGCAAGGGGAACCTTATGTACAGATCTGTTGACAGAGTACAAAATATTCTGGAATGAAATTGCTCTCTGATGTCTTCAGTTAGGATCAGCCTTAGTATCTTCGTAGAACCATCACCCACAATAGAAGTTATGCCTTCAAGCAATGATTCTTAACTGGTGCACAACACAGTTACACCAGCAGTCTGTCTGGAGCAGAATCTCTCTGGTGGGGGGGGGCTTTATTGTATGTATTCTAGAAAAAGAAATATTCCCAGGAGACTCTGGTGTGTTCCTCTGCTTAAGAATCACTGATTTACAAAGTTCCCAGAAATCCCCTAGCCTCCCAAATTACCCCATTTAATGTGTAAAATTCCACAATTCATGACTTGCTAAGACACTGCTCTCTATTTAAATGCAAATTAACATTAAATCTTATCATTCATTCTGTAAGCATTCAGGAAGCACCACTATGTGAAAAGCCTGCCAACTCTGTCCAGATCTTTCTTGAGGCTCTTGCACTCAATTGTATATTATTTGCTACCTGCCCTGTCTTCCATTAGATCATTTCTTTCCAAACAGCCTCAGAATGTTCTCATCTTCTACTTCACCTTCGCAGCTGGTCCGGCTCCTGAACATAGTGAGTGCTTTTCATTTGTAAAACATGTGAATCCATGAATCATGGAATTCACACCTCATCAGAAATGAGTTTACCAGCTTCTCTCCAAAGAGCAGACTTGGATTAGATCGGGAGGTATGGCCAGTTTCCGGGTCAGCTGGGTAATGCATTAATGATCTCCCAGCCTCAGTTTCTGTATCTGTGAAGAGGGCCCCAAAACACAGTTTCTGGCTCATAATAGGTACGCAAGACCTGTCCATTCACGCCTCTCCTTGTGGATGAAAGTCCTTGTGGAGCAGTGGGTAGGGAGGTGCAGGCAGTAGTGGCCGCCCGGGGTCCTTGAAATTAGGTTGTGCAGACATCTGTCCACCCTTGATGTCCAGCCTCCCTGCTCCTGCGCACATTCCCCGGGGGTATGACTAAGTGGCCTGAAGAGTCATTGGAACATGTGTATGTGACTATAAAACATGCTGTAACCTTGGAATCCAGACATCAAAAGGGAGAGCTTCAGTGCCTGATAAAAATGTGTGTTCCTCTCAACAAACCACTCCAAACAGTTTTCTCCATCCCACTGGGAAGCTTGTCACTGCTAATGTGATTCTTATGATTCTTGCTGCTCTGTAGCCTCTTGATCTTTGCTGAGATCACTCTGCCCCTAAGTGTGTTGCAAACAAAATGTCCTGTCTTGTGTCCAGAGCTTAAAATAACAGACCGCTGGGTTCCTGCTGTCACATTGACACTTTATTCCAAGGTCCCTCCCCAGTCCCACCACCACCCCCCTGCCCCGCCATGCCAGGGGAAGAAGCCATAAGCAAATGGACAAAGGGGCAAGAGGCAAGGAGATGGGGCATTCTCAGACCATTCAGGTATT
Organism: Leptonychotes weddellii; assembly: GCF_054177405.1. Taxonomy (NCBI): domain Eukaryota; kingdom Metazoa; phylum Chordata; class Mammalia; order Carnivora; family Phocidae; genus Leptonychotes; species Leptonychotes weddellii. The sequence goes on from NC_138378.1 coordinate 33,992,669, forward strand.
CTTTAATATCAATGTGATATTTTTAGAAAGATTGACTTCTTAAATTGTAAGAGATGTTTTATGGAGAGACTCTTCCCATCTCTTTCAAAAAAAAAAAAAAAAGGACATTTTCCAAGCAGTCCTGCCTAAGAGCATGTTTGAGGTTGTCCAGTCTGTATTCCGACCATCATGGAGGTGTGCTAAATAATTTAGGGAGGGATAGCAGCATGTATTTCTTTAGTGCATTTTTAAACCTGGGAAATAATAAAAATAAGTCACTCTGTGGCATCTGGGCACATTCATGTTTCCTCTGTTACCAAGTAAGCTTGCAAAATCTGCAGAAAATAGAGAGTGGCACCTGTGTTGGCTCCCAAGCTCATGAAATCAGCCTCTTTCACTTAGTCTTTCAGAGGGAAATGCCTCTCTGTTTTTTTGCATGCTGATGGTTTAGCAGACAACAAATTTTCCTTCTTTAGCTTTTGACAGGTCATTCCGGGAGTCTCCACTGTCTGCAGTGCCTTCTAGCCCTCTGGAGATTGAGTTGTCCCAAGCATATTTTTGGAAACGCCACAGACGATTGTTTTTATTAGGGGACTGCAAAGCTTTGTAGTGGGATGCTTTGTGTTTTATTTGTTTTCCTTCCCCTGCCCCAGCTGTTTTTGTTTTAACAGCATTGGAGAGAAGGTTAAAGTATTTGTGGCCTCTGTTAACCTAGCCCATCTCTCAAGTTGGCAGAGCTAGAAATCTGAATGGGTAGAACAGCAATGTACAGGTCAGCTGGATTTTTATCCAGCCTCATGAGAGGGGGGAGGTTGACAGTTGGGTTGATCTGAAGTCGAATGAGCACTTTGGAGCAGATAGCTGTCAGGGAAGCAGGTCACCCCCACAAAACGTATTCTCCAAGCACCCAAGCACTGATTAACTGCTGGGAGGTAATCGTGTCAAACAAGAGGCCAGGACATATGCTCATCTTTTATTTGCCACATCCAACTAAGAAATAAGTCATAGCCAACACAGTCAGGTACTTAACACAGACGTGGATGGCTTTGGGCTTCGACTGGCAATGGCGGCTATTTCTGAGACATTCGAGTCTCCATGGCTATAACTTGTAGAAACCAAAATTCATGCCTGGTCCCATCCAGATTTATATCGATTTAATACTGATTCAATTGGTCTGGGTTGTAGTCTGGGCATGGGATTTTGCCAAGCTATCCAGATGATTCTGAAGTGCCATTGAGGTTGCTAGGAACTACTGTCCTATGGAAAAAAAATATAATTAGACTTCCAAATACCTACTGCATGCCAGGTACATACAAATCATGTTTCTGCATTAACCCCTTTATTTCCACCAAACTTTCTGGGTGATGAGCTTATTTATCTGTATTTTACAGGTAAAACTGAGGTTTTTAAGGCCTTATATTGTCCAGATGGAGTTCAGTTTTTTTAGTCCATTTAACTCCAAAGCCTCTTCCTTTTTCAGAGAACCCAGAATATAGCAAAATAAACATATAAACTCTCCAGAACCCTACAGAAGAGATCAGCTCATTTACTTAACTATCTGAGCAGAGACCTTCCCTGTCTTCTGCATGATGTGTGAAAGAAGAACCAGAAATGGTTGAATTAGAGACTTTGAGTGTTAGGTAGGGAATGTGACTGCAATGCCCAATCTCCACGCCACCCTGGCATGGCCATCCCTGTACAAAAAGACAAGTGCTAAAAATTCCTCCTATTCTTACAAAGCACTCTTCAAACAAGGATCTCAAAGCACACCATAATTAATAAAATCACCCACATCCTGCCTAGATGAGTAGCATTTTATATGTATAAATTCCTCTCTGCCCCCAGGCCCTACAAGAGTAGAATGTTTCCAATTTCAAAGAGTGAGCAATAGAGTAATTGAAAGGAGCTGTATCTTGGCCAACACAAAGGACCTCAAAGGCATTAATAGTGATCTATATGAGAAAACATGGTGACCACAAAGTGTATCATAATGGCTTGTCAGCCATGCTGTGCTAAATGATTCAAAGATAGAAAAGACGGGGCAATTCTTAAGAGTTAGCTACCCTTGGGATCAATATTCTGATCTATTTGGTCAACTCTCCAAAGGATCTAGAAGCAGTAAAGTGATGACATTAGCTGATGATCCAGTTACTTGGGTTAATCAAGGCAAAGGGGACAGACGGGGCCAATTAAGTAGTTGGGCAGCCCAATGATAGATGAGTCATTATGGGCAAGCGCAAAGATAATGCCATTGGGAAAAGCAATTTAAGTCATTCATGCACTTCCAGGCCAGGAAATCCTTCTAGTCTTTGAGGGGGATCATTTAGGAATCATCAGACCCAGCCTGATGAAGTCATCTCTTCATTGTGCAGCTAACGATCAACAAAAGAGCTAAACATACAAGGCGACAGGCCATATGGAATACATTTTAGTGACTGGGATGTATATCTGTGACTTCATTTAAATCACCTTCTTTAAAACAAGTCTTACCCAGTCCTTCTTTTTCTTTCCCTTCTTCTTCCACAATCTCCCCCTACTCCTTATGCTCTCACCTCCCTAAATACACAGTTTCCATGTATAGATGAAATTTTCTTTTAAATGAAGACAAATATTCTCCTCCTCATTTCTAGTTCTGGCCTTCAAAGAGGTTGCTTTCTATACACATACAAGTTTCCAAGGAACACTTCAGCATACTACAAAGCAAAATGTATACAAATGGTTCTACACCTCTCCCAATCCCTTACTTGTATTCATGTTGCAAATCTGGAATTTCAGGGTTGAAGGCTTATCTTTTCCTTTTTGAAGGAGATGAGTGGGAAAATAAAAGCATATATGAATTAAAATAAACCATATTTGCAGCTACCTGTTTCTTGAAAACCAAAGTCCCAACCAGGGACCCCAAAAGTAAAGGTTATCAAGGACTACCATGTTGATAAAATCAGTAAAAAGTATTTCATCTCCTGATTTGTCTTCTCCCACCCTGATTGCTCTCTTTGTCTCCCTTTTAAGTTCATTCTCTTCCCAACCACTAAATGTTGGATTCTTCAATCCCTGTCCTTTTTTTTTTTTTTTTTTTTTTTTTTTTAGAAAATCTACCCATCACTCCAGCCTTATCTTGCCCAACACTTAACCACATCTTACCTGGTTCTCAACCACTCTTTTCTTCTACAAACCACTGGACCGTTGCACCTGTTTCCTGTACCTGAAATGCTCCCCTCTAGTTTTTTGCCTGTTAACATGGTTATACCCTTCCAATCTCAACTCACTCATCATGTATTGACTTCCTCAGATTTGGTCCAATCTCTCTAATGTGGGTTCTCATAACACCACATAGCATTCTTTACAGCACTCATAAGAGTTGCAATTTTCCATGCATTTTTAGATGTCATATCTGTGGGCCTACTAGACTGACTATATGCTCTTCCCTGTTTCTATTTCTTCTCTTCCAGTTGCTACTGACTAACTTTGCACTGCCCGCTTCTCTTCCATATGGTTTATCCTGCCACTGACCAGTGGTTTCCCATGTCTTATAGATTCTGATAATAAGCTTTTCTATGTCCTTCAGTTTCTAGTCTTAATACCAATTGTTGGCTTTCTCTAAATTTTTCACATTCACACTCTACCAGCAAGAGGTTTTTATTGGTTTAATTCATATTTATTATCTCTTTGGTGAAGTTCCCATGATAGACAAGTCATGACTCTCTGGCCAACACCCAAGTGGACTGGCCTTCAATCAAGAGTGTTTTGCATCCATTAGCTATGGCCAGCATGGTGGAATTACGATAACCCGATGCTTTCTCTATCACAGTCTGCTGGCAGAGTCAGAGAGGAGACTTCCTTGAGAACTGGAGTTGAGTGAAGGATAGAAACAGAAAACAAGCAGGGACAATTCAACACCCTCCTTCTTGGTTGGTGTTCCACTCAACTAAATTTCCATTCCTTTGCATATATTGTTAACACATTTAAGATGTCAGAGAAGTCAAGTAGATTTGGGCCTGGCAAGCAAAGAAAAACTCTCAGAAGAAGATCTGAACTATTTTGGGAGTGATAAAGCCTAGTGAAAAATGTCAGATGATTGGATAAAGAATGTGCCCTTTGGGAGCCTGTCTACTTCTGGTTCACCCTTACTTCTCAGGAGTAACCCTTCAGGCTCCCCACTCAAAGTGAAGGGAGTTCACCAGTCCTACCCTGTGGCAGACCTCAGACTCTAGTCCCTGATGTCCTATCCCCTTTCTCACAACATGAGGCTACTGAAAGCTTGCTCAGCTCTCAACTTCTGAACTGCCTCTACTAGAAAAACTTGGTATAACAATGATCATAATAGCTGGAAGAGTGTATTTTATTGAGCTTAGTGAAGAGTTGGCTATCATCCATTATCTAGGTAGACATCACCCATTGCTACTCTTGGGCATAATGTAGAGGTTAACAGCACAGATTCTAGAACCCAATTACCTGGGTTCAAATTCTGGCTCTGCTACCTACCAACTCTGTGAACTTGGGTGAGTTATTTGGCTTCTCTTCATGTGTAACGTGAGATTATAGCATCTAGTTCAATACAGTTGTTGTGAGGACTAAATAAATTATTAAATGTCAAGTGCTTATAACAGTGGTAACGTTATGTATTTGTGAGCTACAATTACTGTTGTTGTTGATATTATTATTGTCCTTTAGAAGTAACCCCATACAATATGTGGCCACCTGTATTACTCAGAACACATTTGGTTATAGGTTGTATAAATTCAAATAGCTTAAGAAAAAGAAATGTATTGGTTCACACAACAGACAGTCCAAACGACAGACTCACTTAGGCATGGCTAGGCCCGAGGGTTACAATGATGCCATCATTGTACCTTGGCTTTCTGAGTCAACATCATTCTCAAGCAGGTTTCCTCCATATGATGACAAACATGTAGCTTAGGATGAACTCATTCATAAACTTCTTCAGCAGATATGAAAGACTCTGATAGGCCCAGGTTGTATTTCATCATTGAACTAATAATCAGGGGGATGGAGTATTCCAATTGGCTAGGCCTTGGTCATATGATATCCTTGTAGCAAAGAGAAAAGTCAGGGCCAACTGAACATCACGGGCCCCTGGAGGAAGGATGTTGAGCAGGAAATGTCCACTGCTCAACCTGTGTGTCAAGACACAATCTGAGCCATTTCTCCAAGAAGGACCTGGAGAACCGTGATTGACTTGTTTACTGACATTTTAACCCATTTTCCATCTGCAGAGTTACAGACACCCAGGAGTGATGTTCAGAATATTGAAAAACCAGTAAAGCAAGAATTCTGATCAGTTTGAATAGACACCCAACCAATCATAACGGTGTTAGCTGTAGCAGCTGTTCCTGCTCAACAGCCACTTTGCATCAGATGCAAATGTTGGACTGATTTCTAGGGGACTTAAATATCCAATTCTGTTCAATCTTCTGTATCAAGCACACACACTCTGGTTTTGGCTGATTTGCTCACTTGCCTTATTGGAGGCAGTAATGGAGTAGAGAGATTTCTTCAGAACTCTTTCCACTCTTTAATTCCCTTTGCCATCTCATATGTGTGACCTCCCCCTGGAACACACATGGAGGACAGAAGCTAAGCTTTTGAGCTGAAGTACCAATAACCTGGAAATGGACACATATACCTTCCTTGACCTTCTGTTTGGAGCCCATGCTGTCATTTTTGGTGCATGGGGAAAACAGAGGTCCCCTTCTTCCTTTCCCTCTATTCCTCTCCCTCTATTACTCTACCACTACCAAATGCCTCACAAAACAGTTCTGGTCTCAGCTGGACCTATCTTTGTTCAGGGATGTGCTACCCCTTCAAGCTCAGGTTAGGTGAAGTGCTCTTTGATTAGAGACTTGGATGAGAAGCAACTTAATGGGCCAGCTCAGCTTGGCTGAAAAGCATCTACCAACAAGTGGTGTGGTGTGTGTGTGTCTGTGTCTATGTCACATCTTGTCACATTCCCTTCCCCTTAGTTAATGTCTTTAAAGCACTTAGCACAGAGTCCATACACAGTAGGTACCTAGTAAATGATAGCTCATCTCTTTTCTTCTTGCTAGACACACTCTCTGCCCACCCCACATGTTAGCCTGCCTCTAGTTGCTAGCAGAACCTAACAGCTCCTTCCCACCCCGGATCCTGACTTCCAGACTAAAGACAGCTCTCAGGCATCAGTACCCACACCTACTCACCAAGAGATATTTCCCTGCCTTATTTTGACCCCCTCCCAGCTAATGATGCAGGCCTGCAGAAAGACTTAAGAATGCTTGCCAAGTCAATCTGACCTTTGCTTCTCTCTTCCTGGTGGAAATTGATGGATTTCATGCCTGTCTTCTTTCAGGGTTGCAGAGAGTACGGCAACTTGCAAAAAACACAAGATACTTCAGACAGAGACTGAATGAAATGGGATTCATTATCTATGGCAATGAGGAGTCTCCAGTCATTCCCCTGCTCCTTTACATGCCTGCTAAAGTAGCGTGAGTATTCAACAGGCTCTCAGAATAACACCGGAGCCCCAAGGTGATCTGACTAAGACAGTGCTTCTGACTCTATGAGGCTCTTTCAGCATGGGCATTGCTTATGTGCTTGGAATGGGGTGCTGAGTTCAGAATTCACTTGTACAGCTTCTTGGAAGCCAACTGCCAGCCCATCAGCAAAGAGGTCTTCTAAGAAGACATTCAAGTGTCCACCACTTTCAAGCCCTGTGAATTTGGGTGTCACCCCCTAGGCCTCACCTGTAAATTAGGGATGATCCTTGCCTCCTTCTGCCCCACAGTCTTTTTCAGGGAGAACTTCTGGAGACCATCTCTCCCAACATTTGAAAACAACATTACCAGGCTCTGTGCTTTTTCCACTCACCTTTCATGCCCATCCTCAGAAGAAGGCAGCCTTATTTCAGGTGTGGGGGAAACTGAGGCTGAGGACAATTAAATAGTTTGCCTAAAGTCATACAAGTCGAGCAGTAGTGAAATCAAGAGAATATCAAGAGGCAAACCCAAACTTAGGCTCACGCTCTTAACACCAAATTTTAATGCCTCTCCTATAAATCTACGTGGAGTTGTTTCCCATTGATTGCAACTCTGAAATTGAGCATGAGAACAACTGCATAAAGAGAAAAAATGACTTTTTCTCAATATGGCATAGACAATTTTATACATGAACCATTCTCCAACCTGCCACAGACTAACTACCTCTGTTATTAAAAGGAAGTTAATTAAAGTCCTTTCTAAATATAAAATATTTATTTGGGTGTCTGACCATGTGCATGGTGGAAAGTAATAGTCAACATATATTTATAAGATTCTAGATGTCCTAACTCTCCTACAACATAATCCCATTGTTGGAAATTTCTGTTTGACTCTTTAAGAGTCTGAATAGATTGGTAGAGTATTTTAAGTAAGAGAAGAGATTCCGGGGCTATCAGTTGAGAACTCACGGTGGATAGGACTGTGTTAATTCTTCAGCATACACTCTTCTATCATTTCACCACAGCAAAGTAACAAGCAGTTAAAACACACACGTGAGTTCTTTCACTTGCCACACCATTACCGCCAGTGGGCCCTTTGTTCACAGATCTGGGTTAGGCTAACAGTGCATGGAGTGGTCAAGAGGATAGTGAGCTACAGAAAAGTCCCACAGGATACTGCTTGGTACTTACCACAGGGAGGAATGGCAACAGGGACTCAAAGTAGCATATGATCCCAAACCCTTTACCATCCAATTTCAGAAGGCACAAAAGAAAACCTACGTTTATTCAGAATGGTTAGCAAAATGGTATTTTGTGGAAGAAAGATTCCACACTTAGCACATGTCTCTCTAATATGTTATCATTAGCTCAAAGGAAGACACCAAAATAAATGTGTTTTATTTTTGAGAGTCTAAAGTGCACAATGCTGGAGGGTGGTCCTAGGGAGCATGCCGTATAGTTCTGACTTTGCTGGTGAAGGCTGGAAATAGAATTTTAACATGAATCCATGCCCTGAGAAGAGTCCATGAAGTGTTAAAGCAAATGCATTTAAATTCAGGAATTGAATTTTGCAATAACAGAAAGAGAGAGGGAGTACTTCTGTGGACAACAGTTAATGTGAAAAATGAAATCAGAGGGTGTTATTTGTAAAAACTGTGCCCCTTGGTGTAGTGAGGAGTGTGGAATGAAGAAGAATTTGACTCTGCCTCTTGCTAGCTGGGGGATCTTGGACAAGTTGCCCAACTTTCTGAAGCCCCAGTTTTCTTATTTTTAAAATAGGACGTAATAGTACTTATTTCATAATTGTTTCAATTAAACAAGATGAGGTCTGTCAGCATAAAGCATGTTGTCTCTTATATAGGAGCCACTAGGTGGGAGCTGTTATTATTAGTAGTATATAAGGCACTTAATATAGTACTTGGTCTACTATCAGCACTTTATCAGTGGTGGTTATTATTACTACTACTAGGACTTCTACTAGTGCAATGATTATTATTATTAGTTTCAACTGAGTGCAGGATTTGGTCACCATGGTTGCATGGCTCTCCAAAATAGTTACTGCAACCTTTGGTTGCATTAATAAAAATAGAACTTCCAGGAAAATAGTAGGTGGAGATCCTGCTATTGTGTGAATCAAATATGCCATATTGAACCCTGGATGATATGTCAAACCATCTAGTGCCTTCCAGTGAAGATGGTATTTAAGGAGGATCTGATGTGGCTGAATGCTGATTCTATGCTAAGTAAGACTGTCAGATCCAGCGATCACCCACCAAGGGTGGATGCTTGGCCCTAGTTTATAAACAAGGGCACCAAGACCCACAAAAGTTAGACTACTTTCTAAGGGTCACTCAGGTTGTACAAGCAGTAGAGCCCAGAATTAAAAGCCAGTTCCATTTGCCTCCTATACCAGAGCTCTTTTCAGTGCATAGCATGGCCTCTGAAGCTTTAGTCCACAGGGGGGGATATCCACATCTCATTAAAGCAAACACAGAGTATAAGTTTAACTCTCAGTGTCATCTTTGGTGAATCAAAAGGCCTCAGTCACTACAAATGGGGAAAAAACCACTCTAATTGCTTGAGTTTTCTAAGGAAACTTAGAATAGGTCAGTTACAAAAGGTAATGTCATCTCTTACTGGCAGGAGTTGCTGCCAAGAGCTTCCCTGCCACCTGGCCTTGTTTTCTTCTCAGATATTTCTTCAATGGAAAGTTTATATGGAGAAAAGCTTTTGAGACAAGGAGTTAATTGTATAAGCCAGCGTATGAGCACTTCTTTCATTTGCTCATTTTCAACCCTTTGATTTTATTAAAGCACTGTGATTTCTCCACATGTCCACCTACTGCAGAATGAAAATATGATCTCCAGCCAGGTATCCTTTTGAGCAAAGTTTCATTGCAACCCTACCACAGGAATCTTCTACGATGTCCAAATCATGTGATTTCACCCATAAAACATTCACTTGAATAATCAAGAATATATTGTATTTACTCTCTGGTGCAGAGTTTACATTTTCCTTCCATGGGTCTCGTCATACACTTGTAGGATGGTGGGATACAGGATGCAGTGATGCTGCACATACACAGTGCTAACGTTTTATTATTATTATCCACGTAGTCTAGCTTCTGTCAGCTCACACTGGCTCTCATTTGTTTTGGGGAGTAGAAACCCAGAGCCTCGTTGTATAAAATGTTCAGGACAACCAGACACTAACTGAAGGAGGCCAGGTTTAGTAGTGTAAATTTTAAGCCCAAAAGTGCTCCAGGGAGGCCTCAGATTAGCCTAATGAATCAACAGTCATATATTTTGCTCTACATTCTTTGGCAAAACTCGCTTCCTCTGGTACAAAGAGAAACATGCAGACAGTGAAAATGGTCTTTGGGGAGTCCTGAAAACTAGCCTGAGATCATGGGTCAGGTGGCTTGTATTCTAGCAATAAAAGCACTTGCCTTGTTTCTCAGATAATTATGAGCTCTCATCCTGTGTAGTTCCATGGGCAGCCTTCCATAGGGTGAGCAAGAAAGAGAAATAACAGCCTCTGTTTTTCAAGCTTTCTCAGAAAGCTTCATCTCCTTGTTAATCTTCCTTATCCAAATCAAAGGCGAATCTTGCCTTTCCTGGGCCACAGGGCCAGAGAGGTTGTGTGTTCAGTAGATCTTGCAATCTCCATCACTTCATTTGATAGCATGCATTCTGCATGAGGCAACCAAAAAGGCAGACAGCTCCATGGCAAGAAGAATGAATAAACGAACAAGCTAGCTCTCCACGTCTAGTTCAAGAATTCTTCCTGAGTTACGACTGGAAGGTTTCTGTGGTGCTGTCAGCTTCCAGCCTAAAAAAAGGACACCAGAATCCTCTTAATGCTGAGAACAGATCTGAGGCATTTACCTTGCTTGTGGGCAGAGACATTTAGTAAGCAAGGTTTCCTGCAGAGAACAACAGAGCACAAAGTGGGGAAAGATTCAGTTAGGGGCACATGCTTTTTTGTCTGACTTTGGGTCTTAGCACAAAAAAATCTACAGACTTTTTAGAGATCGATATTCTAGAATCGTTACTGAGATTAGCTTGAAAAAGAAAGTGTCTAGAAGCAGATAATGGGAAGGAATCACAGCTGAGAAAGTTTACACCCTGTGTCAGAAAGCTTTGTAGTTATGACCTACATACTATAGGCTGCATCTACCAACCAGCCTCTCTGTGTACCCATTTCTTTCCCTGCGTCCCTCTTGCCTCATTTCCCCCTCTTGCCTCATTTCCTTGTCAATTGCATGTAACAGAAGTTTAGTAATTTCAATCATCTTCTATTTATTGTTATAAGAAATGTCAATTAGCCATATTCCTTTTCTTGCCATGTAATTTTGTCACCTCTCAGCTAACCTTCTCTTTTACCCTTCCCATAGGGCTTTTGCAAGGCATCTATTAAACAGAAAAATTGGGGTGGTGGTCGTTGGATTTCCAGCTACTCCCCTCGCAGAAGCTCGGGCTCGGTTTTGTGTTTCAGCAGCACATACCCGGGAGATGCTAGACACGGTGAGTACCCCACAGGGCAACAGAACCATCAGTGCTGGCACCTTGCATTGTGGGCACATTCTTTTATTGAGCTTGCTTGAGGGTCTCTAAATTTCTCTTGATGGTTTAGAAAACCAACACTCATAAAACTCACTGCAAAAAAACGGGTATGCCAACAATGCCCAACAATGTGATCAACTCAGGGGATAGAAAAGAAAAATGAGTTTAGTGAAGATTTGACTCAAGGCAGTATTTTGGTTTCATAAAAAAGACTGGCTGAGTAGCCACATGTTGTGCCATTTACTTGATCTTAAATGCAAAAGCTAATCTGACATGCTATTTCAGCATGAACCGCCTGCAACCTGACACTTTTCAGAGCCACCAAACCCCTCATAAGAAAATATGACACAACTAAGCAACATGTTGGCAAAGCAATGACAAAGACAGGTCCATCATATCATCCAGACCCACACTGGCTTTTAATGATTTCATAACCACATTTCACTGTCCTTTTGTTTTGATCTTTATGTGAATGAGCGAGAGCAGAAAACTAAGCCATCTCAATCAGTTTGGGGTCGATGGAACTGTCTCCTAGTGTCAAAGCAATTTAGCAAACACGTTGAGTGTCTACTATTGTGCAAAACCCTGGAGCAAAAACTCTAAGAGGAGATACTAATAAATAAGCAACTAGTGATAATACCAGACAGAATAAATTCATCTTGGAAAAGAAATATAGACAACTGTGGAACATGAAGGTAGGAATTATATATGGGATTATATGAAGTCATTCATTATATATGAATGAGTTATTCTATATGAAGATGGGAATGAATTATGTATATATGTGCATATAACATGCACATATAACATGTATTATGGATTGTTATGTGTGCATGTATATTATGTATGTATACATATGTATGTATATATACAGACACTAGGAGACAGTTCTATAAAGAATAAAAAAGTGAATACTTTGAGCTCAAATAATAAATTACACACACACAGTGTCCATGTCCTTCTGCTTCACCATGACATTCTTAGGACTTAAACCAGTGTCCACTACAGAGTGCATACATAATAACAATTTCTTGCATGACACACTAATAATTGAGCTAACTCTAGGTTTTGAGATGATGGGTGAACTTCGTTGTTATTGTTCTTTAGAGCTTTTTATGTTGTCCAGGTTCTCCAAAATGAGTATGTATTTCTAGTAATTAATTTTAACAAATTGTTTCTTTTAAATAGAAAAAGCCAAGTTTCACTACAAAAGCAAGAAAAAAAAAAGGTTTATAAATCCCTTGAAAGACTTGAGCATGTTTACACATTAAGAGAGGAAAAAGTAATGAGAGAGAGGCAGTAGGCATGGGTGAGGAAAGGACATGACCGGGGAGCATGCTCCCAGAGATGAGAGGAATGGGTGGACAGCAGTGGGTGATTTGTATTTTTTGTGACCCCCAACAGCATTGAGGTATTCATGGATACCTAATTCTGGAGACATCAGACCTTGGGATTCTCTTCGAAAGTTCTTAATTCCTGTTGAATACCTGGTTTGGAAGGAGCACTGAGACATCATCTAGACAGATGCCTCTAAACTTTTGAAATCAGGCACCTATATCAATAAAAAATATTGTGAGCATATTCCTTAATATGCACATAAGGGAAAGTGAAAAATGACCTTTGAACAGCCCGGACATTGAGGTAGTTAAATGAATATAACACTCACAGAAAATACATACTAAATAAGCCCCTTCTATGACCATGTTTGGAACAAAGCAGAGATGAGGTCACTCTACAAACACAAAATGGCTTAGAATTTCCTTCTTCTAACATGAGTGATGGCTTCTCCTTTACCAATGACCTCACCTTAGTCATCCCACCTGCCACATAAGAATTCTGCATAGAGCCAATCACTGAACTTCTCCCGCTCAAAACAGCATCAACCCAGACTGGTCCCTGCTTCCTTAGAGTCATCTAGAGCAGAAGTCTAAATGACACAGCAAATCAACCTGGCCAGGGGTAAAATGGAAGAAGCCCTTCCCAGTTCCCTCTTACTAAGATGCTTCTGTAATTCATGCCTACCTTTTTTGAGTCCAGGTGTGCTCATCTGATCGGTGGGCTTCAACATAAATCCACTTATAAGTTATTTATGCACTGCCAATATATTATGTACATTTTATAGCAGACACAAAAATGGAAGTTAAAAAGACTGAGATTAAAATAACTAGAAATCCTATGTTCTCCCACACTTTCCATGAATTGTCTCTCATCTCCCCCAAGTGTGCAGATGCCCCACTCTGAGCTACTCCATCCCCACTTCAGCCAAGAGCAATAGACACTATCTTGGTTTGATGTCATTTCAAATATAACTTTTGTTACTTTGTCTTAGTGCTTAGATTTGATGTAAAAATTTAGGAAGTACATTGAAGTAAAAAGAACATTTTAACCACCCATAATGCTACCACCCAGAAATAAATGACTCTTCATATGTTGGTGGATATCGAACTTGATGCCAGTTTGAAAGACTTCCCGAAGAGGAAAGCCCATAAGCTCCACTAGTCATTCATTCCAGAATTAACAAACATCCTCACCTTTTTCAAATCATTAGATCCTAATATCGTCTGCCTCATTTGACAGGTCAAGACAGGCCTAAAAAAGCTAAAAAGGCATGCCCAGTACCATAAGATTAGTGATACACTAGATGGGAAAATTACATCTTGTCTATTCTGCATCTCCATTGTTTCTTTGGAAAATTGGGGATACATTTATCTGCCTGAATTGAGAGAACTGAAACAGATGAGTTCTCTGTCCTTTGTGGTTTTAAGTCCTGTGATTCCATGGAACATAGAGATGAGTGTTTAAAAGCTGCGGGTGGGGCAGTATGGGAGAGAGAAGAGGACACTAACCAGCTCCTGCAATGTTCCATTTTACCCCTGGCCAGGTTATTTGCTGTGTCATTATGCTGTACATAAACCCAAATGTAATTTGCAACCTTACCTCTTTCTTCCACAAGGTTATATATATGTCATTAAACTTTAAAATAAAGTCTGAAAGGGTAAGCATTGGTCAGATGCTTTTATTCCTCTCCTCACACCCCAAAAACAAATTAAATACTCATAATGTGGGGTAGACTATTAAAGAATATGAAATAAAATTAATTAGAATCTAACATTCCTCTAGGGCTGGTTTATAAGCCACACCTTAATGATTTGGATCTTTCTCCTTTTCTTTAAAATCAAAGAAGTTGGCAAAAGAAGATTGTATCTCTGCGGGGCTTAGGAGTTTAAAGAATAACTGATGGAATGCAATCTCTTTGCAGGTTTTGGAAAACCTGGATGAAATGGGTGATCTTCTGCAACTGAAATACTCTCGGCACAGGAAGTCAACACGCCCCGAACTCTACGACGAGACAAGCTTTGAACTGGAAGATTAAGTTTCCTGGTCCTGAATTGCACCTAAAGACTTTGCTCGAAAGACCCCCGTTTTGCCTCAAAAGGAATATAAATGGATTTCTTCCCCCTTTCTAAGGACAATTTTGGTTTCCAAACCAGCTTAATTGAACTGAAGGAAAGGTTGTGTTTTTAATATCTCCAGCTCGGGACTGCAGAGACAAAAAATATGGTTCCAGATTTTAACTTTCTCCTCTCCCAAGTATCCTGCTACAAATACACACACACACACACACACACACACACACACACACACACACACTTCCTAGAACATTTTTAATGGCAATGAGCCTGTGTTTTAGCTGCTACTGTGCAGACTCTTTGGTCCAGACTCTTTCAGGCATTCCAACCAAAGGAGAGGGCTTTGATTTTTAATTCAGTAGATCTCCCTATGTGTGTACTTATTTCATCCGCAGACGTGAGCAAAGGTGGTGGGCAGTAGCTGACCTTGTTTCACCCATGAATGGCCCAGCTAGAACTCATCTGTATCATGGGGAGCTCCAGGCAGGAGGGTAAAGAAATGTTGCTTCTACCATTTGCCACATTTGGACTTTTTCCAAGGACAAGTGTCAAAAGCCATAGTTAATGTTTGGAGGGAGAGAGAGGGACTGGCCAGCCAGTAACTCCAGACATCTTTGAAGGAAACTTTCCTTTTCCTCTTCCTGGTCTCCTACAGTTTTACAGCTGAGCTTTTGAGGTTTGGAAAAGTCAAGACTTTTGTTTCATAAGGAAGGGGGCAGAAAGCAAACACAAGCCAATTGTAGGCCTAGACTCAAACTGTAATGTTATAACAACTGGAAGGCTGTTGGTGCCATGTGGAGTGAATGTTTAGCTTGCATACATAACCCTTATTACTTTAAGGAATGAGTTGTCATTTTCCTATTAAAATTTGGGTAATTGGTGAGATGCAGTTTCCTTTAGAGTTGGCTCTCAAGACTATACTTGAATGTATTAATTCAAAAACGACATTAAAAAGCAAATTCTATTTAACTTTTTTAAGACTGACACCCCTGTTCAGGCCTATTAAATAGTCCTTACCGTCTGCTGGCACATGTAATCCGATTTTGGTGTAAAGTGGGCTTGTACGCTATTGAGCAACGAACTGTAATTTCCTTGAGTTCTCTCTGTCTCTCTCTATCTCTCTGCCTCTGTTCTGTCTGACTGCCTGTCTCTCTCTCTTTCTAAATGTGAACACAAACTTATCTGGAATAGTACCTTTTTGCTAATTGGTTCTAGTTGGTATGGAAAAAGCCAGTGGAAAACTTTATCTTTAACAAGCTCCCAGATGGTTCCCAGATTTGGAAACTCTAAAGAGCAGTGGTGACCTTTTAGCAAAGCTTCTGTAATAGTTCGAATGAGTTACAGAACATTCCACTCCATCAAATGACAGTATAAACAAATCACTTCAAGAGAGGTTTGACTTGTGACACAAACGGACTCAAGCTTTCATGCTGTGCAGTGAGATAGAAACCCAGCCAGGAGCACTGGTGTTCGAGAGAGCAACGTGCCGGGTGCTCACAACAGATTAAAAGATGGAAAGCTTTTTATGGGAAAAGTAAAACCGCTACCAGGTATATCAATTTAAAAGTGATCACAACGATAAAATTTCTCACACACATTTGTAAGGATCACTATCAGCAAAAGAGGAGAGGAAATGAGTTCTGACAATGCAGTTGCCCCATCCAGTGACTAATTTTGATAACTAAATTACAACTCCCCCCAATGCATTGGTGCCCCATTACTCATGCAGAGAAAATGTATGTGGTCTACATGTCCCCAAGAAGGCCTTTTCTCTTGAAAATGTGCATTTAAGTGAAATTGATTCCAGTTAATTGTCCAAAATGCATAAATGTCTTCAGTCCTATAAAAGGAACAGCAGACGAAGAGGCCCTTACTGAGGTACAGCAAGCAGTAAACATCCCCTCCTTTCTAGATGTCCATGATCTTCATACACATCTTCACACCCACCCTTTGGGTTTTAGGGTGTCTTTGTGAGCAGGAATATTCGTCTATCTTTATTACTTTTATGGAGGATCCCGAGTCTAACTCATGATAGGAAAATAATTATTTATCCACCTGGCCTGGGGAGCAAGGGGGACATTACTCCTGCTTCATCAAGATTCCAGAGTCCTAAGACAATTTATTACATTCTCACGGACAAGATTTTTTAAAGAAAATAAAAAACTATCTCTGTCAGAGGGTCCACACTGAATACACTTACGAGAACAAGTATAAACCAAATTCTATGCTTCCTGAGAACATTAGGAGGGATCCAGATCCAATAGGGCTGGTAATATAGGAGTATATGTCATAGATAGAATGAGGTTGGTTAAGAGTGATTATGAGAATTTTTAATTTTTATAAGAAAACATCTACCGCTAGGTTCATAAAAGCACGATTTCAAATCGATAGGGATTGTTGAGTCTCAATAACTATACCACAGCCTAAAATGTCCCTTTGGTTGGTTCTGTTGAGAAAGAGAATTTTCTAACAAAACTCTGTTATGTGCCCCAACCCTCCCATGCATGCGCATGTGCACACACACACACACACACTTTCCACTTCCTTTACAGAGCAAGCAAGAGTATAAAGGTACAGAGGTGAGAATCTGACTGGTTGATAGATAGATGGAAGATGTTTTAAAAGATGTGGTCTTCAGTGAAACAGAACATAAAGGATCCAGACTGATATTCGTAGGGGGGATACATTTGCTTAACAGGGAAATGGCATAGACACATCCCTAATCCTATTATGGAACTATGTTACCGTGGATGTTTGGCTACATTGCCTTTCAGCATGTTTTGGTTTGACAGACTCCATGGGCTTCAGAATTTACTAGAAGCTTATTAAAATGCAGGTCCCTGGGCCCCCAGCCAGACTTCCACTGAATCGGAAGAGCCCAGGAACTTACATTTAGCCAGCCTCCTCAGGGGCTTCTAATCCATGCCCTAATTTGAGAACCATTGTTGGAGCTTTTGTTTGCATAGATC
Organism: Leptonychotes weddellii; assembly: GCF_054177405.1. Lineage (NCBI taxonomy): Eukaryota > Metazoa > Chordata > Mammalia > Carnivora > Phocidae > Leptonychotes > Leptonychotes weddellii. Next base: position 34,010,064 of record NC_138378.1, read on the forward strand.
AGTTGTCTCTAATAACATAACAGAAACTTTGTCCTCATTCTTTGTTGATAATTAAGGTGCTTATACTACTAAAGTAGAGTGAATTATTCCAAACTTTTCTCCTCAGCAGGACATTTTGTTCCCATTTTCCAGGTACCTTCTCTTTCTACAAAATTGGATATTAAGAATAATCTGCCTCTGATTATTTATTCCAACAACAGCTCTCCAATAGGGTGAAAGTCTTAACAGTTCTTCACACGTGCAATACTCCTCTGTATTTTCTTCAGAGATAGCAAATATTGTAAGTGGCTTACTCTGACTTAAAATTTTTGATGAGGAAACCTTAATTCTCTTGGATTTATGGCAATAATAACAAAATTTATATTTTGAACTTCTCTGGTGATTTCTTGGCCATTTTTCCTGGTCTCCATATGAGCAACATATTTGAAGTCTGTTTTCTCAGAACACCTTAAGCAGCTGTGTAATCTTTGGAAATTAAAAGGCGTCTGTATTTTAAATGTTTCAAAGCAATTATTATGGGACATTGTCTTACAGTATTGTAGGGGGTGTGTGTGTGTGTGTGTTTCACTGAAACATTTGAGGTAACAATTTCATTTCATTCTGCCTGTGAAATACTAGTTTCTTTAATAGACAAATCATCAAAATAGACAATAGAAAAAATAATTGATGATTCTTATGGTTCTTTGTTAGTTTGGATTACCCTAAATAGAGACTCAGATAGAGATTTGCATTTAAGAATTTCATTAAGGAAAATGGGCAAGGGTGGCTGGCACTGGCTTGAACTGTGACATCACCTTCGTAGCTTGAAATTGGCCATGCTGAGAGTATTTACACCATGAAAATTGGCAAACACTACAAATTCAGGATCTGGAGAGCCATCTGTTAAACCTTTACCAGCATAACACTGAGACCACATACAATGCAACAATATCTAGGATGGAGCGAGGAGACAGGATTGGAAAAGGGAGAAGCCTAACTACAATTTCACCATAGAAAGGCCTTAGTCATTCCCGTGGGGAGGTATGCAACAGGATGGCCCTTTAAATTATCTCAAAGTGAAGCAAGGGAGTTAGGCTTCTATGTCCTTTCTGCCATCAACTAATCACTAGATACAAGTTACCAAGGTAGAGGTGTAGGGGAGGGCATTACCTTGGCCAAGACAATTCCATTCAGCTAAAGGCACTTCTTGGGGAGGGACTCGGCTCTGAACTGACAGCAGTCCATCAACTTAAAAATAATTATTTCTAATCCATCTCCTTTAAAAAAGTTTTAAAATGGAAAACTGTAAACATAGAGTAAGAGAGAGAGAATAGTATAATGAACCCATTTGCACCTATCACCTAGCTTCAAACATTATCAGTTCACGGCTAGTCTTTTTCATCTATTTCCCCCACTCACAGGTTACTTTGAAGCAAGCCCCAGAAATCATATGATTTCATTAGGGAATATTTCACTGAATCTCTCTAAAAGGTAGAGATGTCTTCAACTGTCCCTTAATTGGTCTCAACTTCATTAAAAGTAGTCTTTAGGATAACAAAGGCATGGACATGAGTCAAATATTAATCTTTTCATTCTCTATCTCATACCCTGCCTGCGAATTTCCGGGATCAGGACTAGGAATTATTTCTAAAGTAGGTATGTGGTGTCTTGAAAGATAGCAAGTCAATCATTTTTTTGGACACTTATCATGCGCCAGACACTCCACTAAGAACTCTGAAATACATTATCCTCTGGACACCCTCGTAGAGATTAAGAGTAGACTCATCTTGGAAGGCCAGTCTGTTGAAGTTGTCAGGGGATTAGCAGTATGTGAAGAGGACTTCCAAAGCTCCAACAAGGCCTTGCTTTATTTTTCTGAGAATGCTACATTCCTTTTCCAGTCAAATTTATTACAAAGTTATTTCAGCTAAACTTTATATATCAGCAGGGTAATCAAACAGGAATAAGAGAACAAGTGAGCCCCACTTACCTGTTTGGAAATGGCTGATGCTTGTGACAGGGCTTAGGGCAGAACTTGACATTTGTAAGTCAACTGCTCTGAAAATTATCACAGATACAAATCAGTCAAATATCCAACATCAGGAGGTCAAGGTAGAAGCAAGAGGGGATTTTTTTTTTTTTTTTTTTTGCTGTGGCATGAAACACTGCTCCCTTTTACTCAGCCCAGATGCTGATTTTTATATCAAAAATATTGATTGAAGAGGCTAGTGATTTTGGCTCTCACCCAAGTTTATTCAGGATCTTTCTTAATTAGGTTTAGGTCAGCTGCAATGCCCATGGCCAGGGTTAAGTCTGGCTCCAATCACCACATCATGCTCTCTACTTCATCACCGGCCAAGGAATAAGGCAAGGAAATTGCTGCTTTTTTGTTTCTCCAGCGCCTGAGTATGTTTTTCCCAGATTTTAAGCATGCATGGAACAAATCTGTAAGGAAGACCGAAAGAAGTGTAATGGCTTCACTGTGATGAGATGAATGTAGCCTACAAAATGACTGTGAGCCCCAGCAGGAACAAGGCTCCATGTGTGAAAAATGAATGGGTAGCAATGTGAGATCATAGAAAAAGATCTTGACATCCTTTGAGTGAAAATTTTTCACCAGGCTGATGCAGCCAATCAGTTTAGGAGTGTTTTTAAAAAGAAAAATAATCTCTTTTGTCAACAATACATGATTTCCCCATAATGTGTCTATTTTGTAAATAATTATAGTTAAGTCATGCAACTATCTTAATAGTGTCCATACCAGTTTCATATACTTTATGCCAGTCTTTTTAAAAACATCTCTGCCCAGGGGCACCTGGCCGGCTCAATCAGTAGAACATGCGACTCTTGATCTCGGGGTTGTTAAGTTCGAGTCCCACATTGGGTGTAGAGATTACTTAAAAAAAAATAAAATCTTAAAAAATAAAAAATGAAGGGATGCCTAGGTGGTTCAGTTGGTTAAGTGTCTTCCTTCAACTCAGGTCATAATCTCAGGGTCTTGGGATGGAGCCCCACATCAGGCTCTTTGCTTAGCAAGGAGTCTGCTTCTTCCTCTCCCTCTGCCTCCTCCCCCACTGATCATGTTCTGTCTCTGTCTCTCTCACTCTCAAATAAATAAATAAAATCTTTAAAAAAATAAAATAAAATAAATAATAATAAAAATAAAAAATAAACAAAAACATCTCTGCCCACATAAGGCATCAATACATCATGGTCACAAATTATAGATATCTATGATACAATAGGTTTTCCTATATGTGTAAAATAGTGTGTTGATATTAAAAAATATTATTCAATTTCCCTAAAACATTTTCAACTATATATCTATGAAGAGATTTTTAAAAAATTTTTTATTATGTTATGTTAATCAACATACATTACATCATTAGTTTTTGATGTAGTGTTCCATGATTCATTGTTTGCATATAACACCCAGTGCTCCATGCAGAACGTGCCCTCTTTAATACCCATCACCAGGCTAACCCATCCTCCCACCCCCTGCCCTCTAGAACCCTCAGTTTGTTTCTCAGAGTCCATAGTCTCTCATGGTTCATCTCCCCCTCCAATTTCCCCCCCCTTCATTCTTCCCCTCCTGCTATCTTCTTCTTCTTCTTGTTTTTTTTTTTAACATATAATGTATTATTTGTTTCAGAGGTACAGATCTGTGATTCAACAGTCTTGCACAATTCACAGCGCTCACCGTAGCACATACCCTCCCCAATGTCTATCACCCAGCCACCCCATCCCTCCCACCCCCACCACTCCAGCAACCCTCAGTTTGTTTCCTGAAATTAAGAATTCCTCATATCGGTGAGGTCATATGATACATGTCTTCTATGAAGAGATTTTTAACTCAAAAAATTCTTAGATAAAACTTCAAAATATATATTTGTAAGATATTTTATTAATGAGACAACTTTAAGTGGGATCAACCAAATGTATAGATTTCCTATATAGATAAATCTATGCCCTATCAATAGTCTATAATACCAGCATATTATACAGAAAAATTAAAATATTTTATTAAAGTGAGTCCATTTCTAATAAGATAACATTGTTTTTAAAATTACATTTTTAACTCTTTATACTATCTTTTATTTATAAAAGCCAAGTAAAGAAGAAACATGCCAGCTACTCAAATTAATCAACATAGACCTCAGTTGTGAATAAGATTAGAAGATCAGGGATTACCAGATATATTTGAGGAAAATCAGCAACGCCAAAATGAGTGACCAACATGAAAACAGAGAAAAACATTCAGTGACAGAAACAGACAATTGTGGGAAAGAGAACTTTTTAAATATTCTAATTATTATCCTTGTTGGTCAACCTAATTATATGAAGATATCACATGCACAAAACAAGATAGGTTGATATGAAAAGGAACTGGAGTTCATAAAAATTTAAAAATTTAATATTTAAATGTTTGGTGAAAATAAACCAAAAGAAAGCAAAGAAGAAAACTTTTTAAGATCTCAGTATATAAAGGAAAGGACAGGGGTGCCTGGCTGATTCAGCTGGTAGAGCATGCAAATCTGGATAGGGTGCTGAGTTTGAGCCCCTTGAGCATGGAGATTACTTTAAAAAAAATTTTTTTAAGGATTTTATTTATTTATTTGTCAGAGAGAGAGAATGTGAACACAAACGGGGAGCAGCAGGCAGAGGGAAAAGCAGACTCCCCACTGAGCAAGGAGCCTGATGCATGCGTCGATCCCAGGACCCTGCGATCATGACCTGAGCCAAAGGCAGACGCTTAACTGACTGAGCCACCCAGGCGTCCCTAAAAAAAAATTTTTTTTAAAGGGAAAAAAGAATATAAAGCAAAGGACAAAAAAAGACATAAGAGAAAATTTAAAAGCTATAATAGATCCATACGGGAGGACCAATATCCATCTAATAATAACTTGAGAAAGAAAAAATCAGGAAAACTGAAGGTAGAGGGGGAAAAAATCAAAGAAATAAAAGAACTGTTTCCCTGAGGCTGAAACAAAACAGAAGGTGGAAATGGCCCAGTATGTGCTGAGCTTATAAATAAAAATAGCTTTTCACCTAAACGCATCTTTATGAAACTTTGCTACCCCAAAGATAGAAGAACTAAAAAGTTTCCAGCATGAAAAAAAAACAATCTCAGCTACAAAGGTAAAAGTAATAGATTTTATTTCTGAGTATTATAAATGTGTCCTCCAGGGGCCCTGGGTGGCTCAGTCAGTTGGGGTTCCCACTCTTAATTTTGGCTCAAGTCATGATCTCAGGGTCATGGGATCAGCCCTGCATCAGGCTCTGCGCTGGGAGTGAAGCCTGTTTGGGGATTCTCTCTCCCCTTCTACTCCTCTGCTTAACCCCGCCCCCAGTGCGTGCGCGCGCGTGCGCGCGCTTTCTCTCTCTCAAAAAATAAAAATAAAATAAAAAAATAAATGTGTCCTCCAGAAATTTTGTTCCAGTTTCAGACCCATCAGCAGTGTATACAAGTACTCATTTTTCCAATCTGTGCCCATGCTGAGTATTACCATTTTTATAATCTTTGTCAATCTGATAGAAGAAAATGGGTTCTCATTAGTGTCTGATTCCCATTTACTAGTGATTCATTCTTGTTTGTGTGTGGATTGGCTATTTGCATTGGTCTTTTACCCATGTATTGCTTGAATCCCCTGACACTTTTTCTATCATAAAGTCTCATTAGCATTACTGGACACAAAAAGACAATGAAGCGATGCCTTCAAATTCAGAGGGAAAATAGCTTTAAATTTAAAATTCTATATCTAGAAAAATCTACCTAATTAAGAGAGGCCAAAATAGGGACTTTTTTGTATAAAAAGTCCAGAAAGTTTATTTCCTCAGTAATCTTTCTTTAAAAATTATTCGACTAATCTTCAAATGTAAATACATCCAAACTAAAGGAAGATATGGCATCCAGAAAAGAGCAGAATTTATCTAGGAGTACCATGCAAAGAAGTCTAAGAAAGATAATTTATTAATTAAAGTACAGTAAACTTTCCTAACATGAGGTGATGGGCTATTTTTTTGCTCATATAAATACAAGCCAAAATTAGTGTCTGGGGTTGGCAAGCACACTCCTCCACACAGTGTTTCAAGGACCCAGGCTATTTTCCTACCTGTGGCTCCACAGAGCCTTAAGACATAATCATTTCATACATAAATCATTTCATGTGTGGTTGAGGCTCTAGATTTTGACAAGTAAGAAAGGAAAAATGAGTGCAAAGGAAGCCCACCTCTTATCTCTGTCTGGTGAGTGACTTAACTCTGACTCTTTGGACACCTTCTGAGGAGTATGGCAGAGCCTGATTCCACCACCCAAGGGAGTATCCGGAGATTGATAAGAAGCAGATTTGAGGCAGATAACACCCTGATATCTCAGTTCCTAGAGATCCAGCCTTCCTCCCAACCTCCTAGAGATCCAGCTGCTCCAACACCATCCCATTTACCTCTATCAGATAGATGAGAACTTGTAAGCTCTAACCCTACTCCTGTGACGGAGGCCAGAGTCATGATCCCACAGCCAGCCAACCTGCAGGTCAGAACACCCACTTACACCATTTCTTGTTCTCATCACCTCCTTCCATTTGAATGCATTCACCTGGTTCCTCAGAAATGACATGGGCAGGGGCTGTCACATCTGAAAGCCCTCCTCAGCTAAGGCACCTTTGAGAAGCTGAGCTGGGCCAGCTAGAGGATAGGGTGTTGCAGAGCTGGGTGTCCATCCCCGTGCAGCTCTTAGGCAGTGGGACCTCTGTCCAGGCCACGAGAACTTCAGGCATGCTGAGTCTGGCCCGTATGCTCCTCAGGATGGGAAAAGCAAGGTGATAGGTTTCTCACTTCTGTGATCTTCACTCTGCCTCTCAAATTGTCACACCTCACTTTGGGACCCTCCTGGGTTTCATTAGCCATGGGGAAAGCCAGTCACCCAGGAATTAGTACAGGTTTGTTTGGGGTTGGCTCTTTTAAAATTCCACTTTCACAGGGTAATAGCCTGAGGTCAACTCTTCAGTGAATGCTGGAAAAGAGAAAATATGGCTCACTTTATGGCTTGTTTATCCATCTGCATCTTCCCTGGTGCACGTTCCTAGAGTCTCTCCTCTCCTGGGTTATGACCTTTCAGGGGTTTGCAGCTTGTTCAAAGCTACTCTTCAGTGACAGTTTAAGGACTAGGAGAGGTAGCCACTAAAAATAACAGCTTGTGCACTAATTCACTCCTGCCCTATGCCTATGTAGTGTCTTCCTCTGTTTTCACCATCCAGCCTTATATATAGTTGTGAGTGTTGTGAACATAGAATTTATATATAGTAGGTCCTCACCTTGCAGAAGTAAGAATCTGGGGACAAGCTTTTCAGAAAACTCTTGTTCATCAGAATTCCATGAGCATTCCTGTTCAGGCATTTTGGATTTATATTTCCAAAGTTCATGAAGAGACAGATGTTCTGTTAAAGGGGAAAAGTACCAGAAATACAAATCTAAGAGTCAGCTTCACACTTTGCCACTCACTTTTTTTGCTTCTTGAAAAAAAGTTTTGATAAAAAGATGCTTAATATGAAAGAGAAATAAGGTGACAGATTGAATTAACCAAGGAGCCAAGAACTTATTTCAAAGCTGTCCGTGTTCATCGTTGTGCTCTTGAGTTATACTCATAAGATTTTCCAAGGTCAAACTGCTTTCCACATTGTGTATTATCTATCAAATGTTACTGTACAAGATACGTTAAAAATGTTCATGCCTCTTAAATTTGAAATTCTCCCTCTGAGAAATACTGCAGAAATACTGAAGACCTTTAGTTTCTGGTAACATTTCAGTCTAAACAACCAGAAACTCTCTCATTGTAAAGTGAAAATACTAGAGAAAATGTAAGATCCTTTTAGACGCAGAGCTGAGCTTGCAGGAAAGTTAGGGAAGTCGCTTGGCATAAAAAAATGAAGAGGAACCTGGAATCTCAAGATGGAATAGCTGAGCTAAAACTCTGGAGGTTCTATAGGCGTTTTCTGTTCTCATAACTTAGAGGTTTGGGTTTTAACACCCATGTAGGGGACACAGAGAAGGACTCTGGCCAGTGAGAAGTAAGAAGCTGAACTAGAACAATCCACCCAAAGGCTGAGAAAAATGACAATGACATTTTTCTGTCTAGAATCTAAATGGAGAAATAAATGGTCTACTTTGAGAATTCATAACCATTGGTCTGACTTCATAGATTTGGCATTCAGATTTACACTAGAATTCTCATGTCTATAACTTAACACAAAACATGTTCTGAGTTCATAATACCCATTGCGTGCCTGGCAGAAGCTATCAGAAAATCTCTCTCAAGGGACATATTCTTTTTTATTTTAATGATTTTATTTATTTATTTATTTATTTATTTATTTATTTATTTATTTGACACAAACACAGAGAGAGAGACAGCGAGAGAGGAAACACAAGCAGGGGCAGAGGGAGAGGGAGAAGCAGGCTTCCCCCGGAGCAGGGAGTCCAATGTGGGATTCGATCCCAGGACCCTGGGATCCTGACCTGAGCCTAAGGCAGATGCTTAACGACTGAGACACCCAGGCGCCCTCAAGGGACATATTCTTACACCAGGATTCCCAATGAGGTCCCACAGAAGATGAGCTCATGGCCCAAAACTGCAAAACTCATGGGGAAAGAATCCACTATGAACAAGAGCACTAGAAGTTGTTACCAGAAACAAGGACAGTAGAATCCATAAAAAATCATGTTTAAATGATTAAAGAAAGACATTTTGGAAAATGAATGGAAAATATCAGAAGGAGGGGGCAGATTTGGAAAATGGAACTTTTAGGAATGTCAAAATATGATAAATCGAAAATAAAATCTCAATAGTAAGGTTAAATAGACAAAGCTTAAGAGAGAATTAGTAAACTGTAAGCAAGAAAATTTTTCAGAATGTGGCCCAATGAGACTAAGAGATAAAATATATATATATATATATGTAAGAGAACTTAATAACAAATTAAGGATAATTAAGGATATCATAAAGATCTAGCAACAAGGATCAAAGTATTATTTATAACATCTAAATGTTGGAAATAACATAACTGTCCATAAATAAGAGATTTACTAAATTTTGATGCCTCATTTTTAAAAATTTTTTTTTCTATTTTAAGATTTATTTAAGGTTAATGAACTCAAGGTTAAATGATACTGAAAAAAATGTATCTGTTGATATTAGAAGTATAAATATTTTTACAAAACTAATTAAATATTTAAAACATATATTTATATAATGTATAAGAAAAGATCTGGAAGACTATACCCGGTTTTCTCTGGATAAAGATGATGAATGTGTGTGTGTGGCGGCGGGGAGAAATGTGATCTTCCACAATTAAAAAATAAAACAAACTGAATTTGAAGGAAAAATACCAATATACTAGAATAGCTCAGAAAATTACTCTCTTGGGTTAACAGTTCTTTTTGTTTCCTGTCTTGATTTGAAATCCCTACTGGCTGGGTGCCAAGCCCTAAAGATACTAGTCAAGGCTGCTTACAGGTTTATGGCTCTGCATTCAGAGACAAAAGAGAGGAGAGGTCTCTTGAGAGGCCTTAGGATCCATCCAGAGTGAAACCCGGATCACAGATATGGAATGTTCATCACTCAGAGTCAATGTCTAGCCACCATGCCCCTTATCCCCCATAGTCACCTACTCTGAGGAGCCTATTACGAGTTTCTCAAGACACCCCACCAACTGCCTAGCAGCAAACATGGTGAGCATACTGACACAGCTGGACCCCATCCTGTTGTATAGGATGAATTTGTTGATTTCCCCGACACCACCATCCACCAAGTCTCCCTATGCTACAGAGTTTATGCTCTATGGGGACAGGATTGGCCATTCTCAATGTTCAGGGTAGGGACACTGACCTTCTCATCACTCATTCAGGCTTTGGGTTGGGTTCCTCATCTTATTCTGAATCTTGATTCCTGAGATTGACAGTCACTCACATGAACCCAGATACTCACATGAGAGAAATATAAGGAAAAAGTAATGATTTCAAGGGTACCCTCTCGCCTTGAACTATAAGCTTCCACTTCAGGAGTCACATCATTATATTGCAATAACAGTTATGTATCACTAGATAAAAACACTATCAATATACTCTCAGCACAACATTTCCAAACCAGGACAATCTTGTGCATAATAGCCTGATAATAACATCTTCATTTGGTTAAATGCCTGTAACCTGCTAAGCCCTAGTCTAAGGACCAAGCCCTAGTCTAAGCACCAAGTGGGTGTTTGGAGGGATTTCTTCCCCAACCAATGATATAATCTCAGTCTTCTGCAAAGTACCTAGCCTCATTTTCCCTTCTGTCTAGATTGCTGTCTGCTCTAAGTTCCCCCAATATAGAAATTCTCAAGCAACCCCTGAACATTTGTTAACTTATTTGCTTCTTAAAATAATATTTGAGTCCAGCATCACTATTTCAATGTTGAAAATGAGGAAATAGAATAAGAGAAGCAAGTAACTTGTCCATTGGAAAACAATGATATAAATCACCAAGCCATGAGAGCTTACACAGTCTGTCCAGCCCCAAAGGCCAAGCTCTCTCTACTCACCTAAACTGCCTCCCTACACCATCATTTGTTGAGTAATGGTGTGTCAGTCTCTGAACTAAACGTTGGGAAAGGAAGACAAACATTCTGTCCCTACCTGCAAGGTGTTCACATTCTGGTAAAAGAACCCAATGGTCTGGTTAAACATAACAAGTATTTTACTGAAGGCCAGCTGAGTTCGCAGCAGTAATTAATAGGAAGAGTCATGACATTGTTGGGCTTGTTTTAGTCTCTGCATTCCAGTACCTTCTTTTGGCAGATGTTCTGCCTATGTCTTCTTGTCCCACCCTGGAGATTACCTGCAGCTTGGTGGACATTTTCCTGCACACTGACAACTTCCTGCCATAATACTTGCATCCCTCTTCCTGAGGGTTTTCTCTGAGTAGCCCCCTGACCACATAAAACAGAAGTTGCTATCCCAGGAGCAACCCTCCCCAGTGAATGATGGGAATTGGCAGGTGGGCACTTCAATCTCTTGATAATTTGGGGGATAATTTGAAGGTATGTTCTATGTAATTTCTCAGAGTGTCTTCAGCAGGCTAGAGCTCCAGCTGCCCCTGGTGGTAAACTGCTCATCAATGAACACTTTACTGGCTGTTTTTTCTTTCTTTTCTCCCTTCCCCACTCTCTCACTATGCTTCTGGAATTGCCTACCAAATAAACTAACTACTGGCACCCAAATCCTTATCCCTGGTGTGCTGTTGGGTAAACCCAAGCAAAAAGACACCTTTCCCTTTCACCTACAAACATCTAACCTTGAGGCCTGTGATCACTGGAGTCACAAGATTTTGCCCAGTCAACTATAGCATTGTTGCAACCTACTCCAAGAAACCAAACATCGATATATCTATAGGATCATCCTGCCAAAAAACAAACAAACAAAAACAAAAACACCGGCTATCTACATAGTGTCCATACAGTGTCCAGTCTAGATCAGCTGAATTTCAGATAATTCACAGACACAAGTGAGAAATAAATGGTTATCATTATACATCACTGAGTTATCACACCAACAGATGGGAAGAGCCATACATTTTAAGATGGTAAGAACTAAAATGAAAGAAAAACAAAAGTTTGGGGAAATTATTTTCTCTCAAATATGGAAGACTTAAAAATAATATATTATATAATAAATTTTTAACAGTAATAAGAACCAATAAGAATTAAAAATAAATTTAAAAATAAATAGGGCGCCTGGGTGGCTCAGTTGGTTAAGCGACTGCCTTCGGCTCAGGTCATGATCCTGGAGTCCCTGGATTGAGTCCCGCATCGGGCTCCCTGCTCGGCGGGGAGTCTGCTTCTCCCTCTGACCCTCCCCCCTCTCATGTGCTCTCATTCTCTCTCTCTCAAATAAATAAATAAAATCTTTAAAAATATTAAATAAATAAATAAATAAATAAAAGACATGATATTTCACATAAATACATAAAGAAGAATATTGACTTCAGATTGCAATAAAAAGAAATACAAAATAAATCCATAGTAAGGCACCATTTCCAACTTTCTACCTATTAAATATGTGAATGATAGAAACTGAGTTGTGGAGAAACTAGTCTAGTCCTCTTAAAACAGAGTTCAAGCACTCTGCCACGAACACTAGGCCTCCCCTCCAGCATTATCTCCACCTCTTTCTCCCTTCAGCTCCACTCTCATATTTCTCTTTTTTTAAAGATTTGTTTATTTATTTTAAAGAGACAGAGAGCACCAGTGGGAGGGGCAGAGGGAAAAGAATCTCAAGCAGACTCCGTGCCGTGCGTGGAGCCTTTTGCAGCATTCGATCTCATGACCCTGAGATCACGACCTGAATTGAAACCAAGAGTCAGACATTTAACTGACTGCACCACTCAGGCGCCCCTCCACTCCCATATTTCTTAAATGTTCTTAGCTTCTTCCTGCCCCAGGCACCTCCCATCCATTGTTCCTCCTGCCTGGAAGTTTTTATTCCTCCCCAGCTTTTTACTGCTCCTTTCTGCTAATTGACATAAGTTTACTATGGATTGACAGGCAGAACTATTTACATTGTTTAAATCATTTTCTCTCTATTAATTTTTGTTTTGAGCACATCTACTTGATTTCATGCAAGGTAAGTGTATCAAATTCAAATCTACTTCTCTTCTTTATAATGGAATCCCCTCTAAAATGTAAATACAGAATGACATTTCATTGACCACCTGCTATGGGTATTACATTACTTTTTCACAGATTATTGCCTCACAAAATAATGGCAATAGCATTGCAAGGTAGCTCTAAATGTACTCATTTTTATAGATAAGGAATGAGAGACCTAAAGGGGAGGTAAAGGGACTTTGGGTTCAGCTCTGACATGTAAAGAGCTTGAAAGTGTCACTCCCATCCTTATAGCAAGAAATGACTAAACAAACTGAAAATCAATGACTTTCTTGGACCCATCAGAAAACTGAGGTGTGCAAAAAGCTGCTCGGAAATCTGGAGAGACTGAGCCATCCAAAAGTGATAGTCATGATCTGTTTACCTGGAACAGAAGCTGCTGGAGCCATAAAGTAGTAGGGACACTCAAAGGTAATTCTGATGAATTTCTGGAAGCTAAGTGTGAACTAGCATGAGAGTAAGAATCTCCTTAGGGCCTTGGACTTGGATGGGAGGCGGGGAGCAAATTCTCATGGGGTTTACCTCCAGGAAATCCATCAAGTTCTCACAGTGAAGAAGCCACTGGCCAGGAGGGGAGTAATCCTTATAAAAATATGTTCAGAACATTTCCATAACAAAGACATACTCTCCAAGGAAAAAAACATTGCCAGAGCCTTATCTCACCTGGGAAGGGGACATGTCTTCCACTCCAGTCCACTCTAGCCTTCTTGTTTCATCTAATGAGGAAGGGGTCAACATGGGACAGGGTTCCAAGGAAATAGATTGGGAACACTGCAACCAGGGAAGGAAGTAGGGAGCAGAGGGGAAAATAACTATAAACCACTAGTGAACCAATTGTAAAAGTCACAGCCCAAAGACAGGAGCTTACTAAAACACGGAGATTTAATTGGAAGTCTATAAATCATACTCCCTCCCCAACATCTTATCATAATACTAATAGGAGTCCAGTATAACAACAGTGGACCATAGCTAAAACTGCCGACCAGACTCCCTCTGATAAGGAATACTTAGGGAAGTCCAAAGTCAAGACAAAAACAAGGACACTAGAGAAATTCTAAATTCTTGCACCCATAGCTACAGCAAGGCTTAAACTCATAGTCCTAACCAGACAAACATAAATCCTCACACTAAAGGACAATTTACCTTAGTGCTTATTACCTAATACAACATACAACATACAAAAAAATATATAGTCTGAAGACACCAAGCAATCATCAGAACCAGACTCAGATATGACACTGATGTTTGAATTATAAGACAAGGAATTTAAGATAACTATGATTAATATATTAATGGCACTAATGGAGAGTATGGACAACATGCAAGAACAGATGGTTAACATAAGCAGAGAGATAAAAACTCCAAGAAAAAAATCAAAAGGGGATTTTAAAAATTTAAAAAGCACTGTAATTCAAATGAAGAATGCCTTTGATGGGCTCATCAGTAGATTTGACATGACTGGGGAAAGACAGTGAGCTGAAAGACAGGTTTAAGTTATCTTCAAGCTATAGAAATTTCCCAGAGCAGAAGATCCAAGAACTGTGGGGCAATTTTGAAAGGTGTAACATACAAGTAATTGGAGTACCAGAAGAAGAAAGAAATGATGAAGTAGTAGAAATGTTTGAAGTAATAATGGAAAAACCTTTCCAAAACTACTGATGGGTGCTAAAACATTGTAGATTCAGGAGGCTCAGGGAACCCTAGAAGGATAAATACAAAAACAAACAAACAAACAAAAACCAGAAACCCTAGGCATATCAAAATCAAACTGCAGAAAAAGACAAAAAGAAAATCTTGAAAGAAGCCACAGGGAAAAAACACCTTCCCTAAAGAACAAGAATAAGGATTATAGTGGACTTCTCATCAGAAACCTCCAGCAAAAGGCGAATGAAGTGAAATACTTGAAGTGTTGAAGAAAAAACCATCAACCTAGAATTCTATATCCAATGAAATAATCCTTCAAAATTGAAAGAGAGGGGCACCTGGCTGGCTCAGTCAGTGGAGCGTGCAACTCTTGATCTTGTGGTTGCTAGTTCAAGCCCCACGGTGGGTGTAGAGATGACTTAACAATAAAGTCTTTTTAAAAAGTTGAAAGAGAAATAAGGATTTTCTCTGACAAACAAAAACTGAGGGAATTCATCACAAGTAGACCTGTTCTGCAAGAAGAATGTTAAAAGAAGTTCTTCAGGTAGAAGAAAAATAATATAGGTCAGAAACTTAGATCTACATAAAGAACAAAAAAGCGTCAGAGAAGGAATAAGTAGAGGTAAAGTAAAATATTTTATTCTTATTATTCTTAGCTTAAATGATAAAAAGTAATAATTAACAGTATATTGCAATGAGTATAACATATAAATAAGTTTAAAAAGGACATTAATGTCACAAGGCATAGGAGAGATGAATTGGGAATATTTTGCCAAAAGGTACCTAAACTTCATGTAAAGTGTTATGATGTTATTGGAAGATGGACTTAGATTCACTTCTTTTTTAAAGATTTTATTTATTTATTAGAGAGAGAGAGAGAAAGCATGTGCAGAGGAAGAGGGAGAGGGACAAGCAGATTAATTATAATTTAATTACATCAATAATCACTTTAAATATGAAAGGTCTAAACACACCAATTAGGAGAGAAATTGCCCAAGTAGATGAAAAATCATAAGAGGTGGTTAGTGGGAAGAACCCAGATATGTTCCCCAAACTGTCTGACACCATAATAGAGGTTCTTGCTGCTTTATCAGAGCAAGTGGGTATTTCTTTTATTAAATAAATTTTTTTAAAAAAGACTCAGTCAGCCACTGACATGTTTGACATATAAATATCTCCTGAATTAAGTGACAACCATCAAAACCTAAAACAAACAAACAAATAAAAACTCCACATAAAGCAAAAATCTAAAACAACCTTAAATATTCAAAAAGTTGTTAAGGTGGTTGCGTATACCAGTTAGGAAAGCTCAGAGACAACCGTTCGAAGCCTGAGTTCCACAGCCCAACAGGGCCAGCTAGATTATCTCTGCCTTTTCACTCCATCTGTCTCCTCATTACCTCAAAATGGCCACGGTAGTTCTGGACTTCACATCATCATTCAAGACAGGGAAAAGAGGTAAGAGGTATGATGGCATTAGATGTCCCATTTTATCAGGAAAACAAATTCTTTCCCTGAAATTCCCCCAGAAGACTGCCTGCTTGCATCTTATTGGCTGGAACTATATCCCATAGCCATCCGTAGCTGCAACAAGATAGGGCTAAGAAAATGAGTATTTCACTTTTCTAATCTATATAAGTGAGGTAGGTGAGGGAGAAGAAAGTAGACAAACCCCTTACAGTGGCTACAGTTGCAGATCCCCCCCCCGAAAAGAGAAAATCTGATTTTCCAGATATTATTAGTTTTACCTATTCTTCCTTTGTTATCTAAAATTACGATTTCCCAAAAAAAAAAAGTTTTCATAGACTATTCTCTATATTAGCCACAAGTCCACTTAAAATTGAAACAAGTCTTTCTTCTTTGTCTAATTAATCCTTTTGCTGCCATTCTTGACACAGAGCTGGTCTCCAAGCTGTAACGGGGACTGTATGTTTGCTCCCGTGGATTTTGACACACATTTCAAATGATAAGATAAAATTTATGTGAACATGTTGCGCAGATGACAAATAAAACCCCTCTAGATTTTGCATATAGGAGGTTCAAGTTATTTCATTCTAGGAGGACACGGCACATTTGGTGTAGAGCACCAAATCAGGAGTCAGATAAAATGTTCTCAACTGCAAGTGTTTGAAAATCCAACCCCAGATGGTTTTCATAAACGATAAAAGGGGTTTCTCAGCTTCAGCAGGGTTTTATCCAGTGGGTCAGCAATGTCACTAAGGACTCTGTTTTTGTTTTTTTTGGGGGGGTGTTGCATGTGTTTTCTTCATCTGTCTTTTCTGCCATCAGTGACATTGGTTTCCCCCTAAGGCTGGGTTGTCTCATGCTCACGTAATGGCTGCCAACAACTACAGGGCTACTTATTGTCTCATACATGTGTAAAATTAAAAAAGATATAAAAATATGTCTTTCTCTTATCCCAGCTATTTAGTTTACTATAGTCCCTCACTCTGTTCTGATTAAACTGCACCAATCACCTTATCGGTAAGGATACAAAGATCTGATTGGCCAATCAAGGCCCGTCCTTATAGGTGGGGATGGGGTCAATTTCATGCCAAGTGCCAAGTGCATAGTTGCATAGGGGAGAGAGCCAATGGATGAGGGTGCTGCGGAGGCAACATAATTTCCACAAAACCCAGATCCTTGCATTCCTCCTTTACCATCCGGGAGCAGAGGTCCCCATGAATCCATCCTGACATATGAATAGGAAACCCTGCTCAACCCACCCTTCAGGGTCCCTGTGAGGACTGAGTAAGATCACGTAAATGAAGGTCCTTTGAAACGTGCTCGATGATGTAAGGTACACTTAAATTATTAAGTGCTGAAGGTAAACTTCTGGATGAATTTCCATTATACACATGGGGCAGCTACCGTCAGTGATCTACTGGATTCACTTGGCCTTTCCAACTTCCAATTGCTGACCCCACATCCCTTTGCTGAGGTTTTTCTCTGGACACTGGAGCCCTCTCTGCAAGTGTGGGAGTCAGGTCACAAGTGCTAAGGGATTTAACGTCTTTCTACCCCACCCTGGAGCAGCATAGCCTGTGAGAGACAGAGTTGGGAAATAAATGTATTAACCCTGAAGTGAAATAATTCTGGAACATGTTCTATACAAATCCCAGAGTAGTGCAGCTTGAGTAGGTTCCAGTAGTCCACCATGGTGACTGACTTCTTAATGCACCTTGTATTGGCTTCTTTCCCTCCTGGTCTCATTCCCCTTGTCTACCCCTGCATTCTGAACTGCCCCTCGAATAAACTTCTTACATTCATATCCTTCTCTTAGGGTCAGTTCTGGAGGAATCTAAACGAAGACATACATCAAACTAGTATGCAAATATGAGAATGCTTATTTGATATGAAAAGCGTATCCCAGACGTTTTATTTTAAAATACATTCAGTGATTCTTTTTAGGTGATTTGTGTGTGAGTTCTCATTTTCTATGTATAGCAAACCTTTGTTTCTAATTAATTCATTATGTTGCTGGGCTAACAGAGGGGTCAAACACAGCCTGCCTCCAGAGAAAGAAAAAACACAAGCAATGGTACACAGATGTATTTTTCACAAAGTCCTGTCCTGAAGATAGATAATGCTATTAGAACCTAGAATCTACAATTAGTATATTTATCCATAAAATACACACTAGACTGGGATGAATTCGCAGGTTTGAAGACAAAAGGAAAAAAAATATGTTCAAGATGCTTCACTTAACCATTATTTTTTAAAAAGTTTTGTTTTACCCAGAGTTCATTTCTATTACAACCAAGCTATTAAACTGAGCCAAACACGTCATTTCATTTAAGCTCATAAGAAATAATGGCCTATTGGGTTATATGAGCATTTTGAAAGGATAATTTGGTTTTGATCATTTAGCAGGGCTACATACGAGTATTATGTCAAGTTATATTTGTTTCCTAATTTTACAATTGAAATCAAACTTGGTTAAAAATTTAATCTGCCTCAGAGCCTTTGTACTTAGTGATCCCTGTGTCTGGATTGCATATCTCTGTATGGATGTTCTTTCTTACTATTAGGGTGGTGGAATGTCCTTCTCCACTCACTATCTCAAACTGTGCCTCGCTGTCCAATATTGTAGTTACTAGCCATATGTGGGTGTTGAGTGCTTCAGAGGTACTATAGATGTAAAATACACACTTGACTTTAAAGACTTAACATGGGGAAAAAAGAATGTAAAACATCTCATTAATAGTTTTTTATATTGATTACATGTTGAAATTTTATTTTGGATATACTGAGTTAAAAAACATTAAAATTTTGCCTTTTTCTTTTTTTTACTTTTCTTAATGTGATTAGAGGAAAATTTAAAATGACATATGTGGCTCATATTTTGGCTTGCATGGTATTTCTATTGTTCAGTGCTGATCCAGAGTAATGCCCACACGACCCTCAGCACCCTGCTCTATTGTCATCATAACACCTTATCACCCTAGAGTAAATTCTAAACTCTTTACCGTGTACTGGAATTACACAAGTCAATTCCAAAGTGTTTACTAGTATACTGTAAGCTCTAAGGGTCTTGTCGGCCAAGCTTACTCTAAACCAGTGTCTGGCACATAGTAGGGTCCGAAACATATTTAGGAAATGAATAGATGAAAGAATAAAGGAATGAATGGACCATGAGCTCTGTTTCCCTGGGGGCTCCGCCTGTCAGTTGCAACTCAAGCACACTGAGTATTCAGCAGGTTAGTGAGCAGGACTAGACCCCCCTAGAGGGGGAGCAGGGGCAGTCACACAAAAGAAACAGAACTGGGACATCTGGGTGGCTCGGTCAGTTAAGCGGCTGCCTTTGGCCCGGGTCATGATCCCGGGGTCCTGGAATCGAGTCCCACATCCGGCTCCTTGCTCAGCAGGGAGCCTGCTTCTCCCTCTTTCTCCCTCTGCTTGTGCTCTCTCTGTCAAATAAATAAAATCTTAAAAAAAAAAAAGAACTTGCTCACTGGCCATTTCTTAATTATATTTTGTGGTTTTCTTTAGGAAATCATAATCAGAAATGAAAGACAAGTTGGTTCATCTGGTAAGAATGACCAACACACCTAAGACAGAGCTAGCTGACCAGAGGATTTGCCAATTATTAGGCAGCTAATGACTCAGTAACTAAGGCGATTGACTGGGATCAAAAGGACTGTAACTGACCTTTGCTTAGCGAACAATCATTACAACAATCAAGAAACTGGAGGTACTTCTTTGGGCTAGAAGTCACCACTAATTGCTGGCCTCTGAGTCTCATAACTGCCATCAAATGGCTAACAGTGATATAATTAAACTTCATAGTTGACAACACCATTAAGATGAATGGGAAAGTTCACACTCCACTCACTACTATTATTCTTAGATTTGCCTGTCTGAACACTCAAAGACTTCATCCAGACCGAGTCAAAATGTACCTACACTTCATTCACTGACTTGGCTCAATCCTGGATAAAACATCAAGAGTCTGGGCTTAAGCAATCATGGTGCTTTATAAGTTAGGTGAAAAATTGTACTTTCCCCCTTATTATTTTATTCAAAGAACAGAGTAAGTATGTCGTATTCAACTCATGTCCAGGGAGGCCAGGGTTCAAGTTGTATCCTGGCAAATGATTTAGAAAGGTTTTAAACATATTTTTAACCTCTTTCTGTTGTTTCCTGATTTTGGACACACCCCCTGAGAAATAATTTAGTTTCCAAGAAAAAAAAGGAAGGGCTTCATTTTCATGAATATACTATTATAATTATTCCTTTCCTAAGACACAAACTACTTCAAAAAAAAATTAAAAACTTATCACCAGGATGAATATATAAATAACAAAGACTTTCTGGGATTTTCTACAGGTCTTTGTCAAAAGCCTGAAAAATGTGAACCTAATTAATATTTCAATATTCTTTTCCAGATATCACAAATGTTCAGTTATTTGGAAATGTCTGGATTATTAACTAAATGTTTTAGTTTTTAATATATCTTCATTATTATGGGGACATGACCTGATAAAGGGCAACTCTGTCTCTCTACCTTAACCTAAATGCCTGTAAGTTGTCTCCACTCATCTTTCATCTTTTTTTTTTAACCATTCATCTTTTTTTTTTAACCATTAATTCTCACCTCATCCCACAAACATACTCATTTTCATCCTTGTTCTCCTTTCTCTCCACTGCAATGTCTTCCTTTTCCCACTTGTTTCTCCAAGCCCTTACTGACATTTGATCCCTGTTCAATGCCTTCCTCCTCCCTGAAATTTGCACATAGTAATTGACTTCTATTTGAATAACAAACAACATGCTTAGTTTATTTCACTTCTTTCCTACCTTTCATCCTTCCTTTCTTCCATTCTCCTCCTTCCATGCATTTAAAAATCATCTATTGGGGGCGCCTGGATGGCTCAGTCAGCGAGCCTCCTACACTTGATTTCGGCTCAAGTCATGATCTCAGGGTCTCAAGCAGTCTCTCCCTTTCCCTCTGCCCCTCCTCTCTCTCTCTCTCAAATAAATAAATAATTCTTTAAAAAAACACACACATGTATGGCTCTTCTACTCTGCACCAAGACCTAGACAGTGAGTAATACAAAAACCTGGGTCCTGCCCTCATAAAGCTCCTCTAGGGGAAGAGACAAATATGAATCTGTTTATCTTGTCTCTATAGGTATCTCACAAGCCCCTTGAAGGCAGGAACCACTTTTCAAGTTGTAGAGCAAAGGAGATTCCCAGGAATGCCTCTTAATTGACTGTTGTCCCCTAAGTGAATTTGATATTTATGTTCATAACTGACTTGGTGTATTTGCCTCTAGGACTCTGACTCTGATTTTCAGGGACTAGTTGCCCACCATCCCCCAATCAGGGTCTTAAACCTTTGGCAGGGAGGGGGGGGGGCTGGATACTAAGGAAGTGAAGGGGGTGGAGCCTGAAGAAGCTGCCAAGATGGTGCCCATATCTAGAGATTTGTAAGTCAAGCTATCGCCTACACTTCAGTTGCAGTGATTCTTCCTCTTCCAAGGGTGGCCTCTGCTGTAGATCAACTCCTTCAACCAACAGTGTTGACTTCACTCCTGCACAAACAAGTCCTGAGGCCTGATCCAGGAACTCTTACCTGGATAGCTTTATCTAGCTGTAATAAAGCCCAGTTAACAAACATGTGAATTTATCCTTAAAAGATCATTTTGTACTAAAGTTTCTCTCTTCAAAATGATTCCAAATAGGTAAAGTAGCAAATTTCTCCTGGTACATATAAATGTGAGTTGATTTCCCAAAACTCAAATAATACATCATTTTAAAATAAGGTCCCAAAAGGCACTGAGGCAACTTCATTGACTTTTTGCATGTACTTCCTTCATAATCTCTGAAATCAAGCCAACAGAGACAATCTGAGACTTAAACCATAGAAATGAATAAAGAGTAAGTTAAAGTTGTCAATGCCGAATGTCCTTCGTGCAATAATCTGCGTTGGGTAAACGGGTCTCCCTTGGAACACTCTCAGCTGTACCTTTGCCACTTGGAGATGCATCTGTTCCTTTAAACTGTAATTTTCCTAGAGCAGAGACCTATGGAGAATGTCTTCGTATTACTGCAATTAGCACTAAATTTTATGTTCCTAGAAGTTGGTCAACCCCAAGACTAAATAATAAACCTCAACATCATGAGAACCATCACTATAAACTCTAAGTCACCTTCTAGTAAAAAACTTCTCTTTGAGGCTTTTTGGATCTCACTTCCCAACCAAGCGAACAAGAGGAGTGCAGCGTATGCTGCCAGAGAAAAGCGCTGAATTTGGAATATGTTTTGCTTATTTTACCATAAACACACTTGACTTAATTCATCTTACATGCAATGCAGTATGTAGTTAGAAAGAAAGAAGAAAGAAAGAAAGAAGAAAGAAAGAAAGAAAAAGAAAGAAAGAAAGAAAGAAAGAACCCTGAAAATACCAATAGAGGAACCAAAGAAGGAAAATGACATTTGAGTTAAATTTTCACCTTCTCTGGATTTTGTTACCGAGGGCAGCTCCCCGCCCCCCAGTGAGGGGGAGGGGTTAGCAACTAGCTTCATTAGCCATAATAATAATTACACACACTTTCAAAGAGGCTTTTATCCCCAAGGCTTGAAGTGCTCTATAAACATTAATTAATTTAAGCTCTGGGTAGTCCAGTGCCATTCTGTCTTTTGTAAAGAAGGGTAAACAGAAGTGCAGGATGTTAAGTGGTTTCCACTAGGCTTAGTTCACCCAGTCACTGCGTGGCTAGGAACAACAAAATCGGGCCTGGATGACAGCCTCCAAAACCAGGCACAGGCACTGGGGGCTGGGAGGGAGAGAAGGAAGAGGGGATTCTGCAAAGTGGGGGAAAGTAAGAAATGGCTACATTTTAACCAAAGTAACAGGCAAACTTCACTACATTTTAACCAAAGTAACAGGCAAACTTCGTCACCTCACAGATGGCAAAAGGGATCGCGGTGGGGAGAAGATAACTGTGCCCCTCTCCCCCAGTTTTTTCAAGGCAAAGCTTCTCAAGCTTTGACTGGAGACAACTCACCTAGGCCTGCTTGCTAAACTATGGGCCCTGATTGAGGGCACTGGTGAGGCCTGAGGGTCTTCACTTCTAAACAAGGTCTCAGGTGATGCTGAAGGCTGCTCCTGGCCATGGATCGCATTCTGTCATAATTGCCTGTGTCATTTTCTTATTGTGAATCTTTTTCTTTATCCAATTCTGTACTAATTGGTTTGTTTTTCAATGCCCATATCTTATGTTTTATTTTTTCCTTTTAAAATTGTGGTCTGATGTCTATAGGGGGAAACACACAGGCCTGCCTTAAATGCTTGGTTCTATGAATTCTAACAAAAGTGTGCCTGGGTAATCCACACCCCTATCAAGATAGAGATCATTGCCATCACCCCAGAAAGTTCACAGCCCCCATTTTGTGTAGCTTGGTTAGAAGATATATCTGTACAAGGTCACAATAAAAACAAGCCCTTCATTAACTTTGAAAATGAGTGGCACATTACTATTCTTAAGCGTTTTAAGTTCAGAAAATGGAGTCATCATCAACCCCACTCATTTCACCGTGACTTTCTATGGAATTTGGAGGCAGAGTTGCAAACACATTATGCTGCAAACATCAGCTGGAATCTAGGTCACCTGCCCTTTGATCCCAGCCTAGAGAGACTGCCAGGCCTTTGAGCAGGTCTGCCTTGGCTCTTCCTACAAAATGCACAAAGGAATTTCACCTCACAATATTTATTATTCAATATTAGTATTTTTAGTGTTTCTCAGCCTTTCCTTAAAGATGAAATGCCAAGTTTTTAAAGATTTTTTCTAAAGAGGAAGCACTAGGTGAAGGCAAATTTGCACTATTTGAGCAAAGGAGAGAACATGGTTAAGCTGATAAGAAATAAACCATGGGATTGCATTTAAACAATTCTAAACCACAAAGATGAAAAGGAAGACGTTTAATCAGTCATTCAAAGTTTTCTTTTTTCCTATATGAAGATAAACATCTGGACATTTGGAAACATTTGGGTAATTAACTCTTTTTTTTTTGTTTTTCATCATAAACTAATTGAGCAACTTCTACTGAGGGCAGGGTTATCTATAAAGCATGCTGTTAAGTTCCTCGGGGATATGGGTCTGTATAGGCTCTGGAAAAGTTTATAGTCTCCTTTACAATCACATTCAGCAAGGTAAGAGCCTTTAGGAAGGCACAAGAGAGGAGGAGGGAGGTTGAATAAAGGGCATATCCATCTGGGAAGAGCAGAGGAAAGCTCATGGGGGAGTGGCCTTTGAGATGAGACCTCAAGGACAACAGGTGACAGATGGGCAGCAGGTATGCCAGGCAAAAAAATAAAAATAAAACAGACCAGTAAAGGCAGAAAAGTGGGAAGAAGTACATGAGAGTGTTGGGAAACAAATTTTTTGTTATCCTGTCAAAAGAGAAAAAAGCAAAATGAGTGCTATTTTCTTTTTTTTTTTTTTTTATGATTTTTATTTGACAGTGAGAGAGACAGAGAGAGAACAAGTCAGGGGAGAGGGAGAGGGAGAAGTAGAGTCCCCACTGAGCAGGGAGCCAGACATGGGGCTCCATCTCAGGACCCTAGGATCATGACCTGAACTAAAGGCAGACATTTAACTGACTGAGCCACCCAGGCACCCCATGAGTTATATTTTCATTTGAAACTGGTAGTTATAGCAAAATGTAACTCTGCGCTTAAAGATTATATTCATGCATCTTTCATTCATCAAATGTAACTGAGAGCCCGCTGTGTATCTGGCCCTGTGCTAGGCTTTGGGCACGCTCAGATGAAACAAGACAGACCCAGGCACTAAGCTCTTGAAGCTCCCTGTCTTGTTGGGGAACCAGCCAAAAGACGAGCAAGTAAACAAATAGTACACATTTACAGATAATGAAAAATGCAATAAATGAAAGAGATACAGACCCATGGTAAAGACAAATATAAGAGGAGGGACCTATTGTATATAGTATGACCAAAGAAGACCTCTGAGGAGGTGACACTTCAGCTAAAATCTGAAAGACAAAAAGCGGCTAGGCTTTGGGGAACTGGGAAGTGCGGGGATGGTCAGACAACAGAGTCATTGTGCAAAGACCCTGACACAGAAAAAAATGGACGTGTTCCAGGCACTGTCAGAGAAACAATGAGAAGACAAAGTGGGGCAAACAGGCAAAGACCAGATCCTGTAGATTCTTATTGGCCATGGCAAGGAATTTGCATCTTATTCTAAGTGCAATGCACAACCCCGATAGGTTCTCAGATGGGAGTGGCATGACCTGATTTGCATGTTTCAAAGATTATTCCTATGACTAAGTCCTAGAGATCTACTATATAACATAATGCCTATAGTTAGTAATATTGTATAGTAGACTTTAAAATTTGCTAAAAGGCTAGATCACAAGGGTGCTCTTATCACAAAAATGATAATAATCATAGCAAAAATAAAGAGAACGGGGGCGCCTAGGTGGCTCAGTCGTTAAGCATCTGCCTTCGGCTCAGGTCATGATCCCAGGGTCCTGGGATCGAGTCCCACATCAGGCTCCCTGCTCGGCAGGAAGCCTGCTTCTCACTCTCCCATTCCCCCTGCTTGTGTTCCTGCTCTCGCTATCTCTCTCTCTGGCAAATAAATAAATAAAATCTTTAAAAAAATAAATAAATAAAGAGAACGGGAAGAAACTTCTGGAGGTGATGGGTATGTTTATGGCATAGATTATGCTAATGGATTCACAAATGTATAGTTATCTCCAAACTCATCAAGTTGTATATATTAAATATGTACAGCTTTTTGTATGTCAATCATACCTCAGGAAAGCAATTTTTTTAAAGAGTGGGAACATGTAAAGTTAATGTATTCTGAAAAAAAAAATCATCCCTACTGCTATGTGGAGAAAGGGATTGAAAGACAAGAGTGAAAATGAGAAGGTCAAGGCTGTTGGAGGGGCCTTGGGGCCTGAAGGAGGCCTGGCTGAGTGGCTGGGTCTGTGGGTAACAGCTTGAGGAACTTCAAATGTATTTGGGGGATAGAGAGCCAGCAAGTGGCATAAACTACTATTCCTATGCTACCAAAAGTTACCTAGGTAATGTTTATGTGCAAAGAAAGAAAATGAGAAGAAGAAGTACATGCAGATCTTCACTCTGAGCGATCAGAAATCTCACAAATACAGGTTCAGTTTTCCCTGATGTAATGACCTGTGAAAATTTAAACATGAAGAAAAATTGGGGATGAGGCAATAAAAAATTGTAAGTTTCGTTAAATGATAAATTTTTTTTGAAGATATCCATCCCTCCTAATCTCTGCCCCCTTCCGGCTGAGCACAGTCAGAGGTGTGCTGATAAATAGTTAGTAGCTTGGGGTGGGGGGACTTGGGGAGTGGGGGGGCCCTGATTTGTAGCATTTGCCGGTTTCTATGGTGTAAATATTCACCCCACGGCTGATTTCCATCTACCAACATGAAGTACCATCACTGAACACAGAGTCGGGAAGAGATGTGTAAAAGCACAGCATTATACAGTTTTCCCACCACGTAGCTATGACAGATATGAATAAATGCAAGAGCAGAGGTCATCATAAAATGGAAAATAATGAGGAAATGTTAAGTTTTGGGTATTACCTTGCTTTTAGTATAATTTATTTAATTGCACATTTAGGTAATTTAATTCTTAGTAACTGTCACGTTTAAAAGCAGCTCATGAGAGACTATTCACTCTGAGAAACAAACTGAGGGTTCTAGAGGGGAGGGGTGGGGGGATGGGTTAGCCTGGTGATGGGTATTAAGGAGGGCACGTTCTGCATGGAGCACTGGGTGTTATACGCAAACAATGAATCATGGAACACTACAACAAAAACTAATGATGTAATGTATGGTGATTAACATAACATAATAATAAAAAATATAAATAAATAAATAAAATAAAAGCAGCTCACAAAATTCCTGGAAATTTAACATTCAGCTCTTACAAGTTTTTCTCCAGCACTCCACTGATAACTCCCTGTAGCACAGGGTAAGTGTTGATGAAGGGAGTTAAATGAGCTTAAGTGGCCTCCCTTAGCTAATGAGAATATCTGTCCTATCATTCAAATTCTAGACAAGGTCTCCCTTACCAGAAGACTCCTTAGTAAGTAGTTGCTAAGCATTAGCTACATGCTCAATAACTGGGTGCTAGGGGCTGGGGAATAGAAGTATCATGTATTGAAAGTTACCCTGTGCCAGTCACTGTCCTAGATTCTTTATTAACTGAATTAATACCTGCAACAGCCCTACAAGTAGCTCCTATTATTATCCCTGTTTTATGAGAAATATCAGAGCATAGAGAGTGGGCAGGTTGATAACATAATGATTTGAACCCTTTCTCTAAAGTTAGAGATAAATAGGGAAAAATGAAGTAAAATCTCTCCCTCAGCAATCTCATGAAGATCCATGTGAATATGTACCTTTTTCATTTGCAAATACTCATCTTAATGTCCACAGGTCAAACTTTCGTATCTTGTTCAGATTTTTAATTTATTTTTAATAACCTCAGTGTACTTGAGATAACAGCCTATTTTAATAAGATGAGCCTTTATGGATTAAAAAGTAATTAAGTTATAGTGTAAAAGAACAATTACTTGACTCAGTTAATGTGGTCAATACTTGCATTTTTAATTAGCTGTGATTTATCATACATTTTTTATAGCCATTGACTATTTCTCTTCATGCCACAGTTTGTAGAGATTTAAGTTATAAAAATAGTTTATATGCCCATAAAAAACACAAGCTCTGTTAAATGGAAAACAAAGAAAGTAATTTGTACTATCAAACCATCTCTTTAAACTTCAGAGTGGGGTTGGGGGCTAAGGGCTTCAGATTAAGAAATGCAAAACCTGCAAGGGTAAACTCACCTTTTAAAACAATTTCTGACCCAACTCTTTAAACCCATTTTGAAACCACAATACATGTGCCTCTCGGAGGAAAAAAACTGCTTATTCAAGTGCTTGTCACATTGGCTCACACCAAAAACAGCTTTGCAAAATCATTTTGCGTATAACTTAGTAACGCCGTAAGACTTCTCAGAATCCTCATGAATATAATAACTCAAATAATATTATTCAAGCATCTGTACATTTAAAGACAGACTTAATCAGTCTTTGGAGGATTGATTGGTTTTGGATTTCCATAGTTTTATTTTAATTTTGAGATGTCTCAGTTCCAAGTCTCAGACAACCTAATTGCTTTCACAACAGACTTCCCCACTTCTGACGGAAACGGGGTGACAGAGACTACCCTCAGTGGGCCGAGTTGTTCTGCCTGTCTGGGCCACTTTTAGTCAATTACTTTACATCTACAGCTCACAATTTTCCCTGCCATTTCCAGGATCCCTTGTTGGAGTTTTCAAGGGCCCAGTTTGCCCACCTTTGTAATAGAATCTCTAATGGAAATATTGCTGGAGCCTTCTTTAATAATTTTAATGGGCTGTGGTACAAAAAGATGTTTATTCCGCATGGGGCAAAGTGCGGGGGGAAATGCCTGTTTAATCGTGGCTCATATTTTCTTCCCAGTTGAATTAACTCCACTCTGGATTTAGCATGATGTAGCTGGCAGTTTAAGGACTTAAGACAGACTAGGGCCCAAGGAGTCAGCTTAGAAAGCAGTGGGGGTACCTTCACTGCCCCCCCTCCAGGGCCACATACACCAGCCCTTTCCAACTCGAAGGAGGAACAGAGAGATGTGGTGAAAATGGAAAGCAAAGGGCAGGCGTTGGTTACCGTGTACAGAGACTCTGGTCCCCACCAGGCCCGGCCTCCCCTCCAAGAGGGAGCTCACAGGTGAACCTCGTTGTACACCTATACTGTCTCTTGCCAAAAAGCATTAATGCCTTGGTCCCTGGATTTTCTTGGGACGATCTCTTATTGAACTCTAGAAACAAATCTGGTTAAATGGCTCCTTTGCTGAAGACCCTTTGCTGGCCTTCCATCTTTCTTGGGACAAATTCAAACCTCTCCATAGGGATCTAGCCCATGCCCACCTCTCTAAGAGCCCTCCCCCCCACCAGACCCCCCCAGATACATACACCATTCACCCCCTTGCCACAGCCACACAGGCTTCATTTCTATGCCTTGGACATGTCAAGCCCTCTCCCACCTCCAGGGATGTTTTAAGTGGTGACTCTTTTGCCCAAGACTCTGTTCTAGCATGTCCCTCCTGACATTCAGGGCTCTGTTCAGAGGCCACCTCCTCAGAGATGTCTTCCCTCAAGTTCTTTGCCGTGTCAGGAGGAAATGAGAGGAAAAGGGAAGGAGCCCAGAGAGGGGATGTAGGTGGGTAAGGAGGGGCTCAGTCCCTCTGAAGTCCCTGCTGAAAGACTGTGTAGACCAGGCTTCAAAGGAAGGAAATGGGAGTATTTGCCCACCAGCTCCTGTGTGTGTACTGGTGGAGGGCAGCGCAGGGCACTCATCACCGCATGCAGGCAGGACGCACCCCTATGGCCAGAGAAGAACCTCAAGCAGAGTCACAGGTGAGCAAAGAGGGAAGTCCTTGGCATCTGTCAGCAGTGCCAAGGCAATAGGGGATGTCGGCAGTATGGATGATAAACTATTGCATAATCCTGAGGGGATCAAATAGATGCACAGCATTCCTGAGCTAGAACCAGTCTGGAACTTGGGCATCTTGGATTGAGCCTCAGCTCCTGCTCTAACTCATTGTGCACACTTGGGTGGCACCTTCCCTCTCTGGGGCTGTTTCTTTGACTATAAAATGAGAAGATGGATCGTAGCAGTGTTTCCAAAGTAGGGCATATGGATCACAGGTGGGTACAGAGGTAAGCTTAGGTAATAAATCGATGGATATATTCTAATTTTAAGGGTGATGCATTTTTTATTAGACAGGTAACTCTAACTGCTAAAACCAATACGTCCTGAATTCTCAGTAGCTTAACACAGTAAGCATTGATTTTTCACTCATGAACAGTCCAGTGTGGGCTGGTGGAGTGGCGGAGAGGGTGAAGAGAGATGGGGATAGGCCTCTGATCTATAAGATAATTTTAAAAATCAAGGTTCCTTCCCTCAACTGACTCTGCCGTTTTCAAGGAATCTGGAGTCCTAAACTATGTTCTTTGCATTTAGCCAGTAGACAAGCAAAGAGAGAAGGGGATAGATAGTACAGAAGATTTCAGGAACCAGGTCTAAAAATGAGTAAATCATTACCACTGATTCTGAGCATTCTTGATCTAGCCAGTCTTGGCCAGAATGTGGTCACATGGTCCCACCTAGCTTGGAAAGGTTATCATTCTATGTGCCCAGGAAAATAGCAAGTGAAGCTTGGTGATGCGCACATAGAATGATCACTACCACAGTATGTATGTAAATACATATATACAGATAGAGATACAGAGATAGATGGGAAAAATATAACAACACACCAAACCTTTGATTTCATGGATATTATTGCTTGGATATGGGTAGGTGGAAATGTTGATCTAAATGACTGATTTGAAATTAAGTCAAAGAAAGATTGGGTTAGTAATAGTGGAGGAGTTATGTAGATGTGGCAATTTACAAATGTAGAATATGAATGTCTTCAACCTATACAATTTTATAGAGAATTTGTTCAAGTTTTGTGTGGATAAAGGTGAATCTGAGTCATAGATGGTTCAGCTCATTTCCCTGGGAATTTTGGGACTCAGTTAACTAATTCCACAATAATGCTTCAAATCACCCTAAAATCACAATCCCCCCCTAAAACTCAGTAGCTTAAAATGATAATCATTTATTCACCTGTCTGCAGAGGAGGTGGGGTTGGATGACCTAATTTGGGCCCAGCTGGCCTTGGCCGCAGGCTGCAGACTGGCTCCAGGTCTGCTCCATACGTCTTTCATCTTCCTTAGAGCCATAGCTGCCCGAGGACAGAAGCACAAAACATGAGAAGAAACGGTGTCTCGTAAGACCTAGCTTCAGAACTGACACACCATTGCTTTTACCCATAAGCCATAAACCAAAAGCAAGTCACATGCCTAAGCCTCATATCAATGGGGTAGGAAAATACACTCCACTGAAGAACTGGGGAAAATAGTACAATCCACCACAGGTCCCTGCAAAGACATCCACAGGGGAAGTGAGGGATCCTAGGGAGAAAAGAAGGAGAGGATGAGAATAAAATTCACACCCTATTTGCACAATTTTATTCATTACCCAAATTTAGTATCAATTCCTCTGATCATATAGTTTCTTACTACAGTTAATTGAATGATGACCACTGAACATATGGAGAGTTAAATTAGACCAAGTAAAATGTGTCCCCTTCCTCTCCTCTCATCAGGTGCTAGTAAACAGCTTCCTCAGGGTCTCAGTGTGAGCCTGACCAAGGTCTTCGTGGGAAAAAAATCCATCATCTGGTGATGTCTTCATGGTTTTGGACAGCACCCAGTAGGATCTCAAGATAAGCAAGCCAGGGTGGGTTGTTTTTTTTTTTTTTTTTTTCCTTACGTGGCATCTCTGTTAGAGAAAGGAACACTCCACAATGTGCCTTCGCAGCTCTTCCCATCAGGCATTGCAGTCTACTTGCTCACGTTTTGAATCTGGACCATCTCCTGACTTGCTGTAGATAATAGAATGCAGCAGAAGTGACGCCATACAAGTTCCAAAGGCTAGCTCAAGAGCCTTGGAATCTTCCATTCTCTCTTGGACCCTGTCACCATTATAAGAACAAATGACAGCAGGCCTGCTGGAGTATAAGATGCCACATGGAAGAGAGCTGTGTTGCCCCTGCTAAGGCGACCCCAGAGGGACCAGTTCACAGCCCACCGATGCATGAGACCAGCCCAGATTAGCAAAACAACCTCAACCAATTCTTAGACTGATGAGAAATAATAAATTGTTCTTTTAAGACACGGAGTTTGGGAGTTGCTGGTAATGCAGCAATATTTACTGATATAGATGGAGGGTACTCACCCCAGTCTTTTCCCACTCCAGTGCCTGATGTTGGGCTTGGTCATGGTGCTTTGGCTAATGGAATTTAAGTAGATGTGACATAAAGCTGAGGATTTAAATGTACTTATGTGGCTGGGCTAGGATTCTCTGTTGTTCCTTTGCTTGAGTCCTGGAATGCAAGCATGGGGAGCAGACTTGAAACTGACTCAAGGGACGCCTGGGTGGCTCAGTTGGTTAAGCCTCTGCTTTCAGCTCAGGTCATGATCCCAGGGTCCTGGGATAGAGCCCTACGTTGGGCTCCCTGCTCGCAGGGAGCCTGCTTCTCCCTCTCCCGCTCCCGCTCCCCCTGTTTATGCTCTCTCTCACTCTCTGTCAAATAAATAAACCTCTTTTAAGAAAGAAAGAAAGAAAGAAAGAAAGAAAGAAAGAAAGAAAGAAAGAAAGAGAAAGAGAAAAAGAAGAAAGAAAGAAAAGAAAAAAGAAACTGACTCAAAACCCATACTCCATTCTGGACCAGCCAAGATCAGTGAAACCACAGCTGACCTGCAGATTTGCAAGTGTAAATTAAAATATTTGTTACTGAAATCCACTGAAATGTTGGTGGTTTTGTTAAGCAGCACTATCATAGCAGAAACCTGACTAATATGCAGAGTATTCATATATAAAGTTATTATACTCTAGGATGCATATTATCTTACTCTATAAATTAGCAACATCCTTGAAAACATAATTATTTTATGTTTAGTTATATCATAACTGGCTTATACTAGGAAATTTTATAAGACTTAGAATCCTATTATGAATCCTTTTTGTAAAATGCAGTTCATGGAGCAACATCTTTAATTATACCGAATTTTTAATTTAGATTCCTTTTTTTTTAAGTCTATTTATTTGTTTTTTAGTAATCTCTACATCCAATGTGGAGCTTGAACTCATGATCCTGAGATCAAGAGTTGCATGCTCTTCTGACTGAGCCAGTCAGGTGCTCCTGAATTCAGATTTCTTATATTCAATGCTGGATTAAATTGAAATTTATATGAAGTCTAAAGAAGGGTTCTAGTCCTGATTCTGCCAACTGATTTATTATTA
>NC_138378.1:34042963-34050106 GCF_054177405.1 Leptonychotes weddellii
GACGAACCATGAGAGACGATGGACTCTGAAAAACAAACTGAGGGTTCTAGAGGGGAGGGGGGTGGGAGGATGGGTTGGCCTGGTGGTGGGTATTGAGGAGGGCACATTCTGCATGGAGCACTGGGTGTTGTGCATGAACAATGAATCATGGAACACTTCATCTAGAACTAATGATGTAATGTATGGGGATTAACATAAGAATAAAAAAAAAAATGCTATCCTCTATCTAGCTTATAAGAGTACCGTAACAGAAAAGGAGATCCTAGGTTTTTACAAAATAATATGCTATTTGCTTCAAAATAGCATTTTTAGAACATATAAGATTATACTGAGGAATTTATAAGAAATTTAGTCAAAACCTGTCTTCAAAGATGTATCACAGTATATTTTTATTCTTATTTTTGCTTTTTGAGGTAACTTATAAAGTGCACAAATCTGAAGTGTACTGTTCAATTAATTTTTACATATTAATGTAGTATGTAATTACCAGACCAAAATATAGACCACCTCTAGTACCCTAGAGTTCTCCTCATGCCCCATCTCTGTCTACACCTTGCCCAAGGCACTATTCTAATCTCCCAGCCCCTTGGATCAGTTGTACCTATTCTTGAATTTCATATAAATAGAATCATAGAGAATGTGTTCTTTGGTATCTATTTTTCCATTAAACATTATGTCTGTGAAAATCATCTGTATTGTTACATGCAGCTGCCAGCCATCAGTTCTTTTCCATTGATGATTAATATTCCATTGTATGGCCATATTGAATATTTTTTATCCATTCTAAAACTGATAGGCATTTGGATTGTTTCCAGCTGTGGACTATTAGGAATAAAGCTGCTATAAATATTCTCACACATATTTTTCTGTGATTTTGCTGGGTGTATCTCAGTGATATTTTAAGTGATATTTTTGCAACATAAGTATCCAAGAATAGCTAAATACATTCTGGTATTTTCATACAAGATAATATGCTGTAGTCATAAAAAGTTTTCTTTTGTATGAGTTTTAATGGCCATATGAAACATGGTTTCACTTGTGTCCCCAAACTATATAAAAACATCGAAACAGGCATATAGGCTATGTATTTGCATGTACATATGTATGTATATATTTGGTGTGTGTATGTGGTTGTATAAACAGGAAAGAACTATATCAGAAGGCAAATAGTGATCATCCTTAGGTGATAGAAATATATATAATCGATTTTCCTTTTTTATAATTTTCCACATTCTCAACAATGAAAATGTATTACTCTTAGTTACAAAAATGCTTAATAAAAAATTAAAAGTAACAAATCTTCTGCTCATTAGTAAAATCTTATATTATAAATCTTATATTACATTTTTGCAATGCTTTTTAAAAATTTATTATATTTACTTAACCTAAATGATATATAAAATCTTACCCCTATCATACCTGCTAACGAATCAGGATCGATATGGTCAGGCCAAGCCAACATTTTCCTACGTGGTTCTGCCTGGACTATCCCATGAATCCAGTTTCTCATTAATCTTATCCAGTTGTACAGTAATCAGGAAAAGTAGAGACACAAAGAGAGAAAGGAGCAAGGAGAAAGGCAATATCTTAGTACTTCATTGATATAATAGAAGCACCAAATCATACAAAGTGCCTAGAAAATTAATATTGTAATTTAGCATGTTGTAACTGTGCATTATGTTGCAGAAGTGAACTCTTTTATAATGACATATAGGTTTCCTATATTTTGAAAGATAACCTAATATTTCTTATTTATCATTCAATTTATAGTAAATATTTTTACTCAAAGGAAGGCTGCTGTTTAATACCACAGTATTGTGGTACAAGCAAGCAATCATTTTTATTGTGTTAAGTCATTGAGCTTTGGGGGGGAGTATTTGTTATAGCTGCTGATGTTACTTGCCCTGACTAATACATGTATAGGAAATTTTTCAATATTGATGTGCCTGATATCACCATCGCATATTGTTTACTCACACACACACACACACACACACACGGAAGTGTGAGAACAGTTTATCCTTCAGGCTTTGTGAGTAACCAAAACATCCCTTTAAAGTATTATTTGGTTTTCATATCCCCAACAAATAAAATCTTTATTCCAAAACACTACTTTCTGTTCATCACTTATGGATAAAACAACTACAATTTCAGAATTAAGTTAGACACCAGGTAAATAAAGGAAAATCCCGACCTTTGTAAAATAACAACCATCCCAAATTTGAGCTCCAAAAATGTGTAAACAAGCTCTTTCATGCTTATTCTTCCAAGGGGCTATTTCTCATCCAACTTTCATCATCCTGTTTAGAGTTTACCAAATGAGAATATTCAGATTTCAGTTTAGACACATCTGGCTCACAAATGAGGCACTACACCCCCAAACATTGTGAAATCCTTGCCATAAGCATTGGTGATGAGATCTTGTGTTTATTAGTAAAGATGTGAGAAGCACATCTTAAAGCTGTTTTGTGTGGAGACATCTCTGATGTGGCATCTTAAAGGTGTCAGTTTACTCTTTCTCTGCTGAGGAACTGCTGTCTTATTCCTTTCTAAATGCAAATTTACCAGTTTTAGCTTTCTTTCAGATATAACTCCACCAGAAGCTGTTGAAAAGATTTCCAAAACTCTTCAGTTGTTAAAAAAAAGAGAGGGCGTTTCTAGCCTGTTGGTTTTTTTCTTCATTTGACTGAGCTCTTTTTAACCTCTCTAGGTATATTTAGATTCTTCGCATTTGAAAAAAAAAAGTGACACAAAGTTAATGTATTTATTATTTTTAAATCACTGAAGTCAATTATAATTAATAACAAATGTACTTCTCTTTTGTTTTACACAACGTCTGGTTTGCTACCCCCCCAAAAAAAGTTTGAGGTGAGATGATTAAGAATGAATTGATAATGACTTCTTATTAGACCAAACAAAAAATAACTGATTTATATAGGAAAGTCACCCTCTAATATGATCACAGTTCACTGCCCTGTGGGGACTGAACAAGGTTGACAAACAATTTAGAACTAAATGGCATAGATTCCTGGGAAATCAGATAAACTTGTGTTTTCTCTCTTTCCACATTAAAAAATATAACCCACCAACATATCCTCAGTCAAGAATTCCTCTCACTTAACTTCACAAAAATGATTCAAGATTTTGCATCTTGAAAGAGATTCCAAAACAACTGGGCAAATGGGCTTCATGTCCCCTGTGATGTAATCCACTAAGAACACAACATCATCCAGGTAGTTTTCCTGCCTAAAGTGCATAATCTGAAATTAATCTTGGAGAACCCCAATCAGACAAGTATAAACTGAAGGTCATTTGGCCAAGTCAATTGGTCTAAGCTCTTTAAACGTGTTAATGACATGAAAGACCAAAAGAAAAGGGGGCGTGGGGGCTATTGAAGACAGATGTAAAGAG
Organism: Leptonychotes weddellii; assembly: GCF_054177405.1. NCBI lineage: Eukaryota > Metazoa > Chordata > Mammalia > Carnivora > Phocidae > Leptonychotes > Leptonychotes weddellii. The sequence continues at coordinate 34,046,375 of NC_138378.1, forward strand.
ACATGACAATGGCAATGAAATGCAGTGAGCAATTCTCATCTGAATCCTGGATAGAAAAATAAAATAACTATAAATGATATTGTAGGGACAGTAAGAAAATGTCGAATAGGATTTTAAATTAGATAAGATGATTGTATCAATGGTTGATGTCCTGAACAAAATTATACTGTGATGATGTAGCAGAATCTCTTCATTCTTAGGAGATATATGCTAACATATTTGGGGCAAAGGGTTATATCGAACAGCTTTTTCTGTGTGACAAACCCCCTATATAACAGCAACTACTTATTTAGTTCATTATTCTATTTAGGCTGGGCTCAACTGCATGCTTCCTGTCATCTCTGTTGGGTCCCCTTACGTGTGTGTGTGATCAATGACAGGTCGGTGAGGTGGCTCTGCTCCTGGGGATAGGCTGGGTGTTGGCTGGGGTGACTAGGACCCTGTCTCTTTTCCTGCAGCAGGCTAATCCTGGCTTTTTCACATGGCAGTGGCAAAGCTCCAAGACAGACACAAAGAGAAAGGAAGCGCATGAGGCTTCTTGAGGCACAACCGGCAAACCAGGCACAACCTCTGGGTGTTGCCTTTTGTTAGTCAAAGCCAATCACAAGGCCAGCACAGTCAAGGGGAGATGCCTCCACATTGTGATGGGAGAAGCCACAAAGTCACGTTGTGAAGGGTCTGGGTACAGTGAGAGGAAAAACTGTGATCATTTGTGCAATCTACCACATGGATGTCTGGGTGTCATTCAATTATACATGTAACTTTTCTAGACATTTGAAATTTTTCAAAATAAAAAGTTGAGGAGAGGGATAGAAAATAGCATAAGAAGCCAGATCCCGAAGAAAACATACTGTAAAATTCAATTTGTATTAATGCTTTAAAGGCAATTCAAATGTACTGTGATCCAAGTCAGAATATTAGTAACATTTGGGTAACTGGCCTCTGGGGCGCTGGTAACAGACTGTTTCTTGATCTGGGTAGTAAAAATTCCACTGAGCTATACACATAGGATATGTACTCTCTTCTATGTGTATATCATACTTTCATTTTTAAAATTTTCCTTTGAAAAACAGAACATTGGTCTTAAAGCTGGGAAACCTAATACTTCCACCAAGTCCCTTTGCAATATTGAAAATGTCTACTTAATTCTCTGGACCTCAGTTTCCTTGTCTAGAAAAGGAAGCTGCATACGGAATTCTAAGCTCCCCTTCCAATATCCAGACTCTGAGATTCAACTCTGAGTGAACAGCTCTCTCACTTTCTGCCTAGAGATTGTCAGAAATTAAAAAAAAAAAAAAACTTATATCATATATATATAACCTTATATATGAAGCCCTTTTCTCTTCCAGCTATAACATGTCCCTGAAATTTTATTTTGCTTCCCAGAATTTGCACAGAAATAATTATAGCAAAGCAAAGGCAATAAAGGGGTCTTTTTAAAATACAGATGAGAGCTACACCAGCTCCCTAAAGTATGAAGTCCTGGACTTCAGGACTTCATACTTTAATATCACGCTAGAAATGTAGGAAAGGACCCTGCCTCATAAGGAAGAACCATCATAAACCTTTTCAAAAAGCCAATCCAATCTCCCCCACAGCTCTAGCTCATGCCTGAGAAGGACAACCCTCACTCAGGAATGCAGTTTCTGGGCCTCCTCCAAAGGTCATGCACTCAGTGGTCGCAGGTTCTTTGTACATTTAGGGGCTCTTAGGATGAAATGGAGAGTGCCACAAGCATCCCCTCTTCACACGTTTTGTGTGTGTGTGTTGGAGCGTCAGGAAGCAGAACGTCGCCAGAGGTCCAGGTGTCCCATAAGCCTAGCTGTTGCTTCAGGGGGGTGGAGCTCCTGGGAGTGCCTCTCAGCCTCTGGGGGTGGTGATTTTCTCACTTTTGAGCACTGTGACCCCTTCATACTTCAAAGGACTCTAATGGAACAACACTTTGGGCTTTTTGTTTGTTTGTGTTTCCCTGAGGGCTTAGAGTTCATCTCAGATCCTTTCAGCTATAATTTTCAACAGTTTTCTAAAAGTTGCATCCATTGAACAAATATTTATGGAGTATCTACTATGTAAATTTGGAAGTGAGGAACACAGAGAAGCTCTCTGTCCTCATGGACACAATATGGTGTCCTTCATCTAGGAGAGAGAAAGACCGGGGACTACTCAGCTTGCCCTGCTGTGGAAGTGATAGTTGAACTTCACAACAGCCCTAGAGCAGCCATTCTTAGCTCCAATTTACAGATGAGGGAAACGGAGACTCAGAGAAGTACAGTAACTCGCCCAAGAGGTGACACAGATGGTTAGTGGAATCCATCTGCCCCCACTTTGCTATGATTTCTTCATCTACGGCACCTGAAAGGAGGTGGTAAGGTGTGCCAATCTCTCAGAACAGGGACTAGCAAACTAAGTCATGTGGTCCAGCTGTCTGTACACAAAGTTTCATGAAAACACAGCCACACCCATTTGTTCATGGATTTTCTTTGGCTGCTCTCCTACTAGAACAGGGGGTTTGAGTAGTTGCGACAGAAACCATAAAGCCCACAGACAAAAAAGTCTGCTATCTGGCCCTCAAAAGGAAAGATTTGCCACCCCTCCCCCTTTATTAATGAAGGTAGTGAAAACTCCTGTAACAAACCCCCAAATTTTAGCGGTTTAACACATTTTTTTCAAGTTTATTTTTCAGCCACACAAAAGCCCAGCCAGTTAGGGCACAGTTAGGGGTGGGGTAAGGGCTCTGCTCCAGGGATCCAGGCTGATTATTATTCTAAGGTCACCCTGGGCAGACACATTCATCCAGTGGGCAAGGAAAAAGAGAAAGGATCATGCATAGGAGACTTTTATGGGCTAGACATGGAAGTGGCACACATAACTTCCACATTCTATTGGCCAGAATTCAGTCATGTGACTGAATCTAAATCCAGAGGATATTGGGAAATGTAGTCCACTGGTATGTCCAACAAGAAGAAGAAAAATTTGGGGTGAACACGTAATAGCCTCCACTGCAATCCCTAATCATTCTTACACCCAGAAACTCTCTGGTTTTTACTTCTCAAATCTGTTTTATACTCAAATACAGTAAGCATATGTTTAATTTTTTTAATTGAGCCTTTTCTGAGATACAAACTGAAAGAAACAATTTACAAGTGAAATGATATGATGTCATGGATTTGCTTCAAAATAATCTGAGAGAGAGAAAGTACATGAGAATATAAGATGAAATAAGATTGGCCATGAGTTTTCTTGAAGCGGGGTTATGGGTATGTGAAGATTCATTGTATTATTCTCTTTACTTTTGTATATACTTAAAATTTCCCATAATAAAAAAGTTTTAAGACTACTAAAACTACTCTTCACTGCCTTGCAACAGTTTTTAGTAAGAAAAAAAAAGTAACAATAATAAAATCCTGTCATAATAGACTACAAGATTCTCTTCAACAATATTTGCAAGGTGTTCTGACTTGTTAATTTCTCTTATTTTCTCCAAATATTCCAGTCAAATAAGCTTGTCTGCAAAAGAAACAGACCAAGAATACCAGATGAAATCTATGAGAGAATAGTACAATCAAAAGACATAAGAGTTCAGATGACATCGACAGATGAATGGATAAAGAAGATGTGGTATATATATACAATGGAATATTATGCAGCCATCAAAAGGAATGAGATCTTGTCATTTGCAACAACGTGGATGGAACTGGAGGGTATTATGTTGAGTGAAATAAGTCAAACAGA
>NC_138378.1:34050606-34069255 GCF_054177405.1 Leptonychotes weddellii
GAGGAGGGCACGTTCTGCATGGAGCACTGGGTGTTGTGCACGAACAATGAATCATGGAACACTTCATCTAGAACTAATGATGTAATGTATGGGGATTAACATAAGAATAAAAAAAAAATTCAAAAAAAAAAAAAGAGTTCATATTTATAGGTCAGCCACCTATAGTAGGAATACTTTAAGGAGAGTGAACTTATTAAGTAAGGTCTATATAAAGACCACATTTATTATAGTCATTAAACAAACACTGGTTGAGCAACTACTCCATTCAAAGCACTATGCTCAGGTCTAGAAATATAATGATGATGAGACAGGTCTCTGTCTTTTCTAAGACAAGCTGCTATAGCAAACAGCCCTAAGTCACAGCGGCTTTGAACAACAAAGTTTTATTTCTCATTATGCACAGTTAAATGCAGACACCCTTGTTCCCATACCTCTCCTTTGAGCAGTAACTCAGAGATTTGGGGTCTTTCCACTCGGAATCCTTTTTTATATAGAAAGGAAAGGTAGAGTGTGTGTAGATGATCACTCATGATGTTTTAGGGCCAGACCTGGAAGTACCAGAGCTCTTCACAGTCCACCTAGACCCAGTGTTGCCTGAACATGTTCTCTAACTATGAACCCAGAAAGAAAACTGTATGCTGGAGGTGGGGAGGGGATGTGTGCTCTGGAATGTTCTACCACAGGTGGTGATCCAGGTGTGGTGAGAAGGCAGACATGCACACAGACACATTCTACTAGGGCAAAGTAAGATCAATAATAAAGGTATGGGGTGCCTCAGTCGGTTAAGCAGCCAACTCCGGATTTTGGCTCAGGTCATGATCTCAGGGTTGTGAGATGAGGCCCAGAGTTGGGCTCTTGCTCAGCGCAGGTTTGCTTCAGATTCTCTCTCCCTCTCCCTCTGCTCCACCCCTCACTCACACTCTCTCTCTCTAAAATAAATAAATAAAATCTATTATTATTATTATTATAACAACTGTAAAGGTATGAATAAATTGCCCTGAGAACTCTGAAAAAGGAGGTAGGATTTTTTAAAACTTTCATCAGCAACTGGTACAATTCCATAAACGTGCTTGCAACCTAATTTGTTTCAGCTATTAAATTTGTAATTCCTTTTCCACAAAATTATAATCCAGTTCTCCCTAACCCCTAAAAAGCAGCCTGGTTTGGTAACTTTAGTCACAGAGTATGGACATTTATCAGTACTGGCTATGTATGCTTACTAGAACATAAACTCACCTGGAATTTGGATCTCACAGCGTGAAAGGATTTTAATAGGATTCATTCATACATTTGTTCAACATTTTATAAAGACTTCTGTCCCCAAAATTCAATTTACAATTTTTACAACATTTTACAAAGACTTTGATCTCCAACTCGCCCTTTACAAATTTACAAGAATTTACGCTCACTGCAAGGATTTCTTTCCAGAATTTTTTTAAAAGTTATTTCTCCTTAGGTTCCAAAAATGTTAATTTTAGATGAGAGGAGAGGCAATTGAGGCTCACATGTGGGGACTGTGTGTGATGGAAATACAGGACACAGCAGCGCCTGGATTCTAATTTAGACCAGCCTGCCTCAGGCAATAGGAAAGTCATTTGTCCCTGTGCGCCCACATCATAATCTGGCACAACTGTGGCTTAGAGCCAGGCTTAAACTCTCTCTGCCTTCGGGATTCCAGTTTGCCATCTTAATTTATATATTTCATCATTGTGCTGATTCTCCCGCCCTCCTCCCCTTTCGAAGTGACTCTAATTAGAAAACACACAGGAGGATCCTTGTGGGGTCTGAAAACTGCTGGGATCCCCTCTTTGATCTCCCATCTGAACTGCTGACGGTCTATTGTTTCAAATTCTCCCTTAGCGCTCCTGTTGGCAATTATTTGGCATTTTAGAGCCTGGAGATTGCAAGGAGATGCCTGACAGGACCGACCGCCTGAAAATTCAAAGCAAGCATTCCCTCCAAACATCTCCCCTTTCTCTCCCTGCAATCCCTCCCCAAATTACTGAAAAGGAAAAGATACCGAGTGCTTTATAAACAGCTGCCAATTCATTAATAAAATGCTAGGGCTGGTTAGAATTTTGAAAATGCTCACAGCATCTCTAGAGCGGCAACAAGCTTAGCCCTTCCTTCTCCGGACACAAATTAAAACGCAACCATTACACCCTATCTTAACCACAGCTATTTAAATTCTGCAAAATGCCACGGTGACCTGAGGAACTTTCGGACTGATGAAGGGTTTCTTGTCTTAATTTGGGTAAGACTCGGCTGACGTCCCTTGCGCAAAGATGTGAAGTCGGAAGGTAGTTGACTTTAGAATCTTCAGTTTGTAGGACCGACAGAAAGGCAGAAACGGGGCTGGGGGTGTGCAGGCGGAAAAAGTTTTTTTAATTTTGGTCACCAAAGGAGAATCGGGAGGATAAGCCCAGGGCACCGGAGTCCCAGAGGCGAGGTAGGCTTGGAAATTTGCGAAATGGACTTGTGCGAACGCCTAGGCTGGGGGCTCCGCACGCTGGGAGGGACCGGCTGGGCGGGCACAGGGAAGGAGGGGAGGAGGAAACCTGGTAGGAGGCGGAGGCAGCGCAGTATAAAAGGCCCCAGCCGTACAGCGCGCTCGCCACTCTGAGCCACTCGGGAAGGCGGGAGCCAGAGCAAGATCGAAAGGGAGGGAAACGCGCGCGGCCACTGCGGTTATCAGAGCCTGCTACCGGACCCAGTTCGGTCTCGCATCCGAGGCCAGGACTCAGCGCCCTCTGCTCGACCCGGGAGCCCTTCCACTCGCCCAAGGCCCCCAGCAAGGCATGAGCGGCGCGCGGGAGCCCGAGGCTGCAGCGCGGTCATGAGGCGGTGGCCCAGGAGCGGCGGCTGTGCGACGGCAGCCCCTAGGTCACCTCCGGGCGCAGCGCCTCCGGGATGAGCCCCTCGACCCGCGACTGTCTGCTCTGCTTGAACCCCCAGTGCCCCACCAACGTCCTGCGCGCCTGAGCCGCGGGCTCCCTGCCCCAGAAGCTTCCCGCCGCGCCACCTGCGCGCTCGACCGGACCCACACCTAGCGAATCCGACTCGCCTCACTTCCCAGGCTCTACCCCGCGCCGCGGGCGTGTGAGCAGCGCTGCTCAGGGAGTTGCGGCCCACCGTCCAGGAGCAAGTGTCAAGACCCTTCTGGAACGACACTTTATCATTCCCCTGGTACACGCGCACGGCAGCTTCTTCGGCAAGGGGCTCACAGTCGCAGACAGACACCTGGCTTGTCCTGCGCCCTCTCGGTTCTCCACCACCACAACTCCCAACTCCACTTTGTCAATAAAGGTTTCTAAACTCGCCCAGGCACCCCACCCACCCACAGCCCCGAGCCTCAGTACGCACAAGGTCTGCCCTCGCCCTGTACAGCGACCTCGGCAGCAGTGTGCGCACTTGGCGCAGCCCGGAGGCCGACGCCGATCCCGGAGGGGCTCCCGGGTCACCTCCAAACAGTGACAGCCCCTGTGTACCCGGGGCCCCCATCTGGAGCCGGCTCACCCTAGGACTCGGCGGCGGGGCGGCGCGGCCCGCGGCCCGAAGGAGCGCTGGGAGGAGGGGAGGTGGCTCGTCGGGTGAGTGGCTCCGGGCGGCAAGGGCGGGGGAGCCAAGCGTGGAGGTAACTCCGGGCCGCCACTGAAGCCCTCCTCCTCATTCTCCTCCTCCTCCTCCTTCTCCTCCTCCTCCTCCTCCCTGCGCTCCTCTGGCTGCGGCTCCCGCTCCAGCTGCGGCGCCGCGGCCACATCTGGGGCGCCCATGTGCACTCGGGGGCTCGGCTGCGCCCGTCCCGCCGCCGCCCCCGCTGCCCCCTGCCCGCAGGGTGGTCCCTGGCCCGGCCCGAGTCCCGGGCTGCCCCCCGTCCCCACCGCCGCCGCCGCCGCCGGGGAGCGCCGGGGTTTGCTCCGCAGCCGGCTTGGACGTCCCCGGCCCCGCCGTGGCTCCGCCGTGGTGCGGCGGCGGCGGCGGCGGTGGCGGCGGCAGCTCCTGCTCCCCCGGCCCGGCGCGCCCCGCTGAGCCCAGCGCCAGCCCCGTGGGCCTGGGGAGCGGGGCCCCGGCGGGGGCCGAGGCGGGAGCCGCGCTGCCGGGCTCCCGGGCTCCAACTCCTCCTCCCCCGGCGCCACCGCCGCCGCCACCGCCGCCCGCCGCGCCGGGTCCTAAAGCCGCGCGCCTCAAGAGGATGGTGCGCCTGGCGGCGGAGCTGCTGCTGCTGCTGGGGCTGCTGCTGCTCACGCTGCACATCACGGTGCTGCGCGGTTCGGGAGCCGCCGACGGGCCAGACGCGGCTGCGGGCAACGCCAGCCGGACCCAGCTGCAGGTGAGTGCGCCGCCAGAGAGGGGCGCGCGTGGCTGCGGGGCCGCGGGTGGTGGGATGCTGAGCTAGCACCCGCTGGATGCGAGGAGGCGGGTCCCGCGCCCCGCCAAAGAGCAACTGTTTGGGCAGCAGCCTGGCGGGGGCAACCTGTTTTAGGCAGAGGCGGAGCGGGGTTACGTGCCTGAAGGCTGAACCCTGCACTGAGGTCTGGCAGACGCTCTCCTTCAGGTCTGTCACAGGTCAGGTACCTGGGGGTGCGAGGCTTGGGATGCGCGGAGGAAGTGTGGAGTTATGTATGCGTGTTTGCTTTGGGGTGCTGCCAGTCTTTGGTTGCCCTTCAGAGTCTAAGTAATGTTAATCTGGGGGGGGGGCAGGGGAACGATAGGGTAGGAGACTCTTAACTATAGGGTAATATCCCCAAACTGGGTTTGAGAGGAAGAACCTTGTGAGTCAGCCCCTTGGGAAAGCAACGCCAAAGGTCAGGAAATAATTTCCCGAGGAGAATGGCCAGACACGTTCTGTCTGCCCACGCGGTCCACATGCCTCCCTTGTCCCTCCCCAGCCTTGCGGAGGGCGCGGAATCAAGCCACCTGTCGTACTTGGGGCCCGGGTCACCTGGGGCTTTTAAACATACAGTAAAGACTTCCAGCGTTCTGCTCCTGTTGAGGGTCGCTTTAAGGAATGGGATTCTGATGATCCGTTCAGCTCCAAGGCGGGCCGGGGCGGGGGTGGGGGGTGGGGGGGTCCGCCTTTGGGGAGGGGATAATGGGCTTCAGACACAAGGTCAATTACAGCTTCCGAATGAAGGATTGCTCAGGTAGGGATTTCCTGGGGCTGTCTTGGAAGACGTTTTTCCTTGAGTCTAAGGGTGTTAACAACTGTCAACTTGGAGCATGGGTAGAAGAAAAGAAGAAAATCCCGAAAGGATTTTCCCAGGAAGCAGTGGGAATTTTCTGGCTCCTAAAATTTCTTCCTCAAACCAGCCTCTCTAAAACTCTTTATTCTGCAATGTCCAGATAAGTATTATTCATTGTTCCCAAAGGGCTTTACAATCACTGCCCCAGCTAATTCCTTTTTTTTACATTTTATGTAATTTTTGTGAAAAGTTTTACTGTTAAAGAGAGAAGAATTCACCTATTTCCATAGTGCTTACTATGTGCTACTGCTTTAAGTGCTTTACAGAATTTCACTGATTTAATGAGGTTCTATACTGTTAATATGCCCCCTTGACAGATGCAAAAACTGAGGCACAGAGAGATTAGGAAACTTGCCCAAGTTCATACATTCCAAACTCTTGATTAATTATACCAAGTTTTCTCTCTGCCCGAGTGTCATAGACTAAAGCAAGGTGATCCTTGCACACAAATGCCCAACCAGGAGTGGAAAAGTATACACCCCAGAGCTAGCAGTTCTTTTAAATTTGGGACATTTCTGAAAATGTCAACTCCTGTGGGCCAACAGGTACAATGACAGACTGATAGGATTCCTTTGGGGAAACTGAAGAGACTCCCATTCTATAGACTATGGTATATCCCACCAGTCTAACACTGTAGGCATCATTCTTAATATCTTCAAGATTTCTGGAAGTCATATTTTATACATGATGTTTTCTTTCCTCATGGGCTCATGAAAAGCTGTAAAAATGATGTTCAATGGAAAAGTAAATTTGGCAGATTTCTTTATGAGGTGTTTGCTATCATTAGAATAACCTGGGGTTGGCCTTTTCTGCCTGAACAGTAAGGTAATGAGAGAAGCAGCTGGTGGAAGTGGCAACTGCAAAGGGGAAGTGGATTAAATTCTCAAAAGGGCCTTCGGCTGAAGAACTTCCCCAAGAGGGCAAAAGAAATTGGGGGGATTTAGAAGGAGTAATGTTCCTAGGAATATCTTGGGTCCCAAGGAGCTGCTAATCCACCAGCTTCAGCTTATCTTGTAATAGTGTTGGGTTATTCTGTCCACTCAATGCACTTATCCAGGCAGAATGATGCATTTAACAGTTTGGTTCATAATTTTATTCTCTTTTGTGATTTGTTATTGTAAAAGTTTTATATTCTTCCTGACTGAAGTTATTTCTTTGGCTCTCCAAAGATATTACGATTCAAATGGAGAAAGAGAATATGTTCCACCAAGTGAGAAGGTCTGCAAAAGACATTTATTAGTATGTTGTTTTCAGCCCCAGAAACTGAATTCACTAGTAGCAGGTGTATTTAAAAACAAAACTGGGGACACTATATTCTTTCTGTTTACTGGACATTTCTAACCCATCTTAAGCTCCACTTAAGTTTGTTGGCTCTGTGATATTTTATTTTATTTTATTTTGGCTCTGTGATATTTTAAGTTGCTAAACTCATTCTTTGTAACCAGGAAGTTAACCAATCCTTACACTACCTTGTTTTTTTGGTTATTACTGCTTAAAATATTCTAAAATATGAGGTTGCAGTTAGAAATGCACAACGGTTGGTTTATTTACCCAACCTGTAGTGTATTTGGGATCTTTTAAAAAGAGATACTTCCTTATTTAAGATCTGGTGATTTTCACGTATCAAGGACACCCAATAAAATAGTAGTAAGAATAACAACAATTATAGCTAAGATTTCTCAAGTGTCTTTTATGTGTCAGACACTATTCTTAGCACTTTACGTATATCAACAAAAGTCTTATGAATTGGGCACTCTCGCTATCCCAGATTCAAATGAAAACACTGATGTTAGGTAACTTGTCCAAGGGTGCACAGCTAGAAGCTGCTTAATTTGTTTTTGTTACTTTATAGTGAAAAATCTTCGAAGAATATTTGTACTCCAAGTTCTTAGCAAAGTCTTCATGCTGGCTATAAGACAGAAAAAGCCTTTTAACAACTTAAATTTGCAAACACATCTTGACAGTCTTATTGTGTTAAATATGAATATATATATTTATATATATATACACATACATTGATAACATTATATATACACACATGCACATATATATAAACATGATCTAACATGATTTTGGGGGTAGTTTCAACATACTAGAGGACACATTTTTTGGCTCTGTGACTGTCTTCGTACTGTAGGTACGATGTTATGAGGTGGCAGTAAAATGCTTTGAGCATGCTATCTTTCATGTGGCTCATGAAAACAATGTTAGTCTTCATACTGCTTTCGGTATTTTAAAATATCTTATAAGAAATTGTCCAGTTGTCTGCAACAGCTGCATAAAAATGCACAGAAATAATTTTTTTTCACTTTTGAATGAAATCTTATCTCCTAATTGAAATGAGTGTCTCATGTTGATCAGATACTCAGATTAGTTCTTTCATGCCTTTAATTGATAATAGTAAGAAAACAGTTATATATAATGAAAGCAGTCTGGAAGATAGAGCATCCTAAAATATAGAATCCACAGCAGTAATAATAAATATTATTATATCTCTTTTACTTGAAATTCAGATGGCTGCCTCTCTACTAAACGTCAGTCAGATTTAAAACCATGAATTTCTACTGATTTTAAATAATAAAGCTAGAGCTTATTAAGATATAAGCAAGTATTATAAACCATCAAATTGATTATTTTTATACCATTACAGCAAACCAAACTCTGAAATGTAACTAAATGCCTTTGTTCTCTGTCTCCTAACTACCATCTTTAAGAGCTCTTTCTTCCTTTATCCCTCTACTTGCCTCAGTAAAACGGCTTAGCCTCTTGTACTCACTGCTTCTGGTGCAAGAGGTCACCTGAGCTCTTTATAGCAGTAGAAGCAAAAGGGACATTTATTTGTTCTTAATACAAGTAAGTTTCCTTGCAGTGATTCTGTGGGATTGATAGTCTTTGTATACCCATTTCACAGATGAGGAAATTGAGGCCTGGAGAGATTTGAGTAACTTGCCCAAGGCCACACAGCTGTGGTGGGCAGGGCCAGGATTCAGACCAGGCAGGCGGGTTGTGGAGCCCAAGTTCCTTTTCCAGTTCCTCAGCAGGACTCCCAGCTCTGATTCAGGTCAACAGACATTGTGTTTCTTGTTTTGTGACTTGCCTGCCCATTTTCCAGGCAGGCTGTTTGCTCTTATCCCTGGAATTCTTTATAAATTATGGATGACTGTCCCACTTAGCTATTACTACGTAACAAACCACTCCAATACTTAGTGGCTAAAAACAACCATTATTTTATTAGCTCATCAGTTTGTGTGTCAGCAACTTGCTCTGGGCTCAGCTGGATAGTTCTTCTGCTGATCTCACCTAGAATTACACCTGTGGCTATAGCCTTGTGTTGGCTTGTCATGAGCTTGATAGTCGAAGATGACGTCACTCATATGTCTGATGGTTGATGCTGGCTGTCACCTGGGCTCTCTCGGGTCTTTCATCTTCAAGTAAGCTAGCCTGCATGGCTTTACATGGTAGACTTAGAGCTGCAAGAGAGTAAAAGCAGAAATTGCAAGACCTCTTGATGAACTTGTACAACTTCAGCTACATTCTATTGGCCAAACAAATCACTGGGTCAGTTCAGAGTCTAGGGGACAGGAAATAGACTCTTCTTGACTGGAGGACCAACAAAGTAACATTGCAAAGGAGCATGTGTACAGGGATGGGAGGAATTATTGTGGCCATCTTTGCAAAATCTCTACCATATTGACTTTTGTCTCATAGGCTTTGTAAATGTTTAGACCAATCTTGCACTCATCTTTTAATATTGTTTCTGCTGCCTTTGGCCATGCAAAAACTTTCTGTTTTAAATGTAAGCAACTCTGAATCATTTCTCTTATGACTTGTGGTTTTCTTGCCTTACTTAAGAAAGAGTTCCTCAAATAAAGATTGTCAAAATCTTTAAACAGATTTTGTTCTAACGGTTTTATAGTTTTTATTGTTGATGCTGTTGTTGTTTAGAACTACAATCTACTTTGGTGTTATTTGTGGGTTTAAGGTTGGTTTGTTTGTTTGTTTGTGGGTTTAAGGTTGGTTTGTTTGTTTTGGGCTTAAGCTTTAAGATAAAGATACAGCTTTGGTTTTTGTCCAAATGAATAGCCACTTGTCCTATCATACCTAGGTTTGATTGCTATTGTGAATAGTGTTTTATTTCTTGTTGTTATAGTTTCCAATTTGTTAGTTCTGGAATCTAGGAAAGCTATAGAAATATATGCTTACAGTTTTCTTGGTGTATGCATGAAAGCTAGAGGTATCCATTTCAATAGTGAGATCATTAGAGTTTCATGGGATGAGTTGAAAATCTTCATTTTTTTCACTTTAGCACTTTAAGTAAGATTATGAGATGGTTAGAATTCATTCATAAAACCCTTTTGGCCTTGGTACCTCTTTGCTTAAGATCTCTGATTAATATTCCATATTATTCCACGGTCAATAGTCTATTCAGATAATATAACTTTTCTTTAGTCAATTTTGATAAATTATGTTTTCCCAGAATATCATATATTTTTACATACTGATAAATTAGACTTTCTCAGTATAAAGTTTGTACATAGTACAAGCATATTTTGCAAATATTCATGACTGTATATTTTTATGCTGTACAATCTTATATCTCTTTGTAAGACCTATCAGATCAAGATTGTTAATTATATTATGAAAACCCTCCAACTCTTGATTTATTTATTATCTACTTATCTGCTGATTCCTCAAGGAAATTGATTTCATTTTTATCCTACTGTTGTAGATTTGTCTGTTTCTCATAACCCCATTAATTTTTGCTTTACTTGTTTAGAATCCATGGTGTTGGGACATAAAGTATCCTTTTTGGTGGTTATATATATGAAATTCCTTGTCTTAAATACTTTTTTTGTTTGATATTAATGTTGCAACTCTTGCTTTATTTTTCTTTCTTCTGGGATTTGTTGAGTGTCTCTTAAATATCTCTCTTATTAATAACCAATAGCTAAATTTTCTTTTTCCATGCAGTATGTCAATGAATTTAACTCATTTATATTTATTGTGATTACTGATAGATTTGAAGATATTTTTCCCATTTTATGTAGTATTCTCAAATTTCCACAATTTTTCCCACTTTGCCTCTTACCTTCTAATTTATTATCTGTGTGACCATTGGCAAGAGAGTTAGCCTATGTCTTAATTTTCTCCTCAGGAAATTAGATATATAATAACTATTTCCTAGTGCTGTTGTAAAAATTAAAACACTGAATGAATGTTAAGTACTTTACTAGCACATGAGGGGCGCCTGGGTGGCTCAGCCGTTAAGTGTCTGCCTTCGGCTCAGGTCATGATCTCAGGGTCCTGGGATCAAGCCTTGCTTCAGGCTCCCTGCTCCGTGGGAAGCCTGCTTCTCCCTCTCCCACTCCCCTTGCTTATGTTCCCTCTCTCGCTGTGTCTCTCTCTGTCAAATAAATAAAATCTTTAAAAAAAAAGTACTTTATTAGCACATGAACATTCAATAAGTATTTAAATGTTATTTACTTTGTTCATTTTTCCTCAAGTTTTGAAAGTGTTCTATTGCTGTTACTCTTAAGATTTTAACAGATTTGAACTTACACTTTTCTATCAGTGCTGAAAATCAATCCATATTTATAACCTAAATCCCCCCCAAATAAGAATCTGACATGCCTTTTCTATGTATCTCTCAACTTTTAATACATTATATGAATATTTAATACCAGATTATTCCTCTTTCTTTCTGTTTCTTTTTTCTTCCTTCTTCCTTTCTTTCATTCTTTCTTTTTCATTATAACTATCTTAGAAATAATTTCTTAGCAGTTTCACTTATGTTCCCAATAATTATCTAGGTATAACTATAAGATTTAGCTATTTCTTTATCTGCTGTTGCTGCTATTTGAATCTCGTATTTTCATCTTTTATTTTCTTGGAAAATATTCTCAAAAATTTATTTTAGAAAGGTTTTATCAAAGGCTAAACTCACTGAGATCCTAAATTTTTGAACATATCCTTATTTGGTTATCATACTTAAATGCTAATTTGGTAGTTGGCTGTGTTCCATATTGTTTCCCCTCAGAATTTTGAAGATAAAATCCAATTTTATTACACCATCTCATGTTTCACTCAAAAACCTGATGCTGTGGCATTGTAGATGACTTTTTTTTTAAACTAGAAGCTTTTGGGATTTTTCACTTTATTCATAATGTTCAGAAATGTCATCATGTTATGTTTAGATTTAAGGCTTTAGTTAGGTAGTTCTGGTTAGCACTCAGTGGACCCTTTTAATCTGAAGCCCCATGTTTGTCTTCATCTTAAGAACACTTCTCGAGTAATTTCTTGCTTATGCACTCTTTAATCAGTTTCCTGTCCTCACCTTTCTCTCCCAACTTCTATAGCCTTGCCTCTCCTCTCCTCTTCCTTCTCTCCTCTTCCTTCTCTTCACTTCTCTTCACTTCTCTTCTCTTCTCTTCTCTTCTTCCCTTCTCCTTCTCCCCTCCTCCCCTCCTCTTCCTCTTCTCTCTATTTTTTCTCTCAGCAGTTTTAGTTTTTAAAAAAAAAATAATGAATATAATTTACATACAATAAAATAAATGATTCTTAAAAGTTCAGGTCCATTTTTGACAATTTTATATGCCCATGTAGCCACCATCAAGATTAGGATATAGAATGTCTACATCATCCCAGAAAGTCTTCTAGTGAATCATTATAGGCAATTCACTCCTCCCGGAGGCAACCAGTGTCTGATTCCTATCATCATAGATTAGTTTGCCTGTTCTAGATCTTCATATAGATGGAACCATACTGTGTGCATTTTTGTGTATGTGTCTGGCTTCTTTTGCTCAACATAATGATTTGGGGATTCATTTTTGTTGGTGTGTATATTAGTAGATTTCTCTAATTTATTGCCACATGGTAATCCATTGCATAACTATATCACAATTTGTTTATCCGTTCCCCCCATTGGTAAACATTTGGGTTGTTTCCAATGCTTCAGATACTATAAAAAAGTCCATGTTAACATTCTTGTGCAAACCTTTCTGTTAACATATGTTTTCATGTCTTATGAGTAAATGCCTAGTAGGGCAACTGACATAGCCTCTATTGTTCCTAGTATTATAGGAATTTCTCTAAAGAAACTCACTTTTTAAAGAGATTTTTCTTCACTTTCTCAGCTCTGTAGTGTTTCACTTTCAGTTGGTTACCATTTCTTCCATGTCAACTAGAAATCATTCCTTCTTCTATAGGTGAACCCTTTCAGCTTTACAGCTCTGTTGTGGATTCTTTTTTTTCATCTGCCTTTTCAGTAGAATTTGGAGAGGGAAAGGAAGTAAATGAAAATTCTTGGTCTACCACCTTGAACTGAAACACTATAATTTTATTTCTTAATTTAATTTTCCTTTATACAAACCAGAAGAAAGTTTTATTGTTTGTGTAGCCCCTTCGTTCATTCTTTCCAAGCCATGTTCTAATAGGCATTGATCTTTGAGTCTGGGAGACATTCTTAGAAGTCATGAGAACTATCCATTCAGTAAAGGAGAATCTATTTTGGTTTTAAAGCCTCCGAAGGAAAGAATCCCACAATCTTCTGTATGTCGTACAAGTATTTCTTTTAACAACCTTCAGTGTCACAATATTTTCCCTCTGATGTGTCCGTTAAATCTTTTACGCTACCTCTTAATTTCATGTTTGCTATTTTTTACCACTATTCGTTCACTTTTCAAAAAAAGCATCTCATGCAGGACTTGAAGACTATTATTTTAATAGTTTCTCTCTCTTCTCCAGATTCAATTATCTCCATCTTTTTTTTTTTAACTTGTCTACATTGGTCTTATTTTATAGCACTTAATGGTTTCTGTGGTCCTCTTATTTCTCTCTCATTTTCTGAGAACATCTTTCTTCTACAACCCTTAGCTCAGGATTTTTTGATTTATAAAAAGAAAGAGATGGTGATGAAGCCTCTTTCTTCAGGGACAGCTATCTGTCCCTCTGTCTGTACTCATTTACTAAAAGACAGAAGATTCCTTAGGGGATGGGATAGGGTAATCAATTTAATGCCCAGGATGATAGACAGTGACTTTAAGAAATAGCAAAGGAGTGTGCTATTAAGAAACAGATCTCATTTTGCATTTTATTTAAATCTTTTCTGTACTTCACTTCCAACTTCATAAGAAGCCATGAACATAAAAGATAAAACTTAATTTTTTTCTTTCTGTGGCTGCTGAGTCAAGAGTTTAGATGGAGTACAAATGCTGACCCCCTGGCAGGGACAGTGCTACAGGGCCAATAGAATAGGAGAGTTTCTGTTTTCAAATTTGGGGTCCCTGGCTGCCAGACTCACAGTTTGGGGCACCCCAACCTCCAGATGTTCAGATAAGTGACCTGGAAAAAGGAAGGTAGACTGTGAAGGCAATAGGCCACTTCCCACCAGACACCACATCTCTATTTTCAAAAATAAAAAGATGTGGCCAGAATCTATATGAAGGATCCAGGGAAGCTGGAAATGATGCCATAGGCCACCCAGGTGTTAACTTACCCCCACCAATGTCTAGATAGAATATTCATGCCAGTGCCAATGAAACAAATGAAAAACATGCCTTGGCTCCCAACAACTTCTCAGAGATAGGGATGGGGAGAGAATGGGGGGGGGATGGCAACTGTATTATTATTTTTTAAAATATAGCTTTATTGAAGTATAGTAGATGTACAGTGAACCATGCGTATTTAAAGTGAACAATCTGACGAGTTTTGACACCTGTCAAATCATCACCACTATCAAATGATGAGTAAATCTATCATCTCCAAAAGTTTCTTAGTGCTCCTTTGTGAGTCCTCCCTCATTCTCCAGCAGTCTCCAGCCCACTGAGCTGCCTTCTGTCACCATAGATTCATTTCTACATTTCCTAGATTTTTATATAAGTAGAATCATACAGAATGTACAATACAGCAAGTTTCTTTGCTTACCATAATGATTTTGAGAATCATCCATGTTGTTTTATGCATAAAGCATTTGATCCTTTTTATTGCCAATTAGTATTCTACAGTATGCATACAATATGCTTATCCATTCATTCACTGAAGCACATTTAGGCTGTTTCCAATTTGGGCCTATAAAATAAAGATGCCATGAATATTCAGGTATGTCTTTGCATGAACATATGCTTTCATTTCTCCTGTGTGAATACTTAGGAGCAGAATGGCTAGGTCACATGGTAGGTGTATGTTTAGCTTAATTAGGAAATTGTGGCAATCTTTTTAAGGCACTCACATAACATGTTTAGGATCTATAACAATCCAGGGACCCACTGGAAAACTTCAGAATATTTGCAAGTTGAGCCTCAGGATGAGATCTTCCTACAGTTAAAACATTTGTAGATTGTGATCTACAATATACAGTTGAGTCTTAAACAATGCAGGGGTTAGAGGCACCAACACTCCCCTCTCCACACAGTTGAAAATCCATGTATCACTTTTGACTCCCCAGAAACTTAACTACCAATAGCCTGCTGCTGATCAGAAGCCTTACTGCTAACATAAACAGTTGATTAACACATGTTTTGTAAGTTATACATACTATATACTGTATCCTTACAATCAAGTAAGCTAGAGAAAAGAAAATGTAAGAAAATCATAAGGAAGAGAAAATACATTTACACTATCATACTGTTTTTATCAATAAAATCAATAAAAATCCATAGACCCAGGCAGTTCAGACTCCTGTTGTTCAAGAGTCATCTATATGATGAAAAGTTGAAGGAAGGAGAGAAGATATTGTCTCCTTGGAGAGAATTCTCCTATTTTTGCAGGATGCCCAAAGGACAAAATTTCATGGGGCTCAATTCACCAGGTGATGGTGATGGAAAGAAAAGTTAGATACTAGACAAAAAAAAAAAAAAAACAGGTTGCAAAGATGTCCCAGCAGAAGACTCAGCTTCCTACGTAAGCTGCTGTCCATTGCACCCTTCATCTTCCTGTCCCCATGCCCTCCCTGACTAGAAATTAAGTAAACCAGAAATAGATTTTCTATCTCTTGCCTGGGGACTCAATAACATTGTGACTTGGAAATCTGGTATTGGTTATGAGCCCCAAATGAATGGGAAGCCAGTTTTATTGCTGGGAACCTTCAAATTCCAGGAAGTAGAAAGGGCAAAAAGTAAAAAAGGGGAGATCTCATTAGGTGACTCTAATCCCTAGCCCGTGAAGTGGGCTGAAGGAAATGTTAACATGAGCTGACCTCCTGGCTATGCTGGACGTAGGGGAGAGTGCTCAGGATTAGAAACCCACGCAGAGTTCTCACTGGAAGGCAGGAACTGTCCCTCCCTCACCCATCTACCACCCTGATGTTCACCAGGCACAGTTGTGGCTCTGAGACACAGAGGAGAGGCTCAGGATGACTGCTCCACCTTTGCACCCAGAGTGCGTTGAGTAGAGCAGCAGTACCTCCTGGGATCTCCCAAGGAGATAAGAATCTCAGGTCCCACCCAGAACAACTGAGTTAGGACCTCCATTTTAATAAGGGCCCCAAGCTAATCCTAGGCACAGCACAGTTTAAGTAGCATCATTTAAGATGCTTATCTTGTAAATTGCAAGTCCCGGAAAACATTCAATACAGGTCGGGGATTATTCAGCTCTTGCCCAGTTATGCTGCAAAACAGAGGACCCCCAAACTCAGTGGCTGTAACAGTAGGCATGTATTCTCATGCTCACAGGTCTGCAGGTCGTCTGGGGTTTAGTAGGTCTAGGCAGGCTAAGAGCCAAGCTGTGGGTTGGGTCTGGGTGTCATCCAGGCGTCTCCCATGTTCCTGCAACCAGCAGGCTACTTACCACGTGTTCCTGTCATGACAAGGAAAACGCTCAGCAAGGCAGAGGCTACAAGCCCTCTTCCCCCTCTGCCGGGGCCACACCATTCCTTCAGCACACACTCATTGCCAGGCCCGACAGAGTGGCCAAAGACCCGGGCTTTGGATTCGTTCCAACTTCACTTCTGCTTCTCGCTAACAGGCGCACCTTTAGGCAGAAGTCGCACACTTCACTGTGCTTCCGTATCCTGTTCAGTAAAATGGGATAATAATAATAATAGCTACATCACTGGGAGCTTATCATGTTGCTAGGACTGTCCTCAGATGTCCCGGAATGGTTTAACTCATGGGTATTGGTATGATAGAGCTGTGTGACCCCGGGCAAGTCACTTCGACTCTTTGCATTTCATTTGCTTTATCTGAGAACAGACATCCTCATGGGATAATTCTAAATTTTGAACTTCGTCTTCAAAACTGATAATGATGATGCAAAAGCTAGCAGCAAGCATTTACTCTGTGCCAGGCCCTGGCATCAAGACTATATGTCTTTACACCTTTTAATTCGCAAAATAGCCCAACAGGGACTATTTCTATTTTGCAGCTGAAGAAACTGAGGAAAAGCAATGTCAGGAAATCAAGGTTTAACATCTGATTGTTCAGAGCACCTCCTGTGGAGGGCAAGATATGACAGAACTGATGCAGTCCAGGCTGGCTCCATGTGGCTGACACATTCTGCCTCATGCCAATCAATGATGCTTCTGAAAAGGCTATTCTTGTCTTCTTCTGCCATGTGGGAGAAGGAAAGGAAAGAACAAGAACAGCTTGAGAGAAGAGACTCGAAAGCAGCTGGCCTCCTGGTTCAACGGAGGCCCCCTCCCCACCCGACCCACCACGCGGCCGCATCCCAAAGCAGATGCCGGATGGATGTGATGAGCATTTCCAGTGGAACCCAGCCATCACCTAGGGCTGTGTGTCTGTGGAGCACTCAGCCTGGCTCTGGGCCAGCATCAGGCCGAGGGGAAGGGTGGGGCCCGAAGGACCCTGCCTCTGAGAAATTAGAACTAGAAAAGGCTGTGGATTTCTGTCAGCACAGGATTCCACCCACCAAAGGTCGTTTCTAAGTCAAGAGATGCACGTCCGGGGGTGCCTGGGTAGCTCAGTCGTTAAGCGTCAGCCTCCGGCTCAGGTCATGAACCCAGGGTCCTGGGATCGAGCCCCAAATCGGGCTCCCTGCTCAACGGGAAGCCTGCTTCTCCCTCTCCCACTCCCGCTGCTTGTGTTCCCACTCTTGCTGTCTGTCCTCTGTCAAATAAATAAATAAAATCTTAAAAAAAAAAAAGAAATGCATGTCCATCTCTTTCTGCCTTCCTTCTGAATGCCCTCCCTTGTGCAGTCCCACTGCTTAAACATCGTGTGCTTCATGGTAGGGATGGAACTGTGCCCGCAAATATGTTCTTCATCACTCACAGAGCCTTAACCATTTAAGCCTGCAACCACTTCCCTGACGAAGGGACACCCTTTCCTACCTTCCTTTCCCCGACAAAACAAGAGAAACATGACATGCCTGGGGGACAGGAGTTCCACAGGCTCGGTGAGCTATATATTTTGCTTTTTAGTGATTGTTGCTGGCCAGAAGAATTTCTTCATTGCGACTAATTCAATTTTCCCCTTTTTCAGTGTGTCACAAAGTCCATTTCTTCAAGGTCTTCTGAAGAACAAGTGGTCAGTTTTGAAAATGTTTCCCATAGTTGAGAGTAGTATCACATTCCCTTTTTTAGCTATGGCATTACATTGCTAATATCTAATCAGCTTGTGGGCCACTCTGGTTCCAGATCTTTTTTGGTTATTCTTCCCAAGTCCCTTACTGCCCTGAATCCCCAGTGTATTTTATCCTCTGTTTTGTTTTGGTTTTGGTAGGCTGTGTCTCATACTTCTGGTATGTTCTGCAGCGCCCTCTTTGTTCTCCCTTTGCACCCCAAATGTTGAGTTGGGCAAGTCTCATTTCAACTATCTTAATAGCTCATTAATTTGTTGATTGTCACAGAATTGAGCATCGACTGGGTATATAGCTAAAATAGAAAGGACAAAATAATTGTAAAAAATACATGACCACTGAAAATATGAAATCACCATACTATCCCGACAGAAAGGCAAAAAGGAAAACAAAAACAAAAAAACTGAAGACACCAAGTGTTGGCGAGAATATAGAGCACCTATAGGGAATGTGAACTGATATAAACACTTCGGAAAATTGGTTTTCCAAACTACTGAAATAATGTATATGTACCCCTTGGCACAACTGTCCTACCCTGGATATATACACCACAGAAATGTATTCATCTGTGCACTCAAAGACCTGAGAAAGAATGCTCAGAGCAGCACTACTTATTTTTTTTTAAGATTTATTTATTTATTTGAGAGAGAGAGAGAGCGCTAGTGGGGTGAGGGACATAGGGAGAAGCAGACTCCTGCTGAGCAGGGAGACTGACATGGGGCTCGATCCCAGGACCCTGGGATCATGACATGAGCTGAAGGCAGACACTTAACCGACTGAGCCACAGGCACCCCTGGAGCAGCACTATTTAAATAGCCCCAAAGTGGAACCAGCGAAATGCCCATCAACAGTAGAACAGGTCATCAGTCAGTGCA
>NC_138378.1:34069755-34166366 GCF_054177405.1 Leptonychotes weddellii
TTAGGTTGTTAGGAGAACTGAAAGGAAATTAAATGAACATGAATTGTGGCTGTTTTACTTCAGAGACCAGGTTGCAGTCAAGTAAAAAACATGGTATACATATAAGTATAGAGCATGGCCCGACTATATAGTAAGCATTCCATGATTCCATTCATTCACTTAGCACTTACATATTGCCTATTAGGTGCAGGCACTCTGCTAGACACTGGAGATTCAATAGAGTAGAAGCTTATGCTCTGGAAGGGGAGATTGCAAATAATTAATTCATAAGTAAAGTAATTATTATGGATTATAATAGGTGCTTAGCAGGACATGAATAGGGAGCAAAGATAGGGAATACCTGGGGATACCTACTAAAAGAGTGTGGCCAGGGAAGGACTTTGTGGAAAAGTGGCACTGAAGTCTGGAGCTGAAGAATAAGACAGGGCCATCTTTGCAAAGAACTAGTTGGAGAGCAGTGCAGGCAAATGTAATCACAAGCACCAAAGCCTTGAGGTGGGAAACTTTGGCTTGACTAAAGTATAGAAAAGAGACTGGAGAAAAGGAGTAAGTATAAGGGAGAAAGTGGTTTGAGAACTTGCAGAAGAGGGTGGAGGCTTTTAGGTCATGCTAAAGGATATATCTGTTCTTCTGAGAACAGCAAGGAAGGAACCATTAAAGAGATTTTGGATGATGGCTCTGTCTGGTTTGTGGAGAATGAGTGGGATGGGTGCAAACACCTTAGGAGGTCCTGTAATAAAATAATCCAGCAAGAGAAAAAGGGACATGGACCAGAATGGGGAGGAGTGGATGGATGCAAGACACCATTCTGACACAGAGCCAATAGGATGTGCTGATGGATCGTATTTCAGAGTTGAAAACTGACAAGTCAGAGATAACTTCCAGTTTTATGGGGGATGGGGCGTATATATCAGTGGATCTATATTGGACATATGGAATTTGAGATACCTGTGGGACATCCAAGTGAAGATGATGAGCAGGGAAGTGGTCAAATGGACTGGGAACTGAGACTGAGATGTCATGACCAAAGTGGTAGGAGGAGAACCAAGAGTTATGTCATGGACACCAAGGGAGGAGACTACCTTAAGGAAAGAGTCCTTTTGAATGCTCCTGTGAGAGCAAAGAAGACAAAGACAGAGAAGTGTCCATTCAACTGAGCAGCATGGCCATTGCTGAAAGCCTTGATGAGAGCAGTATAAGAGGCATCATGGGAACAGATGCCAGCCTCTTCTGGGTGAGGTAGCAAATGGAAGGTGAAGAAGAAGAAATAGAATCTGTAAGTAGGTCTTAGGGAAGCTTTGCTATGAAGGGGAAACATGTGACTTGGGGTTGAGGGCAGATATTTGGTTCATTTGTTTTGAGATCAGAGGTACCAGGGTGTCACTGATGCTGAGACTGAGCCAATAGAAAGGAGAAAATTAATGATGACAGACTGAGAGGGGAGGGCTGAGGGGTAAATTGATCAAGGAAACAAGAACGCATGTGTGGAAATTGGCCTTTGATAGAAGCAGGGGTGACCGTTCCATGCAATAGTTGAGAAGAAGGGGGAGCTATGCAGATGGGAGTGTAGCTCTAGTGTGAGAATACAAAAGTCAACCATACAACTCTCATGGATGAATTAAGCATGGATGGCTCCTGTTCCTTCAATGAAATATGCAGTGAGGACAGTGAGGAAGAGTAGGGGATTTGGAGGGAGTAGATATGAAATAGTTATCTTGGATACCGGCGAAGGCGAGATTCTGAGGGAAGGGCCATTGATTCTGGAACAGTGCTGAGTACTCATTTGAGCTTTGAGAACATGGAAAACAGCAGGTTTTCAAGTTGGGCTATTTTATTTTTCCTGTCGTCCATCTGCTTGGCTACTAACATAGAGAAGTTGGATCATGGGGTTCAACCAGAACTGAAGTTTTGCCAGTGAAATAGATCATCGGGAGAGAAGGAGGCAAGGAGAGTTGAGGGGAGTTACAAAGAAATGGCTATATAAAGGAATATGTGCTAAATAAGAAGGAAAGTAAAAGAGAAAGCTGCAGGGTGGCAAGAAAATGGTAGCAGACCAGAGATCTCAGTGAGTTGAAATCTAGGGAAATGAGCTAACAGGACAGGAAGTATCTTTGTGTAGATGTTCTGACAGAAGGTCTAGGCAGAGGGTAGCTGAGATGCAGTGGAGGAAAAGGTTGTTGGTGGTGAGAAGTCAAGGAGCTGAGAGGGCCATCTACATAGATGTTGAAATTACCAAACAGGATAACAGATGAGATTGGTGAAGAAGACTGAGCCAGAAGGTTATATTTTCAAAGAATGAAGAAGAATGATGAGAGGGTCCACATAGCAATTGGAATGGCCATCATCCTGAAATGCTTATGCATTTTTGGCTTTGTTTTTCAGGAAGAAGGGGAAGAAATGGTCAGGAAGAAGCTATGGGGACCAGGAAGACCTAGGAGGAGGTTGAAGGAATAGTCAGAGATGAAGTTGAAAATGAGAGGAGATGGCTTATCATGGAATAAAAATCTAGAAGGAGGGTTTGGGGGGGGTGAAGCTTGAGTCCAATTAAGAGATGTTCAAAGCAGTGTGGGATGGAGAGCCTATGGTCATGGAAGATCTCTCAATGGCAGCTAGAGTAACCATGATGGGAATGGTTTTGAAATTCTCTTGACTGGAGGTGACACCTTTTCTAAGTGGTGGCCTCTGGGCTCTTGTTTCTCTGATTAGTTTGATGTAATGGCATCAGATGAGGGATAGGAGTTACTTAGGTCTCACAAGGTGGCGTTGGCAGCCATAGCTTAAGGCATCGCTCCCTTAGTGTTCACATGTGGAATGGTGTACGCTGGTAGTTATATAGATCTCACCTGATTTTATCTACCTGTTTTTGTCAAACACTTACATAGCACTTACTATGAGCCAAGCACTTTTCTAAGCAAGTGAAGAATGTTAATTTATTTAATCCTCAAAACAACACCATGAGCAGGCACTATTATTAACCCTATTTTTACACTATAAGGTTAAATAACTTGTCCAAGTCACATAATTAGTAGAGGTAGAGGCAGGATTTGAACTCTGGCTGCCTGGATCCCAGAGTCCATACTTTCAATCACTATGACCACAGTAGCTTGGGGCAAGTTCCTTTTTCATTGTCAGAAAGAGCTCTTACCTTGAAAATCAGAAGAAATGAGTTTGAGTCTCCACTCTGCCACTAACTGGCTGTGATCTCGGACACAGCACTTAACTTCTATCGTCCTCAGCTTTCTTAGTGGCCATTTCCATGCAGTCATTCAGGGACCCAAGCTGATGGAAGCACTGTCGTCTTTTTTTTTTTTTAAGATTTTATTTATTTGGTTTTTTTTGTCAGAGAAAGAGAGAAAGAGCACAAGCAGGGGGAGCAGCAGGGAGAGGGAGAGGGAGAAGCAGACTCCCCACTGAGCAGGGAGCCTGGTACGGGACTCAGTCCCAGGACCCTGGGATCATGACCTGAGCCAAAGGCAGACGCTTAACCAACTGAGCCACCCAGGCATCCTAACACTGTCGTCTTTTTTTTTTTTTAAAGATTTTATTTATTTATTTGACAGAGAGAGACACAGCGAGAGAGGGAACACAAGCAGGGGGAGTGGGAGAGGGAGAAGCAGGCTTCCCGCCGAGCAGGGAGCCCGATGCGCGGCTCGATCCCAGCACCCTGGGATCATGACCTGAGCCGAAGGCAGCCGCTTAACCGACAGAGCCACCCAGGTGCCCCTAACACTGTGGTCTTAACAGTCCCAGCTTAGAAAGGACACACATCACTTCTGCTCACATCAATCATACCTTGATGCAAGGTGGCTGGCAAGTGCATCCCTTGGCTGCCTCCACTTTGGAGCAGGGGTACCTATTTTTGGTGGATGGCTAGCCCTCCCTACCTTATTATTCAATGTGCCTTATGGTTTCAGGACTCTGTGTGTCCACTCCTGCGTACCACACTTGAGCCTGTGCTCTCAGCTTTTTGTCTTCTTCCTGCCTCACCATTAGGTGTGTCTCATGGCATGACCCACAACTGACCGTTAATTACCATACAGCCCATCACTTCGCAGATTGTAAGACATATAGTTGAGAAAAGCATCCCTTTGCACCTATATGTGAATATATATCCAGCTACCAATCAGCAAAACATAGTTTGGGTAAAAGTTGCTATAACCCATTTGATTAGGAATACAGGATTTAGAGTTCACAGTATTTCTGCAGTTAGAGTAGCAGGTATGGTTTCCCTGAAATAGTTAGATGTTTGAAGGGAAGATGGACTTACTTTCTCTATTACCCAGATAACATATTTCCTTTATGGAATGGAGATAAGCCTCAATGCTCATGGAATTTGCAGAAAGGAATGTTCGTCTATTACCCAGCTGCAATGGAGGAGGTGCTGATCCACCTGCAGGTGAGAGAGAGAGCCCATTAGCAGTTTAGAAAGGTCACACCCATGGACAAACCCACACTGTATGCTGTCTTCCCCTTCACTCACAGATGGGCGACGCAAACTCAAGCAGAAAGAAAATATGCCTCAATCTGGTACTAAATGCAGAGCTCATTTTTTTTTAGAATGAAAAGTGTCCATGAGCAGGAGAACTGACTCAGAACAGCTCACCTAGGACTGATTTGCAGGTGGCCGTCTCTCACCGCTATGATGACCACAAGTTCTCACCAAGGTGTCAAGCTCAAGTACAGAGTCTCTGTTTCCCACTACTGTGGAAGATGTCATTATGGAGGGAAGAACGAAACAGCCTTAGCTAATAGAAATGGAGTGTGGTTACTTCTTTGGACATTGTATATCCTTAAGTCCTGCAAGCTATGTGGTAAGGCAGTTTTAGAATTTGTTTTTCTCGCAAGAAGACCAGTGAAAAGAATTTAATTACAAGTAATCACATTTCATATAAAGAAACACATATAAAAGGTTTAACATGGAAGTTTATTCCATAGTTTACATGATATTAGTTTTGCTAGAGACTACTGTAATTCAAGCACAAACGAAGCGATAATTCGGTTTCTTAAACATCCTCGGCCAAGTTTTTTGTTTTTGTTAACTATCATTCAAGTATTTTGGTGCCACTAACGCATTTGTACTGAGAGAATAGTTCCCCTTACCAGGCTCCTAAAAACAAACTGCCAATGCAAAATCAAAAGAGGGCAAAAGGAAAGGTGTGTTTGACCTAAATATCAGATTTAGAAGTATCTGCCTTCCCTCCTGTGTATCGCATTAATTTCCTGCCAGTTTTTCTATTGGAATGCCCCCCTAAGTTGCTTGAAATTGAAAATCAAGTCACGTTTCTTTAATCAGCTCTAGGAAACAGTGGAAGAAGGGGGTGGTGGAGAGGTGGGGTTTTTTTATGAAAATTTCTAAAATCAACAAAGCCTAGATAAAAGAGTATGCACAACTTTGGGCCATGAGGCTGGGATTTTAATCTCAAAGAGCATTTGTCCCCACCATCTCCATGCCAGTTAAGTATCTTCCTCCCTGTATTAGTTACCTCTTGTTCCAAAATTTAGCAGCTTAAAATAGGACATTTATTATCTCACATTTTCTGTAGGTCAGGCACTTGGGCACAGCTTAGGCTGCGAGTTTATTGGACAGGACAATGGTCATCTCAAGGTATGGCTGGAGGACGACTGGCTTCCAGGTTTACTGGCTTGCTTATTGGCAAGATTCGGGTTCTCACGGGCTGTCAGCAGAGGGTCCCCAAAGCTCCTTGCCGAGGGGGCCTCTCCATAGGGCAGCTCAAATATGGCAACTCACTTCATCAGAGCAAACAAATGAGTAAAGCCAGAAAGAGAGCATGAGCAAGACAAAACCCATGGTCTTTTGTAACCTAATCTCTGTGACATTCCATCACTTTTGTCATATCCTATTTGTTAGAAGTAGGTTACTTGCTCCATCCCACACTCAAAGAAAGGGGATTGCAGGAAAGTGTGAACTGCAGGAGATTCGACCATTGAGGACCCTTCCGAAGCTGCCTTCTGTACTGGGCTCCACATGTAAATGGGTCCCTGCCCATTCTGATTTGTCGCAGTGGACCATTCCCCTTCCCTGTCTGGTGTGGTGAACTGGGTCCTTACTTCCTAGATCTCCTTATTTTTAATTCTGGTTTCTCTTGTCTATTTAAAATAGAATACATTAAGTTCCTTAAAAATGATTGCCCTCTCTTGCTTAAGAACCTCCAGAAGCTCCTCCTATTGCTTGCCTCAGAACAGGTATAAAGGAACTGCATATCTGGAATTAATCAACTTTTCTCACCCTTTGCTTTATAGGCTGTATTTGCAACCAAACTGGACTCTTATTCCTCCTTGTGCCCTCCCCATGCTCTTTTGCCTCTCTGCTGAGACCATTCGCTTGGCTAATACTGCCTTGCTCCCTCTTTCCAGCTACGAAAATTCTGGACAAGTCACGAAAGTTTTTTCTATGAACTGTCAAGGTGGAAACGGGCCATTTCTGAACCTTTATGGCATTGTGCGTCCACTAAGTGATGACTCCATCATTCTTCATATATAATTATCTGAGGATGTTAAACATCCCCACTCCCCCCTCTGCCTGCCAAAACAGAGTAAGGGTCTTGGGAGCAGAAATAGTAGCTGCTCCTCTTTTCTACCCCACGGCACATGGTGTAATCCCTGAATGTATACAGCGCATGTTCAGTAAAATGTGCTCTGTCAATTAGTACTGTGCTTCCCAAAATGCTTTCACTAGATTTGCGAAGACAGAGCAGACATTCTTAAATTCATTTTAGAGATGAGAAAACTGACATCCAGAAAATTGACCTCCTTGCTGACAGCTGACCATGATTAGATTTTTGAGTTCCAACCCCTGACCTATAAGAAGGAAGTGACTAATTAGGGCTTCTCCATTCATATCTTACTTTTTCTTTTAAATGTAAAACTGCTTAACTTGACCTGATTTTTTAGTGGAATGATTCACAGTCATTCAACAACCCCCGCATTATAATAAATGTTCTACTCTTTTGATTTTTTTTTTAACCGTCCCAGGGCAAAAGAGGGAGTAGAACAGAGATTTTTTTTTAAGAAGTAAATAAATAAAAGACCATCAGGGGCAGGAGGGGGGCCCGAATCTGCAATTTTTGCTCCTCTGTGAATTAACCTTTTCAACTTACCAAAAAAAGCAGCATCAGGAAACATTGTGCTATTAAATGTCACCTTGTGTGTGTGTGTGTGTGTGTGTGTGTTGCTATCCCCTGATTCACTTCTGACCATGTGATGAAGTAAGTTATCACGTAGCTTGTAGCCTACACAGGTCAAGAGGTTTCTAGTGACCCAGGACACTTTCGCCAGATGCCTTGGTTGGAACCACAGGCATTTCTGTCGGGAAAGTGGTGTATGTGGTGTGTATGTGCGCACACCTCAGAGGAGGAAGAGCAACTTAAAAGAGACTCAGGCATGAAGGGTAATTATTTCTCAAAACCCACTGTCCAGACCTCTGTAGACCATATTCTGAATTCAAAATGATTTTCAGCCAAGCCATGTTTGCACCTGGGAACTGTGAACAGTCTTGAAAGCTTCATAAAGGAGATGTAACTTGACCATGATGGAAGTGACTTACAGCCCCAGAGGCTCAGATGTATTGACAAAAGGTAGTGAAGTAGGAAAGAATTATGGTTTTCAAAAAGTCGGATCCTGGTTTCTCTTTTATCTCAGTAGGATGCATGTGTCCTCGAATAAAGCCCTCTAACCTCAGGGCAAACGTGATGTTCTTGCAACAGGCCTTGTCTGAATCCCTTACTTTAGTGAGTCTGATACTGAGGAAAGTCAGAATTTCCTGTATGGCTTGTCTACGCTGCATCAGTATTGTGGTTTCCAAATACTGTATGAACCTGATTTCCCAAGTGCCAGGTGGGCCATGCAGTTGATGGTGACAGCAAAAAGTGCTGAAGGAATTAGCTACTGGGTTACTGGAGGCTAAGGCTGTGGTGCCCCATTCATATTAGTAAGTTTCTTTGTACATGAATTTTCAGAAGACTTTATTCTCTAGCATTTAATCCCTTGATTCTCCTTCAAGAACATTTCTTGTTTCTCCACTTGAATTAGCAGCCTGATGTCCAGCAGCAGGTTATTATCCAAAAAGCTGACTGTGACCTACCCATAGTTGGTGGTACGTGAACTGACTCAGAGAGGCCGTGATCAACTGGAAAATTTGATATAATTTTGACAAGCTGGTGGACCATTCATCTTAGCAGTGAGGTGTCTACACTCCGTAGGAAGCTATTTTTTTTATGTAACATTTTGCCTGACATAGTGCTGCAGGGTCAATCTCAGAAGGGTCTTAGGTTTAGCCAAAGCATGCTTCATCATTTCCCAGCAGGTGACTTCATAATACGTGAGGCCATTGAACTTCACCACTTGAGCCAGGTCCCTTAACACAAATTTCTACAAGTGTTCCCCTCATGTTCCCTAGGACGAATTTCGCTTCTCCTTTCAGCCCACGTCTTTCCCCTTCCTGCACCCCGATCCCCATGTTAGAGTGACAACTTCAGAGATCCTGAAGGGATGTCGCATGATGGCTTTGATGCCATTCCTCTGATCCCACAAGATGTTTGGGAGTGGGGGAAAAATGGAATAAATATATTTTTATCTACAAAGCATAGCACTGGCTTTGGATTTACCATGAAGATACAACTGGGAGACAGGGTGAAAGTATATGATGTAAGGAAGAGAGGTGATAAACACAAAACTGGTAGAAAGGGCTGTTATTTCTGAAGCTGCTTATATAGTAGAGAAAGCTGTTTGTATTTGGGTGAGATTGGCTACACACCATGGGCCAAATTCTGGCCCCAAGTACGTGTGGTCAGCACATGAGCCCTGGAAAGAATCTGACTTTGCCTTTATCCAAATATTAGTCATTGCTGGGTGGATTTTTGTAGGATGATTTTTTTGAAAAGATAAATAAAATGAGGACACAAAGACCTGGAAGAAAAGCCAAGTCTTGCAGGGAATAGGGCTCCTAATGATCTTCCACTTCCCTCAAGAGGTACAGAAACAGGCATGAGGGAGGGCCAGTGGTGAACCTGTCCATTTCACAGGTGGACCAGGACTTGGGAGCTGGTGCATCCAGTCCAGGCCCCAGGGCCTCCTGCCTCCTCACCTCTGGTTCTGCTCTGCTTCCAGACGGGAAGCCAGAGCAGGCCAACTTGAACCTCTCCATGCCCTGAGTGGATGGATGGGGCAGGACCACACGGAGTCCATTCTTCTCCAGCAAAGCCATGATGCGTTCCAGGCAAAAACCCAATCTGGGATGTTTTGGCCCAAAGGAAACATTTACAACCAAATTATACACCTCGGAAAATAAATGAGCTTTCATTTTGGAAGGATACCCTGCCAGGCTCTTTATTATTTGCACCACAATCATAAAGTTGGTTTTAATCTCTACAGTGGAATGCCGCTGGGTTGGCCAACTGGCAGGCTCTGGCGGTTTGAGTAGGGACCACTTCAGCCTTAAGAACGCACAACGGGAAGCAGGGGAAGTCCTTCTTCTGCAACATTTTTCTCAGGATTCATCATTTGGGTTTTGGGTGTTTTTTTTTTATTTTGTTTTGTTTCTTCTGGCACATTCATTGCAACTTCAAAACAGACTTCTTTTTTCTTTCTCTTTTCTTTTATTCTGATTTTTGAACATTCCTGGAGCCTTCCAGAAAAAGACTTAATGTAATGTTTCCTTTCTAAATTGATGAAAATCCAGGAGTAGGTCCAAGAAAGGCTATAATGGATTTCCATTGATTGCTTGAAGGGGAACTGGATATAAAAAACTCGGAGAGAACAGAGGAAAAGGGCTTATCAAGCAAGTTCTCCTTTTCTACCTTAACAAAGACATCGGGTGATTTAAACTTGCTGGGAATCTGCTCCCAGGATTTATGCCACGAAATGACCTTGTAGATATGGCAGCCAGGAGGCTTTGAGTTTCTGG
Organism: Leptonychotes weddellii; assembly: GCF_054177405.1. Taxonomy (NCBI): domain Eukaryota; kingdom Metazoa; phylum Chordata; class Mammalia; order Carnivora; family Phocidae; genus Leptonychotes; species Leptonychotes weddellii. The sequence continues at coordinate 34,079,678 of NC_138378.1, forward strand.
GATGGCCTGGGTCTCATATATTTTACACTGTTATCATATTATGTGCTGGCTAATGTGTTCTGATTTAGGGTTTGGAATAGGAGGTGTTCCTACCAGTGTTTAAAAATGTGGCTAGTACTTGTAGTCGGGAAACTCCCCTAGGAGCTACACAGAATTCTGCACTTGTTTGGAAGACATTAGGATGAAGTTCTGTGGACACATGGAGCTTCAGAATGCAGAGTGGAAGCTGCTAGAACAAGCAACGAGCAACGTTTGGCACTCTTAGATTGGGCAAATCGTGGCAGCGCAGCTAAGAATCCTAAGTGATTCCCAAATTTGGTAGCACCACAGAAACTCCGAGATCTTTGAAAAGTACTGGTGCCTGGGTCCTATTCCAGACACCCTGATTTAAATGGTTTGGGGTGTTACCTGGGTATCAGGAGGTACAGCAAAGTTTGGGAACCCCTGCTGGAAACTATAAACTCCATGAAAGCAAGAATGGTGTCTGTCTTCTCATCATTGTATTCCCAGTGCTTGGGGTAGAGTAGTTGGCCCTCAGTAATTACATGTTGAGTGAGCAAATAAATAAAGTCCTGAAGTTCATCTGCCCACATACCATTCGAAATGAATCCCAGCAGCTCTTAAATATTTGAGGTGGTTTAGGGTGGAATGCGGGTTAAGTTCTGGGTCTTCCTTGCCCCCATCTATTTTATCCTCTGTCTCTCTTCTTAAAACATCCTGAGAATGATTTTATAAGCTCTTCCTAGGTTACTTTTCATCTTCATGGCATGGCAGTGTCCCAGCTGAGGACCGTTGATTGCTTTGTATTTTCTATAAGTCAGGAATTTATACCTGGGGTACCCTGCACCTTGGGTTTCCCTGTCCCTCCCTGTGATACCTTAATTATCCAGAAATGGATCAATCCAGTTCTTGGCCAGCAAATTCACAGGGGCTTCTCTCACCCGCTTTTAATGCACAGTTCTTATTCTCTCGTTCTGACGCTGAAGGCTTCTACTACGCACTGTGCCTTCGTCCCACCTCACCCCCTCCCACAGACACCGAATCCTGGCAGTGGATAAGTCAACTTCCATTGTAAAAATGTTTATGGAGACTGTCAGTTCTTAACCTTAAAACTGAACCATGCTGTTTGTATTTTTCCAAGTGATGGAGAGTGTGAAGGACTAATGAAAATGGAGCGTGAAGAGATCAAACATGCGTCGTGGAATCTTTGTTCAAAACCTAGGACGGGAGCAATTCCCTTGGGGAGGGGCAGGAATTCCAGGGAATGGGATCCTCTATTAGTTGGACTTGAGGCCTGAGATCCCGGTCAGGGAGTGAGGGAACCAGCAGTGGTGTGAGGGGGGAGGGGTCATAAGATGCTTTCTTTTTCTTCTGAAAAGCAAGAAACGGATTTCCTTTGGTCAGAGAATGAACAGACCCACTTGTAACAAACTCTATCTTCTGACCTTCTAGAGCCTGCTTTCAAAAGTCAGGATGTTGAAAGTCATTCGTAAGTTGATGGAACCTGGCATGTGGGAGAAGTTTCTGTGCACTGTGTGCCTTTCCTGTAGACCGCTGGGGAGGGCGAGCATTTGACTGACTACTCATGATTTGGTTAAAAATGGATTTTTCTCTACCTAAAAACCAGTCTTTCCATCTGCAGACTTGGGGAGTGAAGGGGAGAGTCTGAGCTGAAGCCAAGAAATGGCATTTTCACAGAATGAGGTATAAATTTGCTGGAGGAGAGGAAATCTCTGGCTGCTGCACGAGCCCTTTCCAGTCGGGGTCTGTGGGGGTTGTCTGAAGACAGCATTCTCTCGGGTTGGATTCATCCATCAGGCTTCTGTTTTCCAGAAGGTCTCCCTGGGAGAATAAGGAGCAAGTGTGCAGGGGAACTGGTGAAGGAATGCTCCTCGGGGGTGTTTCCCTTTAGAATGGGGCACATTTTCATGGTGACTGCTGCGGATAGGCTGGGAACAGATAGATTTGTTTCTTCAACTTCACACCTGAGTCATTCTTTAATTTCCTGAAAAATTGCGGGTTAGCTGTTGGACAGTTTGGGATTTAACCTTGATGATGGATTTGCTGTGTGGTGCTTTTAGGGCAGTGGGGAGCTCTCAGGTTTGAAAAGGAGCCACCTCCAAACCATGGTAATAGGCACTTGGCATTTGGGGTGCCTGAAGGAAACTCAATCTAATTCTCTCCTCTGTCTTCTGCCTTCTTTCTTCCCTCTTTTCTTGTATACTGATTGATAATTTCTCTTTGGCCTTCCTGAGGGCCCCCTCGTGGGCCTTGTTGAATCTGCCAGCCCTCTGAGCTAGAAAAGTTTATCTAGTAGCCAATCAGGGCCCAAGCCTGTCCCTCCCCATGGACCCACGTAGCTTATTCAGAGATAGATACACGGTGAAGGGGATGTCAGTTAGAAACCCTTTGCTGCCCCATTTGGGACACTTGCTACCTAAGTGAGCAGGACAAGGCTAGAATATATTGATGCTGGGGATAAGTGGGAAGCAAGTCAAATCTTATAGTACATCCTCCACCTTCGAGGTTCTACCTTTTCACCCCGTGTATTGGTTTCTAATGTCACCTGACTCAGCAACAGCTTCCTTCACCCAGGGACTCAGGAGGGCAAGGAGGTCTGTCCTGGGTGTCCTCACTGGGGGGTTGGGGGGGAAGTCCCTGAGGAGTGGGTGACAGCTCAGAGGGTCTCCCCAGGCTGGACTGGATGCCTTGGGGCTAATTTGCTATTCACCTGATTACATTTCCCCAGTAAAAATACACCAACCATTTGAGAGCCCTTCATTTCCTGAAAGTCTTTCCCTTTGCTAAAGTGACTATCAGAATAATAGCTCTGTAACTACTACTCAGCTACCTGTTCCTCATATTTTCCTGGTTAGAGCCAAGGATCTCAGATGTTAGCCTGCATCCGAATTACTGGAAGGGCTGGTTAAAACACGAGCTGCTGAGCCCCACCCCAGAGACTGATTCTGCAGGGTGGGGCCTGAGAATCAGCATTTTTCAAGTTAACACATAATGCTGATGCTGGGGACCACACTTTGAGAACAAGTAGGTTAAAGTGATAATTCAGCTTATTACCAGCTTTCTGTGAGCTTGGTGAACACGTGTATACACTTATGTATCCATACTTATAAATATGTGTATCTGCAAATCAGTATGTATCTAGACATACATATGTATCATCTTTGGATTCTTATTTGACATTGAAGAGAAGCAAGTAGATTCTGAAAATGTTCAGAATCAGAACTGAATGTACCTGGGCTCCTACCCCTCATCTCCTTCTGAGTCTTCTTTCTGTCCCTGCTTCCCAAGCCCCTCCTGCCCTATGTTGCTGGTACACTCCCTGGGTGTTGAATGGTGAATCGGTCATGCCCAGGTGGCTGTCCCCTTTGGTCCCTCCAGTGCAGTCTCTACATTCTCTGTCTGGGCAGAGAGTAAAGCCAGGCACTGCTCATGATGTCACTGGGAGGCAAGTGCCTCTGCCATGTCATGTTGGGCAGAACTTGGGGTCGCCTCACAAGTGGAGACCAAGCCAGGAACTGAGGTAGGGAGAACTTTCCCCACCTTTGTCAGAGCCTCTGTTCATCCCCCCCACATCCCAGGACCCTAACATGTTTTCAGGGAGGTGGGGTGATTCAGCTGTGCCCACACCTATGGGGCTTTGAAATCCTGTTCATTCATCCATCCATCTATCCTTCCATCCACTTATTCAGAGGGTATTTAGCAGGTCCAGATTTTTTGATGAGACGGCAACTCTAAAGGGTAAGGCTAAATTTTTGTGATTCCATCGTGGAAAACTGTGGTGGACAAGAGCAATACCACGGAAGCAGTCAATTCAATAGGAAGCCCCAGCTGGACCCTTTATGAGCTGAGCGACTTTGGTGACATTCTCCGTTCAGTTTTCTCATCTGTACAGTAGAGGTGGTGTGCTTGTACCCATCTGATGGGGAGCTTTGGGAGGCACTGAGTTGATGCATGATGAGTGTTTGGACAAGGCTAGCACAGAGAAGACATTTCTGAAAAGGTAGCAGAGGTGGAGGAGTGCTTACAACTAGGGAAGATAGGAGCTGAGCGGGGAAACATTCAAGAGAAAAGATAGATACCTCTGAGTACTAGAAAGGCTAATGAGAAAAAGGAATAATGAAGAGGAGAAGAAGAGACCTGTGTTTACTACAGAGATGCTCCCCATTTGACAGGTGAGAAAATTGAGCCACAGGGAAGTAATGTTGGCAAGGTGAAGCCCCTCTTTTTTCAAAAACTGCATTTCCCTGTACCCTTTATTGTTCAGAAAATAGCAGTAATATGGAAGTGTGGCATCTTTAAGAAATATTCATGATCTTGCCAATTGCCATTGCTCTATGATTCATTCTGTTTTCTTTTCTTTTGGGTTTTTGGTAATTATATAAGCTCTGCATCTAAGTAACATACACACCAAAGGGAGCACAAATCACAGTGCACAGCTCAATCGATTTTCACAAAGTGAACATACTGCGTGACCAGCTCCCAGACCAAGAAATAGAGCATGGCTGGTGCCCCCGAAACCCAAGGGCTCCCTTCTTGTCACTAGCACCCCCGGGGTCACCGCTCTCATAACTTGTAACAGCCCTGGTTCATTCTGCTTGCTTTTAAGCTTTGTATAAATAGAATCGTATGTTTTATGTTCTTTGGTATCTGACTTCCTTTGTTCGCTATCATGTTTGTGAGATTCATCAATGTTTGTTCATTGATGAACTTTGTTCATTCTCCTTGCTCCATAGCATTTCATTCTGTAACTATTTTATGCCTGCATTTCACTTATACGTTCTCCTGTGGATGGCCAGCCATTGGGCCCCCAGTACTTTCAAAGGTCACCCCAGACTTTTAGCAGGCATGAGGAAGAATGTGATGGCACCAAATGCTAATCTCCGAAGCAACACATGTTTGAGGCCGGGCTCTTTGTGACCTATTTTGTCTGTTCTTTGCCTCATCTGGCCCTCTGAATAGCTGTCACAATGTTTGCATGAAGTACTATGCGCCATTCCATTCTTTTTTTTTTTTTAGAGAGAGAGAGGGGAGGGGGAGGGGCAGAGGGAAAGGGAGAGAATCTTAAGCAGACTCCCCACTGAGTGCAGAGCCTAATGTGGGGGGCCGATCCCAGGACCCTGAGATCGTGACCTGAGCCAAAACCAAGAGTCGGATGCTTTACCAACTGAGCCACCCAGGCACCCTCATGTGCCATTCCATTCTTACTTCATCTCTTCTCTCTCTATGTATATATACACATATATATAGATAGATTTTTTATTTATGAATATATATATACATAAATTTAAATATATACTTTGTTTAGTAGGGGGAGTCCTGGACTCATTTTCCTAGGAAAACTCATACTAGCCCATTCATTCTCAACTTGTGCAGTGTGACTATATATATATTTATTTATAAATATAAATTATATATATAATATATAAGTATATATTGCACGTGTTAATGTATAAAATCAGACTGCCCAAGTGAAGAGGCATTGGGCTAGTATAAGTTTTCCTAAGAAAAAGAGTCCAGGACTCCCCCACCAAACAAAGTGGGGAAGCAGAGTTGAGGATGAAATCAACAGTGTGCTGCAGGTCAGTATTCTTGAGCCATCCCCCTGGAACTGCTACCCCTCATTACCCCTGGACAAGAGCCGCAGTCAGGGGAGGATGGGGACTTCTAGGGGCTGCAGACCCTCTTAGCCTCAAGAGCACCTCCAGGGGAGGAATTAGGACAGCAGGGCACAGTGGGAGGAACAGGGCTGTGGAGCCTACTTACTAGCTAGGGACCTCTCTGACTCACCTTCCCCATCTCTGGAATAGGGGTACTCATGTCCACCTCAAATGGATGTTGTGAAGGTTCGATTTAACGTCCAGTGCCTGGCACGAGTGATCACGTGGTTTTCCCAGACATGTCCTATGTGCCCTATATCTTCTCTTTCTGTCTCTGGACCCAGCGTTTGCCCTTCTCCATTCTAACTTAGGCCTCAGGTACTTGATCTGTATGTATTACATCAACAGGCTCCCTTGCTCTAGGGCAGCAGAAGAGGGGAAGAAGAGAGGGAGGGTGGCAGTATTTAGCCAGCCTCATCTGCCCCCACACACCCACACACCACGCTCCTCCTCCCACTTTGGAGAGTGGTAACATCTCCCTTTCCTTGCCTCTTCAGGCCTGGGGCTGTAAGATCGCCCTGGCTTTACTGGGCATGGATATTGCAGTATCATTGGCGGTTTCCAGCATCTTTAATCAGACATCTGTAAATTGTTCCTTTATTAAGCTCTCCCTGGCCACCCAGTACCTCAGTGCCATCCATTTCCTGCCCAGATGCAGACTGATACATCCTAATGCCATGGTGTTTATACTGGGGAGGGTAGTAAACCTGTAAGCATGTTCTCTGTTGCAAACCGCCCCTCTTCATGACCGCCCCGAGAAAGCAAGCTTCTGAGAACCTTGCTGTCCTCTTTTCTTGAACTTCACCTCACTGAATGAATTCTATTGGGAGAATTATCTTTGTCAAGAACAACATTGGGGGTCGCCTTGTTTCCCTAGGGTCAGAGTAGGAAATTGTATGGGTGCATGGAGGTAATAAAACGGTTGAAAGTAGTGTGGGTGCCCACTGGCACATGGCCTTCCACCCTCCCTCCACAGCCCTTCGTCAGAGGAGAAATCCCAAGAGAAATCCTGTTCACAAACAATGCTTCTCCACACTCATTTCAGCTTGCTGCTGCATGGGACCTGTACACAGATAGGGGTCTTTTAGAGAAAATAAAAGAACATACTATGGTGCTGTAAAAGATTCAGTACATGCTGACTTGAAGTCATTAGTAAGAGTCTGGATCATTTTACTTCCTTACATTGAAAGCTTCCACTCCTAAGGAATTTCCCACTTCTACCTTGCATCTTATATGTGTGTAAGCATTTTTTAACTTCCCCAGTGGAGTCTGAAGTCCTTGAAGAAAAAACACTGTCCAAATATGGTTTTCATAATGTTAAAAACATGAGTCTGATACAAATATGAAAGGAATACATATCAAAAATTAATTTAATTAATAAGGGAGCTAAGATGCTAACGCCAGGTCAGAGGACTTGAGGAACACATATTTAAAACATTACTTAACAAAATCATAAGGATGTAAATTTGTAAGTTAGAAATAAAACTGATTAATGTCCTATAGGGCAATAAGTAAGCTTTCAGTTATTGTTTCTTTTTTTCCCTAGTTTTATTGATACACAATTGCCATATAACGTTGCATAAGTTTAAAGTGCACAACATAATGATTTGATATATGTATATACTGTGAAATGATCACCACAATAAGCTTGGTTAATATCCATCACCTCATGGAGTTACATGCTCCTTATGATGAGAATTTTTAGGGAATTATTTCTACCAAGTCAAAAAAAAAAATTGGGGCACCTGGGTGGTTCAGTTGTTAAGCGTCTGCCTTCGGCTCAGGTCATGATCCCGGGGTCCTGGGATCGAGCCCCACATCGGGCTCCCTGCTCAGTGGGAAGCCTGCTTCTCCCTCTCTCACTCCCCCTGCTTGTGTTCCCTCTCTCGCTGTGGCTCTCTGTCAAATAAATAAATAAAATCTTTAAAAAACAAAAAACTACTTATATTTCTACAGGATGAAAATGTACAGGTTAGCATGTAACATTTAGTCTGGGCCCTAATCAGTAGTAAATAATAGGTGAAACAAAGCTACCTTCTCCTGGAGAATTAGATAATCTTGAAGAGGCCTGTTGTCCTTCAGCCTGGTATGAATTGAGAGACCTGCAGACATCCTCTTGCTTTATTTCCAAGCTTTGGATAATTTGTCCTTCACAAGCGATATGCCATTGAACTATCTCACCCTCCGCAGAGCACCTGGCACAAAGTAGGTGCCCAGGAAGTGTTCGCTTAGCGAATCTAAGAAAGGAACAAACACCCCCGACCATTTATAAAGAAAGGTTAGCCAAGCTAAGCTGAGGGACCACAATCACCTGGTCTACCAGCTATCCACGTAAGGATCAAACAGTTTCCCTGGGAGAACAGACCAGCAGTCCAAATAAGAACAATCTGTATGGGCAGGTGGGGAAGCGAGCTAGTCCTGGTCTCTGCACGTCGGGCTGTAGTTGGTCTATGATGGCTCTATAATTGTTTTATAGTGTCAGTAGGGGTTCCCTAATAAATGGGCATTTGCTAGTTTCTGGCAGCCCACAGAGCTGTACAGGTGCATCATGAAAGTGAGAGGGGAGAACTGTTAAATCTCAGGTCTGAATCTTTGAAAAACCGGCAATAGGGCTGTTAACAAAGCAGCACACGTGATTGACGGAAGCGGTAGGCAGGGGGTTGTTTTCCAACAGATTTCACCCAGCTTGGCAGTTAGCAGGTGGAGAAGGTGAAGGTGTTCTAGCAATTGAAGATAGTAGTTACATTTTAGATATTTAGAACCATCAGTTTTTGTTTCATCTGCCCACCTTCAATTTGATGTTTTCAAGCATTTGGCGTAACATTTTTTTTTTTTTTGCATTGTTGGAAAATATATTTCTCCAGGACTAGTGTCTCCTGAGGACTCTGTTCCTAGGATGTCAGAACTGGATAGATGGAGGGGTTTTTTTGCAGTTCCCACTCCACCTCACCATGCCCATTTTACAGAAGAAATAACTGAGCTCTGAATTATTTAGCTTTTGCTGTAACAAGCCTCTCTGAATTCATTAGCTTAAAACAATGAACACTGATTCTTTTCCATGAGTCTGTGGATCAGCTCAGTGGCTTTTCTAGTCTGGGTTGACTCAGCTAGGGCTGGGTGGTCTAGGATGATCTCCATTTGAGTGGCTGGTCATTGGCTGGCTGATTGGGGCGGATTGCTCCGTTCCACATGTGTCTCATCATCCAACAGATTAGCCCAGGCCTCTTCACACAGTGGTCTTGGGATTACAAAGAGCAGCAAAAATAGACAAGCCCCAGTACACAAGCTCATTTCATTGGCCAAGCACTATGACAGTGTGGGAAGCATCTACCCAAAGCATAGATATTAAGAGAGTATTTGTAGACATTTTTGCAAACCATAGGCACAAAGGTACAGTAACCTGCCTAAGCTTACAAAACTAGATAGGGGCAATGCTAGGACATAGAACCAGGCCTCATACCTCCTGGCCTAGGCCCCTTCCACAGTACCATGAACCCTTTTCCAGGATTTCAAGGTAAAGGTCCAATTCCCTTTAAAACTTATTTTGGAGGTACTTGGAACATAGATTTATGGTAGGGTTCAGTGAAGGGTCTTGACTTTGGGTGTTGAAAGAAATACATCTTCTTGATTAAAATAATAATCTGGGCAAGTGTCCCCAGGGTTACCCCCACCCCAGGCCAGCCTCTGGGGGTCTGCCATCTAATGCTCTTTGGTTCTGCCTCTCAACAGCAGAACACCAGCCTTGACCTGGGCCTTGGAAGCCCCCCATTCCATGCGTCTCCTTGTCCTGTTTGACACCCTCCCACTCTGGCCAAGGGATGACTTAGATAGTTGGGCCACTTAGGCATGTTAATAATTTGGTGCCTCTTCAAATCAGGTCCTGGAAGATGGGTCCTGAACAGGTCCCCCTCTGTTTTCTTTGCTACAAATGGAGAAATCACGACTTGAAAAACCCTCAGTAATCCAGACTCATGAAATATTTGCTCAAAATTTGACATGGAGGGGAAGCTAAGCCCCACATGGCTAAAGGGCCCCCTGGTGGCCACCCTTGGCCTGTTCTCTACAGCCCTGAGAAGGTTAGCTCTGCCCTCAAACTCGGACAGCCCTCTCAGCAGATAAAACCTCCCTGTATCTTACTCTTGAGGAGTCTCACACCAAAAAGGACTCATCAAAGTGTGCCTTCTAGGCAGGTCCACCATTGCCTCTGAGAAAGGTTCTGGAAAATACAATTTCTCCATCCCCTTACATTTGCAGAGATGTTTTAGATGATGGGTGAAGGTTTCTTTTGGCCAAATTGGCTTCCGACCCTTAGGCTCTACTTCTTACATGTTTTCTTAGACTTGAAAGAATAATTTGTGTTTCACTTCTATTCATTCTTTAGCCTCACAGGACATAAAGGAAATGGGTCCTGGATAGTTCCCACTCTGTTTTCTTGGCCAGCAGTGGAGAGAGCACAACTTGAAAAATCACAAATAACACACACATTTCCAAGATCAAAGCTGTTTATAGCAGTATCAGAGACAAGCCAGTGGGGTATTGACTTCCATTTTGTCAGCCAGCCCCAAGAGCCTTCCATTAAGGAAGAAGCACAGGAGTGGGTGGCCTGCCATAGTGACCCCTTCCCCTGTGGAACCAGCTCCCTGCTCAAATGCAACTAGTTGACCATTCTTCATGTCTTCTAAAGCCTCGCCTGGGATCATCAGCAGGGTCATTCCTAGCCCTAAAACAGACATTCTTGCGATACATTCTGCCACTGTAATGTAAGATTCCTCAGCCATTAGTCAGGCTTTCAACAGAAGGATCCATACCCAACCGAGATGCCACACTCCTGCATTCTTGAAACATGATGTGCTTGTGTCACTCGCTCCCAGGGTCGTGTTCAGGCTGCTACAACAAAGATTGAAGCATATTTCTGGCCATTTCCCCTCTGCCAGGAAGTTGCCGTTCCGTGCTTGCTGTTAAATAAAGCCACTGATACGGTCTTTGCTCCTGCTGCCTGGAGGGGAGCAATTACCATCACACCCGAACAGAGAGAGCAGAAGGTGGCCAGCCTTGTCATCTGCATCTTCACCCGTGGGTCCTGCTTACTTCTTTCCGACACTTTGCAGACCAAGCCTCCACCACCCCCTACTGCCGCTCCCATAATGGTCTCGATGCTGTCTGCCCAACCAGGCCCTAAGAGCAAGTGCACCCCCCTAAGAAAGCCGACTTCACTGCCTGAAACTCATTTTGTTTATTCTGGTTTTCTCTTCCTAGAAGCGCTTGCTCCCCAATCATGTGTAAAGATAATCAGGGTGCCCTTTTATTCTTTTATCTCCCCAAACGGGGAAATTTTGCTCTTCCCTTTGAAATACCACCAGTGGCATTCTTGAACTTATTTTTAGATGCGTGGAAGTGTTCCAGACAAAAATCGATGCCTAGCACAGATAAAGCTCTGAGTTTTGAGTGTGTTTATCGTGGGTAGAAGAAAAACGGAGTGTTTTAATGTGAAAGGAGCATGGCCATATGCCTGAGTGCAGTATGGCTTCCTTTAATCTGGAAAAAGGAAACAAGCATTGTCGATAATAATATGCAGATGTCCAGCCCCAAATGAGGACATATTGCTAATTAGCTATATTGTTAGTATGTTTTAAGGAGAGAGGCTGCAGTGACATTAATTATAATCTCTGTTGTTTGTTGTTCAAAGTCTATGAGACCAAAAGCATTGCTAATAATATCTTCTTTAATATCTTCAATAGATGATGCCTAGATGGTTTTTTTCTTCAGAATCCCACATAAAAGCCACATTAGGGGTAATGAGGCCTGTAGCCTGAGCCTAATTAAAATGAAATCTAACTAGGCCCGTAGCCATCATTATCATCAACTAGTACTTATTGGGTGCCCCCTGAGCTTGTGGAATTGGAGGGTGTGGGCTTTGAGATTGCAGATATGCTTGTGCTTTGCCCTCCAGAAATTTGCCATCCCATCTGCCTCCAAGAAGTCTGCCTGGTTGTGTTAATCTGGGAATAGTTACCACAGCCTTGTAAAGAAAAAAAAAAAAAGGCACTAAAACCTTCCTAACCAGCCACCAATTTGTGCCTCTTCTGGAGGTTCTGGAAATGGTCAGATAAGCCTTCCCCCCCACACACACACATACCAGTCTTTGGTAGATGTTTGCAGAATAGGGCAGGTGCCTATTTGAAGACTGGGACAATGATGCTTAGCACACGTTTCCCAAAGGTGGACCCATCACCCATTTCCACATCTTGATTGCCTCCCTGTGAGCTGATCACCCTCGTTTGCCCTGTGTCCCCCCAAAAAACTTCTCCCTCTCTGTCTGCCTATGCCAAATGGCCAGCTGGAAACTCTGAACATTGTGACCACTTTGACCTCGAAGGGGCTGCGGCGACCCTCGCTGGTCGCGAGGATAGCCAGAATGAGCAACTCCCCGCCATGCAGTGGCTGGAGGCAGTGGTTGGGCCAGTGATGTCCTGGGAAGAAAGGACGCAGATGATAAAGCATCTGGCTTATCATCTTTGAAACTGTCCCCAGTCTACAGATGGGAGACATTTTTCTTCTCTGTTCATCTTGGTAGAGCCTTCCCAGGGGCATTCAGGACCAGCTACTGAGAGCTGGGAGGAGGGAGGAGATCCCAGAACCCCATAGCTTCAGAAGCCTCCAGATGACCCAGAAAATGCCACCAGGGAAGTGATGGCCTGGTGGAAAATCACAACACTATGACAGAAAACTTTCAGACCAAAGGTTAATGGGTTGAGATCTCTGTGCTGGGCCTGACGTTTATATTCTTTAAATCCGTGATATCTTACTAAGACCGCAGAGTGGCCCCACTCCATCCCAGCTCGGATGCCTTTTGGGTCTCCATGCCAGGCCCTCCCACGCCCTGGGGAGCCTGCACCCATTTGCTTTGCCAGGACTGTGGGCTCCGCTGGCCCACCCACCCCCACCCTGCTCTGTGCTTTGCACCTGCTTCACTTGCTTCACTTTTGCTTGCCTCTGCAGTCTCGGCTCAGACATTATTTCTTCAGGCAAACCTTTCCCTATTTTTAACACCAATGTTCCAAGTAACGAGTGTCATAATTCCTACCTCAAATGGTGACAGTATTTTCCATGCTTTCTCTTTTGTGTGTATCATCCTAAATTCATGGATTTGCATGGATTTTATGTGCAGTGGTAAGCTACAAACAATTTGGGTTTGTTTTGACACCCAAATTGTCTAATCTTTGTGCAGAGGGGACCCTTTAACCTGGTTCCTGTGTTCTTTTGGGAGGGCACCATTAACCACTAAAAGCTTCCTCATTTTCTGGCGCATCCAAGTATCCCAAGCTCTGGAATCAGCGGGCCATTTGTCCAAGGGGCTCTGGTTTCTTTTCGTGAGGGCAAACTCCTTGAAATTTAATGATAGGATTTTAAGACAACTTAAAGGAAATATTACATTACACAGTGAGGAATACACTTGAGAAATGTAATATACAGATGCTGACACAATGAGAAGACTCTGTAAACGTATGGGGAAGGGCAGAGATGGCAGAATGGGCATATGTAGCCTGGCTGCCACTGTGAAGTTCACCACGATGACTCACTAAATGCCCTGTCGGTACCTCTGTGCGCTGCCGATTATGTGCATTGCACAGAACCGAGCACCCAGCTTTGAGTCCCTTCACTGAACAGGGCTTTTCCCTTTCCACTGGTAGTCACAGCTCTAATATTGAGTCACAACAGGGAACGTGGCTACTGGTGCTGCAGCATTGTCAACGTTAACATTAATGCTCGGGGCTGTGGTAAAAGAAGTTCAGAGGTCACCAGTCCAGGATTCCTATGATGGCTCTACCCTGCCATCCCGGACCCAGGCTCCCCTATCTTTCCGCTCAGCCATCTTTAGAGACTAGCCTTCAACCTCATGACTGCCAGCAGCCTCATTCACTTGAAGCACTTGTATCTGCATTCCAGGTAGGAGAAAGTATAAGAGAGAAAAGCAAAAGGTAAACTGACCGCCTCCCACCCGGCAGTCTCATCCAGCACCTTCTGCGCACATCTCATTGGGTGGAACTGCGTCACGTGGTTGCTCCTGGCTGCGGTGGTTGCTGGGAAATGTAGCTTTAGCCAGGTACAGTGCCACCTGACAGGAATACTGAGTAAAAATGAATGAATGAATGAATGAATGAATGAATGAATAATAGGGGGATAGAATTGGGTAGGCAATTGCAATATCTGCCACAATACTGCCATCTAAGGCAAAATACATGGCTCGCATTTTATTATTTTATCATAGTTGTTAACATTTTATTACTTTTCCCCCCCATTTTAGGTAAGAATAGTAGTAAAATAACAGAGGGACAGGACAGACTTTATGCACAAAGATGGGGAGCGTCAAGTAGTAGCTATATAATTTGGTCACTGTAGATCGCCTGCCTCAGCTGTTGAGCAGTGCATGTGTATAAAGCATATAACAGCCTTAGTGCTTCGGTTCCTCTTTTTATTGGTAATCCCAGCTCCAGAGAGAACAGTGCGACCAGAGCTGCAGCACCGATTGAAGATCAGCTCAAAGATGCATTATGGGTAAAGAAATGTTTTCTCAAGCTAAGCCAACCTCCTCATGTCATGTGAATTTAGGCAAAATGATCCTGCAGCACCACAGAAAGCATGGCGACGTTTCCTTTCTTTAGCTCCTGGACTTGCGCAAAATAATGCCTTCAGAAAAGAGCGTTTGCTTTTCTAAATAAAACACAAACTATTTAAAATCTTCATTTTGTGGTCCACCCTTCCTGAGAATCTTCACTCTGCTAGCTTAACTTAAGTAGGACATTCAGCGGGTGAGCTCGTTGATAGAGATGGAGTGATGGCCATCAACCAAGACCTCCCGGGGAGGGGGGGGGTGGCTCTGCAAGGAAGATGTGCAGTGTGTTCCCCCAGACAAAAGATGAAGAAAAGGCTTTCTCCTGCATTGTTGGTGGATCCTGTTTGCTGCCTCCCACCCCAGACGTAAAATTGAGATTTTCAAAATAATGGCTACTCCCGAAACTTGTTATTGATTGAATAAAGTGGAGTTTCATTTTATATGAGCCATTGTAAGACATCCTTCTATCCTAGGGCTTCCAGTTTCTGGAAATTTGGGGCCATGCCATTGCTGAGAGCCAAGGTTTCCAGTTAAATATGTTTTGATAAAGATGCAAGAGGAATTCAGATATTCAGAGATTGTCATTAGTGTTTCTTTATTACTTCCCATCTTCCAAATGCTTTATGAACACTAAGCTTGTTTGGGGCATGGGTGGGGGTATTGGGAAAAGATGGAGAAATGCCACAATTGTGTGCAGAACTCAAGCCAAAACATACTTTAGCCCCAGTCTATTCCCGGCAGAGGATCTTTTGGCCTGAGCTGACCAGCCGATTGCCCTAACTCTACACTTCTCTCTCTCTCTCTGTCTCTCTCTTTTTTCATGTGTAGACGCAACCCAACTGAGTTGTCTTGACCATCCTGCTGGGACAGCATGGGACTCTCCTTATTATCTGCTGTTTTACATGGAGGATCATTGAGCCACAGAGAGTTTAATGGGTTTTCTTGGTCCATGGCTAAGCCAGGATCACTCTGTGGTGGTATATCTCCTACCAAGAAATTCCAGAGTCATCCCAAGAAACCAATCAGATTCAGTCCTTGGTTTTTGAGCCATCTCAACAAAATGCCAAATAGCATTTCCTATCTCTTCTCCTAAAATGTGATTTTTAAGAGTAGAAAGTGTACTTCTTCACAGGGTAAAGGAAGGAGAGCTCCATTTTGAACCCAGTTAAGCAGTGTGTCCCAGTTACTACAACAAAGTTAGGGCTGGATATGCAGGCAATCCCTGAAGCAATTGGCAAGCAAGCCTTGGTTCCCTTCTAAGAGTTATACTCACAAATCCTCTGCAAGAAATTCTCTATGAGAATCCAACTGTGCTCACTAACACTGTTGGAGAAGTTTTAGGGTTGGGGATCCAGGAAGAAGAACAAGAGAACAATTGCCTTCAGTCTTCACTCCTTGGACTATGATAGAGAGAACTCTTATGTTGAGGGAAGACTTAGCATGCTCCTCTCTCTCTCTCTCTCCTTCCCCTGCTCTCCTTCCCTCCCCTCCCCCCCCCCCATGTGCTGGGCTCAGTCTCAGCATAATACATTTGGCCCTCATTGCATTGAGCAATGCCCGGGAATGCCAGGGCAACTCCCTTTACGAGGATGTGCCCGGAGACAAAAACCATGGCAGAGAGGGGCCTGGAAAGGTGAACAAAGACACTGCCCTTGGCCACATTTCTTGAGCAAAAAAAGGAGGGCAAGCAAAAACATGATGACGAGCATTCAGGTTCTCCCCGCTGTGTAACTCTCTAACTGCATGTTTTAAAGAGGTGAGAGCAGACAGGCTATCTCTGTCTTGCACTTGCAGGGAAGGGTGCCCCAGGCCCTTGCCAGAATCTCTGTCTGGGGAAGGGTCAGTGTGCAGCCTGGTGGTCCCTTGCCCTCTTGGCATATTCACCAAGGTGGTCTCTGCACCAGCACGTTTATTCCTCAGCTCCATTTCTGTTTAAACGATATAGGAAAGATTCATGCCTTCAGATTAACTCTCTAAGAAGATATTTATCTGCTACATGTGTTTCATCCTCTGGCCGTTCTTGACCTTTGGTACTCAGAGTCGGGAGTGTTTTGATACCAGATGTAACCCTTTGGCTGGGTCAAAGGCACCTTGGTGGGGCAGGGAGTGCGTGTGGAGACAGTGTGCTAGAATATACACTCCAAAACCCCAAAACATGCCCAAGAATAACAAGAGCATTAACCACTGACCCAAACGCTGGTGAAATTCTATCTCTACATCTCCCTTCACCAGTAAACATGAAAATGCTATCCCTGAAGGGATGGAGGAAGCCACCAATGAGAGGTCCAGGGAGAACAAGAGGAGGAGAAGGGCTGGTTTGGGAAAGAAGTCCAGCAACTTCTACACTCTTCAATCACTACAAAAATTTTACCCAAATGACAACTAAATAGAGACATTTTTTACTAGCTGGGAAAAACAACAGACTTGCACTTTTCTTTTCAGAATAAAGGCATTAAATTTCAAAATGCCTTCTTGTCACTTTTTCTTTGGCTATCCCCATCTCTTCCTCCTCATCACATACTGTCTTCCCTCCTTCACTCCATACCAGCCTCACTGGCCTTCTTTCTGTCCCACAAAGAGGCCAAGTTCATCTCCAGCTCAGGACTGTCTTACTTGCTGTTTCCTCTGTGAGAATGTTCCTCCCCCAGATTGCAGCAGGTGTTCAGGTCTCGCCTTCCCAAGTAAGTTTTTCCCCAGCAACCTGTCTAATGTTGTCCCTGGCCACTG
This sequence comes from Leptonychotes weddellii, assembly GCF_054177405.1. Classification (NCBI taxonomy): domain Eukaryota; kingdom Metazoa; phylum Chordata; class Mammalia; order Carnivora; family Phocidae; genus Leptonychotes; species Leptonychotes weddellii. Next base: position 34,096,697 of record NC_138378.1, read on the forward strand.
TCCATCATGTTCTTCTTTCTTCTTACCAGTCACCACTTTCTGATCTGATTTTATTTGTCATATTTATTATTTTGTTCCCTCAATTATTTGTACACATTAAGAGAATAGGGCCCATGCCTTGTTCATTCCTCTATGTCCTGTGCCTAGAATGTGGCTGACACTTGTTGACTGGATGGATGGAAAGATGGATGGATGGATGGATGGATGGATGGATGGATGGATATAGTCAATGATTTGGCTCAAGCATTTTATCCAGTTTGGTCAGATCTTTTGTTCCATGGCCTGCACCAAAGAAACAAGCTCTGGACACGGGGGCTATAACTAATGCCAGAGTGATTAATTAGTTGAAGCTATTAGAAGGAAACCCTCATTTGATTCCAGTTCTGAATGAACACCTATTCTCCTCCAAAATAGCACTTTCGTGTTGATGTGCTTCAATGTGTAATAAATATCCCATAACATCTTAGTCCTCAGAAAATTCCCAAGTAGCAGGCTGGGAAAAGTTTCTTGATGATTTGACTTTTTGAAGATGGAGTAACTAAACCAAGGGGAGTGAAGATGAATTGAGAATACCATTCTGGTTTAATTCCAGCCACGTGAATTGTCTTTGCTCTTGAATTTAATGGACTGTTAAGGGGGGTATTTTCAAATCATGTGCCTCCTATTTATTTGTCCGTTTGCTTGTTTGTTTGTTTGTTTGTTTTAGAATAACCTCCACATGGAAAGTGATGCTACATCAGAAACGAGCTTTCCTTTCTCCAAAGAAGCAGCAGGGGAACATCTGGACCACCAGGCTGCACACCAACCCTTCCCCAGACAGCGATTCCGGCAACAGCCTGGGCACCCTTCACTGCAAAGAGATGGCCCCAGATCCTTTCTCCTTGATCTACCAAACTTTCCAGATCTTTCCAAAGCTGACATCAATGGGCAGAATCCAAATATCCAGGTAACGTTCAAGAGTTGAAAGGTGGAAGAAAATGAAACAGTCTATCTTTTTGTGTCCCGATCTGATTCCAAAGCAACTACTACCTCACCTCACTTTTTTTCTCACCCCCTTACGAATCTGGTTAGCAATCATATCATCTCTGTAAGAGCAGTGTTGTACTGCATCTGTGTGACATCCTTGATTGGGAGATGCACCCTTATTTTATGCACCACTAAAAAAAGAAAACACTGATAATTAAAGTAGGACACACCAAGGATTACAATACATCCTGCTCTCAGAGATGTTGAAATGTAAAAACAAAGCAAAATTATATGCCCTGAAATTGATAAAATATGGTAGCTGTAGAAAAGGGCCAATTTAACATGGAAAGCACACTCAGCAAAGTATAGTATGATTTCAAAGGTACTCAAGAAGGCAAGCGCTCAAATATCTCTTAGCTTGCCTCAGACACCAGCAACTCCTTCAGGAGGTGACAACACTTCAGTTGCTCTAAAATGTAAATGACTGGTTCAAAAAGTTGGATGAGAGGAAGGGAGGTGAGAACAGAAGTTCCTAGGGGAGACATGAATCTGTACCGCTAAAATGGGCTGGGATGAAGCTGAAGGAAATGGGAGGTTAGGGAAAAGTGTGTGTGGGATTAAAAATAATAACCCTCATCTATGCTGAAATAGACATGCTTTACAAAGCAAATGTTGATCTGATTTGACTCTTCCAGCACCCTCATGAAGGAGATGCACAACGTCATTTTTCCATTATCAGTAAAGCAACAGGTACTCAGGAAGTTCCTATTTGGTTTGCCCAAGGTTACATGGCTAGTAAAAGTGGTTGGAGTTCAAATCTAGGCTCTTGGGCTCCTGAGAATAGTCACCCTACCAATCCATGTTTCAGAGACAAACCTGATTTTGATTTTTGCTTGTACTTCATTCTGTGTCTTCCCAGAGATGGTGCCCGTGATAGCCAAGGAAGAGGACTAGTCAACAAGTCAACCTCATCCCTGTTGTAGCTCCTGTCCTCATTTGCCTGCTTCCATACCCCTAAGCTTTGTTCTTGATTCTTTTCATTTGGGAAAGGGTAGCATTTTCTTATTCTTCCCCTCTGCCTCAAATTCCAATTAGCTTACATGGCTGAAAGTTCCTGAACCTGACCTCAGAGCAATTGATCCTTAATTAAGTTAACTGTCCCTCTCTCCAGACTAACATTCTCTGCATGACACCATTTTAGATCAGATTTCCTTGGTCAGAGTTGTTTTGCTCATCACACCAGTGTCATAGTGGCTAACAAATGTCACTGAGACCATGCCCCAATTAGAATGTTGACCAGCTCCTACTGGGTATAAACTGCTGTGTTAGGGTTATGGGAAAGTAAGAAGTGTACGACCTTCTCCATCTAGGAGATGACATAGGTATGAAGGTCCCAGCTACCACCCAAGACAGTGCCAAAGGGAACATGGAGACAGAGGAGGAAAAATGCTATGTTCCATTGTAAACAGGTCTGAATAGGCAGGAAGAAGTAGGGCAGGATAATGTTGAGGGTCCAGAAATGAAAAATGTTCGGAGGTCACTCTTTGATGACCCATGAACAGAAATCACTGCATGCACCTGTTAACATTTCCAGGGAGTCTTGTATTGTTCTAATTGATTAATTGGAAAAACAGGCCTTTTGCTCCACTGTTCTCTCTCCAGGAAGTGGTTACATGGCTCTCTGCTAAAGAACAAAGGATCCATTTAGGGGAGGTGCAGATTGGCAAAAAAAGGTGCAGACATCTCCTTACTGTTACTCGACAGTGCTCCCCATTGGGCCTTTACCTACAGGAAGTGATTTTTTTTTTCTTTGTTTATAGATTTTATGGTTTCAGGACCAGACCACCTTCACTCCAAGGGAGCTTAGGCCATGCCCAAAACAATTTTAGGCTTGCTGTGGCTCACATTTCCCCCCGCACAGGTGGGAAATGACACTGTGGGGTTTAATGCTGAGGATTGAGCTATTAATGTAGTAGATTTAAGAATTTCTTTTTTTAAGATTTATTTATTTATTTGAGAGAGAGAGAGAGAAAGACACACAGAGAGCACAAGCAGGGGGAGAGGCAGAGGGAGAGGGAGAAGCAGACTTCCCGCTGAGCAGGGAGCCCCACATGGGGCTTGATCCCAGGACCTGGAGATCATGACCTGAGCCAAAGGCAGATGCTTAACCATCTGAGTCATCCAGGGGCCCCAGATTTAAGAATTTCTTATGTTAAGTTACAAGAAAATGCCTGGATGCTGGGAACTGAAGGTTACAGGGAGAGTGTCCTCTCATTGGAAAGTTACTAAGTACATGGGGCTCTACCTAAGAACCAAATTTGGAGCAGAATTTCTCAGGATCCCCTGCCTCTCTCCTAGATAAATCCATGAGTCTGGGATTCCCCAGACCTCACTTGGGCCTTTTTAAAACATGAACCTAAATGTCAGAGAAGAACAGTGGTTGAAATCCTTAGGCCCAGGAAACCCAGATTCCTTTTCCAAACAGAAGGACAGGGCAACCGTGAAGTGCTAAGCCCTCTACAGCTCACACGATGGATCAATCTGTGCGTGAAGTCAGTAAAGCACCCAGGGTTCCAATTCATTTTAAATCATCCTCATCTATGTTGTTTAGCCGGATGGGAAGTGAAGAATGCTCTGGAACAGTTCCACCTGGCTTCCTGAGGGTGAGGGGCTGTTGGAGTTGGTGGATGTGGAGAGAACTAGAATGAGCCAAAGGGGCAGAAAATGGAGGTGAGTTATGAGAAGGCCACACACGAGAGTCTGGCAAAGGCTCTTGCACTTTTATAAAAGGCAGCTTTCCTCTGCACTGTCATGAAGGTAGGACTACAGAGATGGTACAGGTGGAAATTATTTGCCTTGTCCCCTCTGAGACCCCAAGGCACACGTTTACATAGACTTACAACAGGGGCAAAGTAACAATCAGTGCTTTGTTTTCACTCTATCTTACCATCACCCCAGCACGGGAACAAAAACTCGCCTTCGGGTGCTGCTTCAGAAAGGGAGGCTTTGGAACACAGGTTGGGAAGAGGACAGGGCCGCTCCTGGATGTCCTCATCCCTTTCCTGAGTTGGCCTTTGGACAGCAAAGTTCACCATAGCTCCCAAGATCGTAGGCTTCCCCATAGCTGCAAATATCAAAGTTATGGGCAGAATGGATTCAACATTTAATGGTGCACCAACCCAGATCCTGTTAGAGTGCAAAGCCCATGAAGACTAAAGTACTACCACCTTTCTGTCCACTGCCTAGACAGGCCACTCCACGTCTGCTCTGTACAATCCTCATGGCTGTTAGCCTTCCACAGGCAAGTGGGGTGAGGGGGAGCAGCCTATGTTTTACTGATCTGATGACCTGTTGGCCCTAAAGAAAAGAAAATTGAGCTGTATTTCTGGCCTTCTCTTTCTGGAAGACCACAAAGGTCACTCAGAAAGATGTTCAAAGAAAGAATGAAGCAGCTGCTCTCCCTGAGAGCCGCAGCCTAGGCCTGTGTGTAAGTGTGTGTGTGAGTGTGCATACACAAGCACACACACACACACAGCGCTGGCTGCTGCAGCCCCATGCACCACTGCACCTGAGTAAACCAGTTCCCTGGTGGTCCTTTAAAAGATGAGGTGCTTTCTAAAAAGGGGGTGATGGGTTCTGTGTTGGCAGCCCTTACCCCTTCCTTACAGCACTGATCTTTTGTTGAAATGCACTGGTTTGACACGGGGCGGTTCAGCCAAGCAGACAGCCCCAGTGATCACCCAGGGCCGTCAAAGCATTTTCTTTCCCTGGGGAGCAGAGTGAAGACAGGTGAAGGGCGCATCAGTGGGTCGGCTTCCGCTGCCAGGGCCCTTGGCCTTGTCTCCCCCCTCCCCTGGCAACCTGCCCCTCGCCCCCACCTAGCTGTCCTTCACTGAAGCCGGGGAGCTGAACAGGAATTTGATACCCTGTCTCTGAACAACACCCCCATCCCCTCCAGTGTCTGAAAAAGTTTCCCACGCTCTAGGCCTAGGGTCTGCCGTCCCTCCTGCCAAATAACCCACACCTTTCCAGAGTGACATTGCTGAGCCTGCACAAGGGGTCACCTCCCTCCTGGACCTCTTAACTTTGGGGAAGGAAAATCCGTTAAAAAGCCCAGCTTTTTGGAGCTTTTTTAAACCCCCCTCCCCTCCAAGCCAGGTGGGACTGGCTTAGGGCTGTGGAAGTGAGTGGGAGGCACAAGTTAGAAAGAAATAGCCTCAAACTCCTGAACCCAATCTCCATATTAAATCTGAAACAATAGTAGAAGTTGGATTTTGTTAAAAATAAATCAATCAATCATTCAGGAAAGAAAGGAAATTCTCCCAGGACACGTTAGACTCGAACTCTAGTCTTGTTGGCTGGGTGTTTGGTCTGCAGCTGATGGTCAGATAGCAAAGACAAAAGTCTCTAAAATAAGCTCATTTTTAGGCTTTACTGCATCAATTCATTACCACAGTAGCTATTCACAACCAATTATTTCTCTTTTCTGGATCAAGCCGAGGTTAGTATTCATTTCAACCAATATACTTATTTCTTTTTTTCCCATTGAGGGGGACTTAAAATAGTCATCTACAGATCTTTTTTCCCCTTGCAAAGACTTATTTACATGGCCATCGGCCTCTTGAGTGCCACGGATACAATCAGATGGGTTGGCCACAGGCTACAAATGTATGTGCTTCTACTTTTGATTCCCCCCCCCCCTTTTTCTCTAAACTACTTTTGGAACGGCAGCTCTGGCCAACCAAGAACCAGGAAATCTCTGTGCCCAAAGCATGGCCCCACATACGTCTGGGACAAGCCTGTATTGTGGAGATTCTCACGGGGGCATATTGTCCAGCACATGAATGACAGAGCCCACTGACCTGCACTTGAGATCAGGTGCCACCACCGTGTCTGCCAGGCTTGGCCACAATGGCTTCCTGCCGGTTACTGGGCCTCTCTGTGCCTCATTTTCCTTGTCTAAAAAATGGGCATGATAATACTACCCATGAGTACCTCTGCAGTACCACTACACAGAAGCAGGGGTTGTTATGAGGATGAAGTGAGAGCATCCATGTGAAGCACCTCGCAAGAGGGACAGGTATATGGTAAGCTTCCCCAAATGAGTGGACGCAGGCTGGTGATGACCATAGATTGAGATGACAGATGAAACGTGTAACATAATTGGGAATCACAAGAGCTAGTGTTGAGACCAGCTCTATACCTTCCTCGCTCTTCACCTCAGGAACGTGAGTTCTCCATGCCAGTTTCTGTGCCTGAAATTCAAATCTAACTTGTGGAGAACAAGCAGTAATATCTGGGCCAGCACGCTGCAAGTCTCAAAGCATTAACCACCGTTAGCTGGGTTACCATAGTTGTTTTTAGAGCATCAGTGAGTCTGAAAGGAGGGGATGATATATCTCCATAGTCCATTTTGTGCCCTTTCTGCAGCGATTGTCAAGGAAGGAGGAGTGGCATAATCCCGGGCCTTTCACTGGAGATTTGTTTTCTTGTCCTTGGATGCTCTGTGCTCCTGAGGAAATCACTTCACCTTAGGGCTCACGTTCCTGTCTGGGAAATACTGACCCATGCCTACCTAGTCACCATAGCTTTCAAGGCTTAGAGGACTGAGCTAAGAGATTGTAGAAGATTCTCCTGAGTTGAGGTCAAGGCTTCTGTATTCTCAGTCATTCATTGAATAACCAGTAGACTTTTGAGACTGAGTGTAAAGTGTTTGTTTCTAATAAATGTCTTAACTGTCAAGAGGAGGAAAGAAGTTGGTAACACTTCATAGGATCTTATCCTCATTTCCCAGTTTTGGACACCAAACTGGCAGCTATTTTGGACTCTTTCTCTCTCTCTCTTTTTTTTGGGGGGCTGACAAGATCCTGCCAGTTGTTGGACTTGGGTCTTTTGAAAGAGTTCTCTTGCTTGTACTATCTTGACTCATGGTATGGAAGTCCAGAAGAAATAAATATACTAAGACACCTCAATTATGTGTATAAAGGAAGAGAAAGGATGGTAAGGTCTAGCATCTTTATTGGCTTGGAAATCTGCTGTACTCACTCCCACACCTTCAGCTCATCACATCGAGTATTGTTTAAGGCATCTTTATCAACACATTCTTTGATGCTAAAGAACATGTAAACAGAATGAGAGCAACAGGAAATATAAAACTAATCCCCGCCATCCGAGAAGCCACTGATCATGCTCATTAAGTTTCTTTAATTGGATGCCTATAAAATTTCAGGTTCAGGATTAGATTTCTTCTTTTGATATCAGTATGAGATTTCCACATTATTAACTGTAGGGAAGGGTGGATTCTAAGGTTTGTGGGGGTTTTTTTTTTGTTTTTTGGGGCTTTGTTTTGTTTTGTTTTTAATTCAATTGGGGCAGTGGCCAGAAATTAAAGGGGAAAAAGAAACCTCTAAGCTGTTGAGATTTAGTCATTGATATAGTTTTTGGAGTAAATTTGTATTTTGCTACTTATTGCCTGGCCAGGCAACAAATCTATTTTGTTTGGATCTGAGCAACGGTTTGGAAAAAGAAATCGTATTGACGGTAATAGCTTAAATCATGAAATTGTTTTTATTCCCGGCTTGGAGAAATTGCAGGGCACGTTTTGCTTAGGCAATCCCTTTGACTCCAGTCTGAATACAAACGAATACCAAAACTGTTGGGCATGTTCCCCCTTATCTTCTACCCAGAGACTGATTTCATTACCATAATTGCAGGCTTGCCTGGCTCTTGGCAGCTTCTCCCCTCCGAGACCCTTAATAGCCTTACAGACGATTGTTGCGGCTCAGTTGTTCTGTCTGTAGGCAGAGGGGGACGAGACTGCAGAGGAGAAGGGTTATGTCTCCAAAGGCTCAGCATTGCCCCGTCACTGCCCGGCTCGGTTCTGCCCCGCCCAGCTTCGCACTCCTGGGACACTTGTCCTTCCAGAGTTGCGTGTGGGTCCCAGTCACTCTCCAGCGACCAGACATTCCAACAAACAGCAGTGATATAAGACATATGATTCCCTTTTTTCCCCTTTTTGAAAGATTTCTAAAAGTTCCATAATTACTTATAAATATGCAAGGGATGCTTACAAGAGTGGAGAATTGTGATTGTGCAGAATAAAGCCAGTGTTACCCATCTAGGCATCCCACACCAGAAAAAAAGATTCCCTTGGCTGGCTGCAGCCAAGGACACTCCGGGACTGACGGCCATACTCTTGACCTTGTATCTGGACCACACAAGGTCACAGCCCTGGCCCGGCATCGGCCCGGCAACTTCCTTGGAAGGTCAAAGTAAGGAGAATTCAAATCTCCCCATGCCTAGCACACAAGGAAGGGGATGTTTGTCTCAGGGATGGGCACACCCTGGTGCAATTTGGCAGAGCATCCCAGCAACTCTATCAGATGTTGGGTTAGGGCAAAACTGGAAACGCATCTGCCCAGTACATCTTGCGCTGATTACTCAAAGCACATGTTTCTGATTCATTTGCACGCAACTCATCCAGGGGGTGTTGCAAGGGCTATGTGATGGCCAAAGGAACCCAGCGAGTCTTTTATTATATTTTTTAAACAAGTTTCTCTACGTTGTCTCTCAGAGCCAAGAAACTGCATTCTTCCAGCCCTGTGACTTCAAAACTAGGCTCTGTAAATTCGAGAGCAAGTTCTAACCTTGGCTTTGGAATTCTCTGTTCTGACCCTGAGGGTCGGTTGAGGAGTGTGCACACAGGGTCAGGATATGGGATGAGTGAAAGCCACAGCTGTGGATCTTGAGGACCTTGTGCTCACACCTCTACACAAGCTGAGGCAGCCAGCCCCCACCAGCCTCTGTGGCCTTCGTGCCCCTACTTGCAGGGGACAGTACTTCTGTGACTTTTTGGAAGGCAGGGTGGCAAAGCTGTTAAGAGCATGGGCTCTGGGGCTCGACTATCCACATCTGCCACTGACCAGCTGTGTGAGCCTTAAACAAGTTGTTAACTTCTCTGTGAAAAGCTAACCTGTTGCTGTCTAGCAACCAAAACTTCACAGCTTGAAGCGATGACCATCGGATTGCTCACGGTCCTGTGGGTTAGGAATTTGAACAGGGCTCAGCCAGTAGAGCTTGTCTCTGGTCCACATGGTGTTGGCTGTGATAACCCAACGGGGCCGAAGCATCTAAGGTGGCCTCACTCACATGACTGGGGCCCTGGAGTCAGCCATTGGCTGAGGTACCTCAGTTCTCCACCAGGTGGCCTCTCTCTCCACGTGGTCTCTATGTGTAAGGCTTCCTTACCCTAGTGGTAGGAACATTCCGAGAGAATGAGAATGGAAGCTGCAAAACCTTGTCACAGTGTCACTCCTACCATATTCTACTGAACAAAGTAAGTCACAAGACCAGGCCAGAATGAAAGGGAGAGGAAATCACTTCTTAATGGGAGGCGTAGCACATACCTACAAGGATGGGTTGAATTGCTGGGGCCGTCTTTGCAGATGGTCAACCATAGGGGCCAATCAATAGTACCAACCGTATACGGTTGTTATGAGGATTAAATAAATCAATATATGTAGGGCATTTAGAACAGTGCCTGGTACAGACTTAGTGCTCAATAAGTGTTTGGTTTTATTGTAATTACTCTTGTGTTACCTCAGGAACACATATAGTACATGTTTACTCCTTGAATTAAAGACTTCCCCACAATGTAGTTTTCAGTAAATCAGTAACTCCAGTGATGACCTGTATCCTCCCAGCCTGAGGCCCATGTACATCAGTCCTATCTGGTCATGGGCCCATTGGGCCATCTCTGGGTGTTTTCCATCCTGCATCCCCATGTAGTTTCAGCATTCCTCCATGAGGGACGCATCCATCATTTCTCTCTGCTCTCTTAGACTTTCTTCCGAGGGTACCTAGTTTGGAGGCTGTAGACTCCTCTTTGACTCTGGCCTGTTCTGAATTCTTCAGGTCACCATAGAGGTGGTGGACGGTCCTGACTCTGAAGCAGATAAAGATCAGCATCCAGAGAATAAGCCCAGCTGGTCAGTCCCATCCCCCGACTGGAGGGCCTGGTGGCAGAGGTCCTTGTCCTTGACGAGGGCCAACAGCGGGGACCAAGACTATAAGTACGACAGTACCTCAGATGACAGCAACTTCCTCAACCCCCCCAGGGGGTGGGACCGTCCAGCCCCGGGCCACCGGACTTTTGAAACCAAAGAGCAGCCAGAATATGGTGAGTTTACCACTCAGCGATACAAAATTGGTGGGGAGAATAAATGAGGATGATGAGACCTAATGGACATGGAGCCAAGCAAAACCCAGTTTACAGTATGTGGTTTTGGGTCTTCTATGAGGCATACCTCATAAAGATTTTGTTCCACAGAAGCCCCAAGGAGGCACCAACAGCCACATCTTTCCGAAAAGACTATAATTTTTAAATCATACCAATTATCCTAGGAGAGAATTTTTTTTTTAGTTAGGGGTCTTTGAGGTTCCCCCCAGGTTTTGGTTTTATTTCTAACAATGAAGAAGTTGCCAAATTAACTTCCTTGTATATTTCATACTAAAAATCAGCTTAGTCCAAAGAGATGTGTCCAGCTGCTTCCTTGCTTGACATTGGCAGTGGAGCATCCCGTGGGAACCCACAGGAATGCGTGCTTCGCGGGTTGTCAAAGGAAGGCTTCCCCACCAATAAATATCAAGATGCCAAGTTGGGACTTCCAGTTCCCCATGTTTTTAGAGTAGGAGAGGGGAGGTAACAAGCACCTTACAAATTCAGTGACTTAAATAATAAAAATCCCTTTTCACTTCAGTTGGTGTGGGAGACAGAGTGGGGGAAACTGGGCTCCACTCTGTCATTCAGGGATCCAGGTTCCTTCCCTCTTAGAGCTCTACCAGCTGCCAGGGCCTGAGTTACGCACCAGATGCTCTGCATTTGGTTAGCAGCCAAGGAGACAGACAGGCAGAGCCTGGAAAAGGCACACGTGCTCTTAACCACCTCAGGCTGGAGACGGTACACATCACATCTGCTCAGACTCTGTTGGCAACACGTGGTCACATGGCCCCATCTAGATGCAAAGAAAGCTGGGAAACACATCCTGGGTGTGCGAGAAGAGAAAGAGACCCGGCAAGGCTTCATGGGGAATCGGGCAGCCTGCCTTGTGTTATAAGAATATCTGAGGTCATACACATGCCTCCATCATGACGGTGTTCTTGTGGTTCCTAAGCAGCCTTAGGAAAAAATGTTATATGACGGGAATGACTTGTCTTACACCATTGTACTCTCACCCTTACCTCCATTTCTCAGTGGAAAGACCAGCTGTCATTTCTGTCGCTAATAACCATACTAAGCAACTTCCAAAACAGGAAGACCTTTTTTTAAGAGCATGCCTTGTGACTGGCACCGTGCTAGGCTCTGGGAATCCAAAAGTTAGAAAGACACAGGCCTTCCATAAAGAGGATCTCACCTGTCTGTGGACAAGGGAGAAAAGTTGAGTGATAGAGGAAAACAGTGCCATGGTAGAGATACACATCAGATGCTAGGGGAGCAAAAAGAGAACTCCCATACTCCTTCTAGCCAGGAGGCTTGTAAAACCTCCCCTTTCCCAGAAGTCCAGTTTATCTATTTTCCAAGAGAAAGTCACCAACATTTATATAGCACTTCCCATGCACTACTGCCTCTTCATGGCATCTCACATATATTAGCTTATTTAATCAGCTCTCTCAGGCAGGTACCCCATTTTACAGATGGGAAAACTGAAGCCTAGAGAAGTGAAGCAACTTGACCTCAAGGGTCAAGACCTAAGATTCATCTCAGGCAATCTGAGCCCAGAGTTTGTTCTCTTAACTACTTTGTTATTCTGCCTCTCTGGGGAATAAAAAATAACATATCCCTTCAGACAGTAGAGTGGTTTCTAGAAATGCATGCTTAACTTGGGAGACAGAAATGGGAGGGAAAGCAAGAGAAACCCAGAGGATCCCTGGGTGCCAGTCTGACATGTCACAGGTTTCTGGCTTAACCTGTTTGCCTAGCACACAGGGGACATTGTTTTGAAGAATGGAGCTCAGACCCTCCCTATCAGAATCCCCCGATTGCGTGTTTAAAGTTACCAATCCTGGCCCCAACTCCTTCCCTCTATACCAATGGCCTTCAAGGAGTGAACCCCAAGTCAACTGCATCAGCATGGTCTGAGGTTGTGACAGGAATGCAAATTTTCAGGCCCCAACCCCAGGCCTATTGAATCAGACACTCTGGGCTGGGTCCCCAAAATCTGTGTTTGAACAAGCCCTCAAGGGGGCTCTGGTGCACTGAGCACCACTATTCCAGAGTGACAGTCCTCAGCCTTGGTTGCTCCTTATACTCACCTGAGCAGTTGTTTAAAGTCCCAATGCCCAGGCTTCTCTTCTCTTAGACTATGTTATAAAACACCTAGACCTATTTGGTGGAAGTTGGTGGAAGTTAGTTAGACCTAGTTGGTGATTGTGGGAACATGATGTGACCATGAGTTGGCTCCACTCTGGACTGTATTTGAGGTGCTACATTTGAAATGCCTTCTGTAGAGATACTTAAGGTATCGTCAAGGACAAAGAAAGAGTCCAAACAAATATTTTTCTGTCAAATAGTTGTATACCATTCCCAAAATTGTTCTGAATAACCCGCATAATGAAACCAGATGGGTATTGCTTACAATAACCTGGGTTTGGGACTCCGTTCTTTACAATTCTCTGCCTGGTCATAGGCCTATTTTAATAGAGTTCACAGTGAGTTTTGTCAAGGCTTAAGTGGATGTCTTAAAAAAGAGAGGCCAGTGTGGGCCAGAATTATAGCTGCAGGGGTACCGGGATATAGAACAGCATACGGCAGGCACAGAGAGACCTCACATCTCATCCCAGCTCTGCCAGGTTTGAGCTGTGTGACGTTAGGCAAGACCCTTAACCTCTCTGAGCCTCAGTTTCCTTATCCATAAAAGGTGGATGTTTCCACCTACCCACAGGATTATTATAGGAGTTTAATCAGTATGTTTAGACAGAGAAGCTGGTTAAAGCAGGCCCTCAAAAATTGGTAGCCACTCTCATCTAAGATTAGTGGTGGAGGCTTGCCCATGACCAAGTCAAGACCCAAATCACTCCAGTTGCCCAGACACTGTCACTGACCCACAGAACTCTAGTGCCCTGAAACTGCTTAATCACTACTTTAAAATTTCAAATGACATGCTTGAAACCCAGCTCTCAGCCCAGTACACTGCAGATTGTTTTCTTCCCTCGCTGAACTCTTTGATGTCACAGGGACTGGTTTTTACTGTCATTGTTGTCATCTTAGCAATTACTGCTGTTCACATTCATTTTCTGCTCTGAGCGATGCTCCCTGGCAGGTGAGCAAATGAGAACAGGCTTGTTTTATTAAAGCAGAAAGGAACACTGCCCTCAAAGCCTTCTGTCCTTCGCACACATTAAACAAATAGAGATTCCCCAAGAGGAGGGTCTTTCCTGGGACATTCATCTTGAGACAATCTGCTACGGAGCCTTCAGGATGGTGAGCTGACATACATGCTTAGCCCTTCTTCACTAGCCTAATAGAAGTGATTAGCCACGTGGCGACGGATCTATTCTGTGCCCGACTTTGGGGGACCACGTTTTAAGTTTGTAAAATAAAGGGCTTTGTGAGCATTTAAAATAAAAACATGAAGAAAGCCACTTACTGGGATAATAAACCCTTCATTGTTCCAGAGTCCACTAGCCATCTAGAAAGCATATTTTAGGGAGAATTTTATGGTATATTTGTAACAGTTAACTTTTGCTGCTTAAGGAACCACCCCCAAAATTTAGTAGCTTCAAAGAACAAACATATTCTCTCTTAAGAATCTGCAGTTTGCCTGGACTGTTCTTCAGCTCTGGGCTGGCTTGGCTGGGGCTGGATGGTCTAGGATGGCTTCCCTCAGCAGTGGGGCCCCAGCTGGACAGGTGGCTGGCTGGGGTCTTTCTCCAGCTGTCCCTCACCCTCAAGGTGGCCAGCCCAGGCTCTTCACATAGTGTTGGAAGAGTTCTCTACAGCAAGAGGGCAAACCCTAACGCACGAACACTTTTCTTCCGGGCTTTGTTTGCATTATATTTTCCCGTTGGCCATAGCAAGTCACATAGCCTAGGCTGGGGGTCAGCAGGAGAGGAAAGTAACCAAAGGGTAGATATGGGGAGAGGAATTATGGAAGTCATTTTTCACATAATCTGACACAGTATTAACATGTAGTAATTTAGATCCAAGAAACCAAGACCAGAAATTACCTTGTGCAAAGATTCTGATATAAGCCTCATGGCAGGTTTAATGCTTAAGTCTCAAAGTTCAAGGATATTTCCCAAAATTATCTCTCCATATTACTGCAACAGGAAGGAAAGGTTGCAAGAGATTTCTAGAAGGCTGCAGTCCCATTGCTTCTGCTGAGCCAAGCAGGAACACCACTTGGCATCATTGGTTATGTACCCACCATGTAGGTGACAGGAACTCTACCTATGTGATTTAATAAACTTTTTCTAACTGGCCCACCACCCCCTTGATGAGTCTAATGACAGTACAATCTTTATTTGTGACTTTTTGTTGTTGTTCCCTTCAACAAAGTTGGTCTTGGTGGTATGTGTAGGATGTGGTTGAGTGTGTTCATGTGTGCCAATTACCCACTGCACCTGAATGCTCCCCCTGATGAGAGTGTGATGTCATGATGGTTCCAGGCATATCTCTGATGTTCTTGGGGACATTACCAAGAGATACCAGACCCCAGAGGTCTTGGAGGAAGCAGCAGCTGCCCCTACCAAGGTGGTTTCTCCCTCCGGAAGCAGCTTGCCTCCCCAATTCTATGTGTTGATGCCTAGTAAGAGATGGGAGAGATGAAGAGGCTCACACTGGGGAAACAGGCCCAACTCCTTCACATGAGACAGTAGTTTCAAACATCTGGCTTGGCTGTGTTGCTGGAAAACCATTTCTTTAGAAGAAGATCAAAATACAAAAAGATTCCTTTTGGGGAAGGAGGAGAAGTGGATGGGGACCCTGTGGGCAAACTCTCTGCTCTGGGTTTAGGGATGAGAATACAACCATGAACAACTCCCCACCCCCAACTCCATTTAATGGGCTGAGGAGACTCAGCGGCCCTGTGTTTGCCTGAGGAGTGTTCAGAGTGAGCACCATGTAAACAACAGCCTGGGAGTCTGGCAAAGAGCCCACACTGCAGGTAGAAACATGTGTGGACTACATTCTTGCCAGGCCTACATAATAATGATCACCACGACCTGTTAGGAACCGAAAGGACCCCTTCCCAGCAAAGCACATGCCTATAGCACCAAGCTTGGCACTGGCAGAGGCCCCAAGGCTGTAGGAAGATCTGGAGGAACCAGGAGAAATTATTACAGAGGAGAGATGCTGCAGAGGGAGTCATGCTGTGGAGATCAAGGGCTCAGCACTAGGACCCCAACTTTCCTTTCTGTTACCCTTATGACCTTGGGTAAGTCCCCCCACAATCACTCTAGGACTTAGTTTCTTTACTTTTAAAAGGAGAAACCTATTCTTGATAATATACCGACCTTCCTCACACCCCTCACATGCCCGGGCCCCCCTAGTTTGGTCTACTTCTTTTTTCCATACCTTTTCTTGGCTTCTAATATACTGTGTAACTTACTCATTTTGTGTTGATTAATTATTGCCTGACTCTTACTACGAAAATATTAGTTCCACCAGGACAAAAATCTTTGACAGTTTTATTTAATATTTCCCATATACCTAGAATTATGCCTGGCATACAAAGGGGCTCAATAAATATTCATTGGATAGATATTAAGTGATGACCTCGAAGGATCATTTCTAGCTTTACCATGATGTAGCGGTTATCTGCTGCTATATAACAAACCATCCCAAAACTCGGTGGCTTAAAACAACAGCAGTTTATTATCTCTTGATTCCGTGGCTCAGGAGTTCAGGCAGGGCCCCACGAGGCAGTTGCCATGCTCGCCATGGCATCTGCTCTATTTAGCTGTCCACTGGGAGGGGCTAGAAGGTTCAACAAGGCTTCACTCACCTGTGTAGTATCTTAAGGCCCCTCATGTGCCTCCTCTCTTCCATGTGGTGGCCCATGATTTACAGGTTTAGCCTCAGCTTCTTTCAGAGTGACTGGATTGCCCAGAGCGAAAGTCGGAAGCTGCCAGGCTCCTAGGGTGGAAGTCAGCTCAGATTTTAGGGAAGGGGAAATAAACTCTCTCTCTCTCTCTCTCTCACTTGCTCACGCTCGCTCTTGCTCTCTCGATGAATGTATGTATGGGGAGGGAAGGAAGTGATGGTGGTCATCTTTGGAAACTACCTACCATAGTATTGCATGATCCCATACTCTACAAATGCATGCATTCTCATGAAGGTCTTACTGGGCACCTCCTAGGGGTCAGGCCCTGGCCACGTGCTGACCACCACAGTGCTCAAAACCTCAGACAGAGTCCCTGCTCTCATGAAGCTAATCCCTAAAATGAACTCTGGAGCCACAAGCCTTTTGACTCCAGCTGGCATCTGGTCCCCTCTAACGGTGAGAACGATGGGAGAAGACAACTGGCAGGCTACTTGACAAGGGGGATTTGGGGACTCTTCGGGCGAGGCCGGTGACCGTATCCCTGACTCCCTTCCAGATTCCACAGATGGTGAGGGCGACTGGAGTCTCTGGTCTGTCTGCAGTGTCACCTGTGGGAATGGCAACCAGAAACGCACCAGGTCTTGTGGCTACGCATGTACTGCAACAGAATCTAGGACGTGTGACCGTCCAAACTGCCCAGGTGGGTTTATGCAGGGGAGTGGCTCCAAGTTCAAGGGGAAATTTTTCATTTATATTTAGACCTTTGAGAAAATGACTTTTTAAAGGACAACCATTTCCCTAATAAGAATTCTGACCAGACTGAAACAAGAGATGAGTAATGAGCTGAATGGATGAAAACATGGGTTTTCTGAGTCTTATGCACAATTGCAAAGGCCATGACGTAGAAGACAATGCTGCAGCGTACTTGTTTAATTTAAAGGAGGGGCTCTGGTTAAGTTGGGCCTTTGATGTGGGATTTGTTGTGCCTTGAAGAGACACATGCAGAGAGACATTCATGGTCTGATAAGGAAGCCAGGATGAGAGACTTCACAGACGCGTACAGGAAAACCATGCTGGTAGCCCTGTCGGTGAGGCGGGAGAGTTGCTAAAGGCTCCATGGGAGGAAACAGGAAACTTGGCAGTTAATTATTACTTTTTTTTAAAGATTTATTTATTTACTTGAGAGAGAGAGAGAAAGTAAATGGGGGGAGGGGCAGAGGGAAACACAGAATCCTGAAGCAGACTCCCTGCTGGACTCAATCCTAGGACCCTGAGACCCTGACCTGAGCTGAAATCAAGAGTCAACCGCTCAGGGTGGCTCAGATGGTTAAGCGTCTGCCTTCAGCTCGGGTCATGATCCCAGGGTCCTGGGATCGAGCCCCACATCGAGCCCCACATCGGGCTCCTGACTCAGTGGGGAGTCTGCTTCTTCCTCTCCCTCTGCCTCTCCCACTGCTCATGCTCTCTCTCTCTGTATCTCTGTGTCTCAAATGAATAAATAAAATCTTAAAAAAAAAAAAAGAGTCAACTGCTTAACGGACTGAGCCACCCAGGCGCCCCCAGTTAATTATTACTTTAAACTGCATTGCCTACTCTGGGCAAATGCATTAAAATCCAGAGATTCAAAAGCAAAAATAAATAAATAAATAAATATTAAAAAAAAATAAACTGCATTGTCAGTGTTTTAAAAACTAAACTAATTGTAAACTTGGTGAGAGGCCATATTGGGGGTAAAAAAATAATTGTGTTTGTCTGTAGCAGTTGGGTATCAAAGTGTGGCCTGTTTTTATACAGCATACACATTTTTAAAGGGTCAAGAAGAAGGAAAAGGAAGAGGAAAAGAAAGAAGAGGAGGAAAAGGAGGAGGGGAAAGGAGGGAAGAAATATGCAACCAAGACCACATGTGACTCACAAAGCCTAAAATATTTACTCTCTGACCCTTTACAAAACAATTTACCAACTCCTGGTCTGTAGTTTTGCATTTTACATGTGTTCCAGTTGCCAGGTAGAATACCAGCTTAAAATAAGATCTCGGGTTCTTCCAAGAAACGGCACATTCTGAGTGGCTTCATCTGAAAGATATTTCAGAGAAAGTTTGATCCCCACATGCCCAAACTTCCTTTTTCTTTTTTTTTAAATTTAAATTCAATAAGCCAACATAGAGTACATTATTAGTTTCTGACGTAGTGTTCAATGATTCATCAGTTGCATATCACACCCAGTGCTCATCACATCACGTGCCCTCCTTAATGCCCATCACCCAGTTACCCCAACCCCCCACCCACCTCCCCTCCAGCAGCCCTCAGTTTGTTCCTAGAGTTAAGAGTCTCTCATGGTTTGTCTCCCTCTCTGATTTCTTCCCATTCAGTTATCCCTCCCTTCCCCTGTGGTCCTCCATGCTATTCCTTATATTACACATATGAGTGAAACCATATGATAATTGTCTTTCTCTGATTGACTTATTTCACTTAACATAATACCCTCCAGTTCCATGCACATCGGTGTAAATGGTAGGTATTCACCCTTTCTGATGGCTGAATAATATTACATTGTATATATGAACCACATCTTCTTTATCCATTCATCTGTTGAAGGACATCTCGGCTCCTTCCACAGTTTGGCTATTGTGGACATTGCTGCTATGAACATTGGGGTTCATGTGCCCCTTCTTTTCACTACATCTGTATCTTTGGGGTAAATACCCAGTAGTGCAATTGCTGGGTTGTAGGGTAGCTCTATTTTTAACGTCTTGAGGAGCCTCCATACTGTTTTCCAGAGTGGCTGTACCAGCTTTCATTCACACCAACAGTGTAAAAGGGTTTGCCTTTCTCTACATCCTTGCCAACATTTGTTGTTTCCTATCTTATTAATTTTAACCATTCTAACTGGTATCTCATTGTGGTTTGATTTGTATTTCCCTGATGCCAAGTGATATGGAGCATTTTTTCATGTGTCTATTAGCCATTTGTATGTCTTCTTTGGAGAAATGTCTATTCCTGTCTTCCACCCATTTCTTGACTGGATTATTTGTTTTTTGGGTGTGAGGTTGATACAGACTTCCTTTTTCTTTTCTTTATTTATTTTTGGGGGGGCGGAGAGAGAGTGCAAGTGAGTGGAGGCGCAGAGGGAGAGGGAGAGAATCTCAAGCCAGCTCCACACTCAATGCAGAGCCTGATGCAAGGCTCAATCTCACAACCCTCAGATCACGACCTGAGCCAAAATCAGGAGTCTGGCCATAACCGACTGAGCCACCCAGGCGCCCCCAGACTTCCTCTTTCTATTCCTAGAACTCAGTTGTCAGACCATAAGGCTGAGATTTGAAACAAAAAAGAAGTGGAAGTGGGCACCTGGGTGGCTCAGTCGGTTGAGTAACTGCCTTCGGCTCAGGTCATGATCCTGGAGTCCCAGGATTGAGTCCCACGTCGGGCTTCCTGCTCAGTGGGGAATCTGCTTCTCCCTCTGACCCTCCTCCTCTCGTGCTCTCTCTCTCTCTCTCAAATAAATAAATAAAATCTTTAAAAAAAGAAGAAGAAGCAGAAGAGCAAATGGGTTTCTGAGGGGAGAGAGGAAAGATCAGATTGGGCATGTGTATGTTAGCAAAGAGCATATGTAGAAAATGGGGCTGAAATTTAACAAGTGGCTGTTCTGGTCTATGTCAGGCATGTGGGTGGATTTCAGAAAGTGGAGCAACCATCAAGATGCTTTTCCTGATCTTTCTCATGCTCATCATAATGAAGCTGAGTTGGAAGTCTGATGTGATGGGATTTAGATAGGTGGAAATAAACCCATAAATAATAAATAAGTAGAGAAGGAGGAAGAGGAGGAAGACAACAAAGAAGGAAGAGAAAGAATACGAAGATGAAGAAGAAAAAAAAGATGATAATGAAGATCATAGAGAATAGGATTTTTTGAGGACTTAAGAATCAAGCAAATTTCTAAGGTCTTCATGTGCCTTATTTCATTTTCCCTGCAATTGCCTCATGAAGTGGGTGTTTATTATTGCCCCCACTCGACAGCTGTGGAAACAGGCATGGGGTTAACTTGCATGAGTCACACAAGCAGCAAGAGATCAATCTTGAATCTGAATTCAGGCAGTCTGATTCCAGAGTCCATGGTCTTAACAATTAATCTATTCCACTGCCACCAGGAGGAAGGATATGGGGCTCAGCCACCCGTGGATACAGACAGCATTTAGTGTCGGGGCTCAGGGGCTTGCCTATTGTTTTCTTGTCCCGAGCTGGTACCCGGATCCAAGTCTACCACCCGGTGACCACCATTTTGAATGTTTCCTTCTTGTTTTCTCTCACCACCTAGAGCAATGTTCCCAGTAGCCCTGCTTATACATTTTCTTCTCTTCTGACCCTGCCCTTCTTCCATCCTTTCTGCCTCTCTGTTCCTGGGCCATCTGTCCAGTGTTTCAGGGTTCCTTTGGAACATGAAGGATTTTTTTTCTTACAGGATCTCTTTCTTTATTTGGTTTGTTGATTCTCAGCCTTACTGGAAAGAATCATGGAGCAGGCAATAACCACCCCCACCCCACCCCACCCCCGCCTGGAAGTGATTACACTGTAAAAGCTTGTCCCCTAGGTCAACCCTGCAAATAAGTTCAAGGGGCCTCACATAAAGCCAGAGAGAGCCCCTTAAAGGAAATCAAGTCATGCCTCGCAGGCAGCCAAGGTTCTCCACCAGCATAGACTACCATGTTCCACCACCCTGGCCTCCTCAGATGCCTCAGCTAGCACAGCAATCCTGTTTGTAAGGGAAGCCTGGATGGGAGTGGTAGCTTGAGGGAGGGAGAGGGGAACCAGGAAGTAGGAAACAAACTGGATTCAGCCACTCAGAGCAAGTAATGACAAGCCCAGCTTACTCTCTTTGAAGCATCATGGGCAGTGCTAGACGTCCTAGAATGTGAGGTATCTGCTCTTTAGCTATGGACTGCTATATCCTCAAAATGAGCTAGAAAATACTCCTGGGGAAATTATTAGCTAACACTCACCACTTACTGCTGTAAGTGCTTTCTTTACACATAATTCATTGATTGCATTTAACTCTATGAGGTGGGGCATTTGTATCTCCTCATTTTACAGATGTGAAAGCTGAGGCACATGAAGGTTAAGTGGCCTGCCCGAGGTTACAGGCTAGGAATGATTTGAACCCAGTCAGTTGGTCCTGAAAACTGGTATTGACCACTAGACAAAATATTAACCACTGCCTCTAATCCAGTTTGTCACCCTGACACCACCAGACAGACAGTCTTGTAGACAGACACGTGTCCCCTCCTGCCCCAAACCCTATTCCGGGGCCTAGTGAATGAGTTCCTTAAGACTCATTCAGGCACATTTGGATCTGATTTCATGCTGCAAATGGTATCTGGGGGTTTAATATATTTTATGCTCTACTACCTGCTTTTTACTGTTTCTCCACTGGCAAGTTCCTACCCAAGAGTAGTAATGAATACAAAAAAGGCTTTGTTCAGGTGTATTTGTTTCTTAATTTGCTGGGGAGGTGGGGGGGGGGGTCACTTTTTCCATATAACTAGGGAAAAATGAGCTCCTGTCTGTTTTTAGGAATTGAAGACACCTTCAGGACAGCTGCCACCGAAGTGAGTCTCCTGGCCGGAAGCGAGGAGTTTAATGCCACCAAACTGTTTGAAGTTGGTAAGGAGATTTTTTTTCCCCCTTTTTTTCTAATCCAAATATTGATTTACTATTTTGGAGATTCCTTTGCCTTTGCAGTGCCATCCGGTCCTAGGATCCATTTAAGTGTTTCATTTTCCTCTTATGGGGTCTAGTTCTCCCAGCGTATTTCTTGCTCACTGAATATACTCCAAGCAAGAGAGAGCCGTCCCGTGCCTCCTGCAGCAGGCTGAGCAGAGTAGAGAGGCCTCTGTGTCCGCCTTGCTTACTATCCAACTTCCATGGCAAGAAGTGGGACAGGGCCGCTCTCTCCTCAGCATGGATTCAGTCTCCAGTGGGGCCTCAGGCCACATGGAATCTCTTCTGACAGCCCTCACTGAGTGTCCCCAAGAAGTCAGGCAATGCTGGTCTCGGTTCTGTAGCAAAAGGAGGGAAAAGGAGCTCTCTCAGTATTGTGACTGTCTCCCTCTACCGCATACATTTTTTGTAAACTTTTGGCATACCCTGCTACTTGTCTGCTCGAAAGTGCTAGACCAAACACAATCCACATGAACCAAGCCAAATTGCAAGTGACTACTTAGGTGCAAGGGAAAAGCTTCCTTTTTAAAAATAGCTTCATGTGCTTCAGGATGCAATTCTTTATTGCAGAAAGGTGAGACTCCTGTCACATGTCTGTGTGCCACCCAAAACTTCTTCAACCTCGGCCAAACAGGAGTCAGTTTGGACATCCTGTGTGACCCAGGGCTTCAACCTCAGTCCTTCATATGCACAAACTACCTTTGGCAGGAACTTTCTGCAAACACAATGCATTTGACTACCCCACCCCTGTCACCCCAAAAGAAATTAGAGACTAAATGTGGGAAATTTACATAAAAATGGTAGAGCAACAAAGGTTGTCTCTTGGGGGCAGAGAGCTTCTCAGGTCTTTCCATATTGCACACCTTGCAACAGGTAGCTGCTTGCTTTTTTGAAGAGGATAGGTCCAGTAGCACAAAGCCACACCTGAGGTGGGACTAAAGACACACAGAGATGAGCAAGGATGGGTGCCAATCAGGTTCTGGGCAGGAACAAACATGACACACTGGAATCAGGTAATTGAGGAGCATTCGATGAGGGTCTGTTGGCAAAGTTGTGATGAGCAGGGTAGAATGGATACCAAGAAGGGCTGGACAGAACAGTGGGGAGCCCTTACCACCCCTTGGCCTGAAGGGACCAGAGTAGCTGTGTGGAGAGGGCTACCTGTCAGCACTTGGGGCTCTCAGAAGGATGTAGCCAACCTGCAACAATGAGGGAGGAACCACAGGAACAAATACTTTGACCTCACTCTCCTCTCTGCCCCTGGTCTCTGGCCAGGTCCTCCCTTTGGCTCAACCCAAAGAGAAGTCAGGGCTCAAGGAGCCCATTGATAGAGTCCACATAGGACAACCTTCCAGGGCAAGGGAAAACATGGAATGAGGATAGAGAAGGACAAACAGAAGAAGCCTCGCCGAGATGGGACACAGCTTGATCTGCACAGGGTCACTTGTCAACCTAGTAGTGCCTCAGTTATCTGATCTGCAAAATGGTACGAGGTAATAGGGCCCCCTTGTAGAGCTATTATAGAATTAAATGAGTTAGGGCGCCTGGGTGGCTCAGATGGTTGAGCGTCTGCCTTCGGCTCAGGTCGTGATCCCAGGGTCCTGGGATCGAGTCCCGCATCGGGCTCCCTGCTCCTTGGGAGCCTGCTTCTCCCTCTGCCTCTCTCTCTCTCATGAATAAATAAATAAAATCTTTAAAAAAAAAAAAGAATGTTTTAAAAAAAAAAAGAATTAAATGAGTTAATATTGGCAGAGCATTTAGAACGTGCCCATCACACTGAACACCTACCAAGTTTGATAGATAAAAATGAGTCAGTGTATGTTCTGTAGGTACATGAATTATGATGACCTTCCACACTGGAAGGAAAATAACCAAGCCATTTTCTAGGGCCTCACTGAATATTGTCTCTGAAGACCTGCCTGATGGAGGAGACCCTCCCTGGCTTTGCAGAAACACATTTCCCAGGAGGGAGCCTGCAGTCTCTCCCTACTGTTCAGTCCGGGGCTCACAGGGCTGGAATCTTAGAACTCAGGCCCCAGTGGAGCCTTAGCACATCCCCACCGGCAGCACCCTGGAACCTGTGCGGAGGACTCCCTACGTTCCTGCAGTTTAATCCTCATCGCACTGTAGAAGACAGGCGTTCTTTTCATCCCCAGTTTAGAGATGAGGATACTGGGAGGGAGACTATACCTGCACAAGGGCATGAGCTACTAATTCCATTGAGCTGGAATTCGATCCCAGGGAGCCGAACACAAAATCCCACACTCTTCATCTTAGGCCAGGCCTTTCTGAGCTCCTGAGAGACGCCCCATCTCTCTCTTCCTCATTCCACTGAAGAGAAAGAAGCCTGAGCCCTCCTCCAAACTGCCCCCAACCCTGCCCCCATCCTGGCCACTTGATTCCTTCTTCGGGCACCACCAGCCTCCCAGGCACCTGGGTCAGAGCTGGGGAGTCACTCCTGATGTCTCTCCTCCTTCCCCTCAAGCCCACCCAGGCCCGGTGGCCCTAACTCTCTGAGCACGCTTGATCCCTCCTGTTCTCTCCCTTCCCACCTGGACTCTTGCAACTGATACCAGCACTGAATATATCTTCTTCCTGTACAGCTCAGCCAATAGCTCACTGTCCTTAATAACCTTCAGTGGTTCCCTAGTGTCCTCTGAACAAGCCTAAACTGCACTGAAGAGCCCCAAAATCTGACACCAACAGCCTTCCTTCCCCATAAACTCTGTCCCGGTGACACCGAATGTTTTCCACACCCCCAGACAACCCCAGCAGATTTTTTTCTGCTCAACCTTGGTTTGTACAAGTGGCCTGTTCCTGGGGGCAGGACCAGCACAAACATATCTTGGTTTTTCAAATAAAACCAGGAATCCACATTAATAAACTGGAACCACCTAAGTCTTAAATTATTTCAACAATTAATTAATTAGCAATGAATTCAGCATTTTTTAATATTGTAAGGTCCAAATACAACAACCTCTAGGGGCAGGTTCTGGCTGGAAGCCTAGAGGTCAGTGGCCTCTGGCCTAAATGTTAAGTTCCCTAAAAGCAAGGGCTACCAGCCCCTTCCTCTTTGAGGCATCTTATCATATGGATTTGCTTACAGGGATTGTCACCCTCCAGTGCCTGTGGTTAAGAGATTAGGCCACCAGCTCTAGCTTAAACCTGTCGGTGAGTGGCACAAATAAAACTTAGTCCTACCAGTTTGCCTTTGAGGCACTTTCTACCTTGTCACCAGATACTTAAAGAGGAGATTCAAAATTGCCCTGTATTATTGTTCATTTTGTTATAGGCCCCCTATTCTCCCTTTTTTTCCAGATGCCTACTAAAATTCAGGGATAATAATATCATATATTTTCAAGAAACAAGACCGATGAAGCAACTGTAATGGTTAAATCTAGGTGATTGCTGACAGGTAGTCACTGCTGATGTATCATCTCTCTACTTTTCTGTGTCTGAACATTTTTCATAGTATAAAGTGGGGAGGAGGTTGCCTTGTAAATAAAGTTCCCAAGTTCAAGGGGGGTGAGCATGACCAAACCGAGGGCTGGTGGTTCCAGGGGACAGCAGGGGTTGTCCCTGGGAGGAGAGGAGTTGACTTCAGTGTTAACCTGCCCCCGGTGTTGCATGTGGTGAGCGGGTTTCTCTGTGGTCTTTCTCAGACACGGACAGCTGCGAGCGATGGATGAGCTGCAAAAGTGAGTTCTTAAAGAAGTACATGCACAAGGTGATCAATGACCTGCCCAGCTGCCCGTGCTCCTACCCCACCGAGGTGGCCTACAGCACCGCGGACATCTTTGATCGCATTAAGCGCAAGGACTTCCGCTGGAAGGACGCCAGTGGGCCCAAGGAGAAGCTGGAGATCTACAAGCCCACGGCCCGGTACTGCATTCGCTCCATGCTGTCCCTGGAGAGCACCACGCTGGCCGCCCAGCACTGTTGCTATGGCGACAACATGCAGCTCATCACCAGGGGCAAAGGGGCGGGGACGCCCAACCTCATCAGCACCGAGTTCTCAGCGGAGCTCCACTACAAGGTGGACGTCCTGCCCTGGATTATCTGCAAGGGCGACTGGAGCAGATACAACGAGGCCCGGCCTCCCAACAATGGACAGAAGTGCACGGAGAGCCCCTCAGACGAAGATTACATCAAGCAGTTCCAAGAGGCCAGGGAGTACTAAGGAGATGTCACCTCCGGTATTTTGACACAAACGCACTGCGCTGATCTGCCGCCGGGGCAGAGTTCGTCTTACCCGCATCCATGGATATTTGTATATACCACGTGGGTATTTTCCATAAATTACACTAGAGGTGCACACAAGGCCCGGGTGACTGCCGTCTGAAGCCACCTTGCCATCCAAAATGCCCGCAGAGCTCCTTGGAATCCCTCTGAGGGGTGATGTCAGCAGGAGGATGAGGACAAAGGAGCCAGAAGAAGAACCTGGAAGCCATAGTGGGTGGGATTCGATTTACACCCAGATCCTGCGCTTCCAGGAGAAGCAAAGAGGGAAAGACTGAGTTGTAAACGTTATAAGCAGTTTTTATATATAACTTATTTAATATGAATGTGACTTAAGCATAATCTTTTCGCTGGAGTTGTGAAACTGTTTAATCACTTCTGTGAGAGTTCAGACAGGGGCTTAAGGAGGTGGAAGAGAAAGGGAATTTTGGAGTAACTTTTTTAAAACTAAATAACTCAATGGAAGTGTATCAAAAACAAGAAAACGTCCACCTTAAACCAAATGTTCTTTAGTCATGACGCACCTTGCTGGCGTCTCGGCTTCCAACATGCACTTGCCTAAGATTGGATAGGGGGTGGGGGGCACAGGGGTATTTTAGGGGCAAATCTGAGGACTGGTTTTAAATAGGCTTTAAAATAAAAGGCCAATATTAGCATAATGCTATAATTCTACTAAAAGGCTTCAGAGTGGCAGAAGTTCTGCTCATGTCTTAGTGGGAGGTTCAGAAGCCTGCGGGAAGGTCGGACATAAAAACAGGTAGTAGCACTTTTCCAAAAGAAAAAATAAAAGCAAAATAGATGGGAAAAGAACATGGACCTCATTTCATCTATTTTATTCTAATACCATCGTAACAATTTTTTTCTCCACCAATATATTACCAGTAAATACATATAAAAAGAGTAGGGGGACTCAAGTCTTGAAAATCCTAATTTTTTTTTTATGTTTTAAGAAAGGGGAAAAAAACTACATTATTTTTGTAAAGTATTTATTGAGTCATTGAGTCTTGTGCATCAAGCATTGTAATATGACCTGGTTATGTAGTGTGGAACTTAAGACAAAGAGTTTGTTCTTATGCAACCTTTCCTTGCAAAACTCCAGGAAAAGAGAATATATCACAAAATCATGATCAAATGTGTTACCTGCAATAAATGTGTAACCTGCAAATATTTATGATGCAAATACCATAAAGAGTAGGCCCAGGGCGTCAAGGCAGGAGAAAGGAAGGTTCAAACCAGGTGGGAATAAAAGGCTCATTGATTGATGTGATGGTGGGTGGGATAACTCATGGCATCTTTGGCACCAAGAATGTCAAGCCAGTCCCCAGGAGGCTGAACTCATTGACACACAGGTAAGTTTTTGCCCACTCAGAGCTAAGAAAGAGCTAAGAAAAGCAGGCCAGAACAAAGGCTTGAGAGTCCAGGTGAGGGGCACCTGGGTGGCTCAGTTAGTTAAGCATCCAACTCTTAATTTCGGCTCAGGTCATGATCTCAGGGTCGTGAGATCGAGCTCTGTGTCAGGCTCCATGCTAGGTTTGGAGCCTGCTTAAGGTTCTCTCTCTCCCTCTACCCCTACCCCTCCCCTACCTCCCCCCATCCCTTTCCAAAAAAAGACCATCCAGGTGAGCAGGACAAAATTCTGCAATGACAGAAGTAGAACTACTCATTATGCAGATTATTCATTTTCCAGATGAGAAAACCAAAACCCAGGAAAAAAACATATATCACATTGGACCCATCTTTCATTTCCTGGCCCAATGCTCTTTCTACTATATCAAATTATTGGTGTCCTGGTGGTGTCTTTGGTATTCTTGATCCCACCCCTAAGTTCCCCTAATAAAATATGTTCTTTTGGAAAAGGTTTTATCAATCATATACACTTTGGAATGAATTACCCATGTATTTCCCTTCTCAGAATATTTATATTTAAAAGCTATTTCTATTATGACATGAGAAGCTTTATTGACATCTGAAGGAATTTTAAACAACTGAACTGATAGGGAGAGAATCAATATATCTATATATCAGGGAAGCAGATTTGGTTTCTAATAATAAGAAAACCATTTTTTGCAAAGAAATTTGGTTGCAGGGCGCCTGGGTGGCTCAGTCTTTAAGTGTCTGCCTTTGGCTCAGGTCATGATCCCAGGGTTCTGGGATCGAACCCTGCATTGGGCTCCCTGCTCGGTGGGAAGCCTGCTTCTC
Source organism: Leptonychotes weddellii (assembly GCF_054177405.1). Classification (NCBI taxonomy): domain Eukaryota; kingdom Metazoa; phylum Chordata; class Mammalia; order Carnivora; family Phocidae; genus Leptonychotes; species Leptonychotes weddellii. The sequence continues at coordinate 34,124,856 of NC_138378.1, forward strand.
CCTCTCCCACTCCCCCTGCTTGTGTTCCCTCTCGCTGTGTCTCTCTGTCAAATAAATAAATAAAATCTTAAAAAAAAAAAAAAGAAAGTTGGTTGCAATGGATTGCATTGCCTTTGAGGTGGTGAGTTCCCTGTTGGGACAGGTATTCAAGCAGAGACTGGAGATGAAACACATGAGAAGCTCAACTGAGTGATGAGAGAAAAAAATGTACAACAGTAACACCCTCTAATAAATGTTTTCTTTAAGGGTAAGTGCAAAGTACTATGGGAAAACAGGCAGGAATCAGGGAAGTACCTGTTGGGGCTAATGGAGGAGTGGTATTTCATAAAGCAGAGAACAGGGAGGGGGAAGTGGACATACTTGGAGTTAGAAAAAAGTAAGAATAAAAACAAGGAACAAGGAATGAAATTGGTGTTTTCTGAAGGCCAGTATATTTAGAGTGATGAGCAGAGGAACAAGAGTAGTAAGTTTTGGAGCTATATCTAAGATGTCTTTATTAAGGATTTAGCATGGAAGATTAAAAGGAACAGAGGTCTTTCCTACTAAAGTGAGAATGACTGATATGAACAATATTTTCAACAGGCTCTTTGCCTTTTCATACCAGACCTTGCTGACCTAGTAAAATGAGAGTTGGAAGATGAGGTGAATTGGGGGCAGGGGAGGGCCCCTGGGCTCTTTGCCTACTGAATACATCCCTGGTCTCCTATACATCATCAGGTTAGTGCCATACCTCTGGAAATTTGCTGAACTATGGTCTGCCTCTATCAGGATAAGCTAGTTTTCGGTCCCAAAGCCAATGAGTGATACTCAGAAAGCCAGAACCCCTCTACTCGGGTATCTGATAAGACAAGGCAATCTTATCTTATTTTCAGCACAGGACCTCAAGCCAGCTCCAGGGTAACCCCAAGTAATTCCTTCCTTGCAAGTGGATCATGAGCTCAAGGGCCAACTTCACCTGCAGCAGAGTAGGCTGCCTGCACCCTCACCCGCAGTCCCTAAATATGACCCCTCAGCAAGTGCTCTACAAAGACCTCTCATCAGATTTTTTGCTCCTTCAATTCTCCCTGGAAAAAGAGCCCCTTTTCTAATAATCCACTGGGCCTCTTGGGTGCCCCATGTGAGCGAGCCAAGAGGGGCAAACAGAGATGCCCAAGGCCCTCTAGTGGCCACACATGGGAAAGTTGAGGAAGAGGACTGGGACACGGGGCTTTCTCCTTGGCCCCAGTAAAATCATCCACCATGATTATAGTCTCCGGAGTGTTTGGAAGAGCTGGTTGAAGCCAGTTCTTTCTAATCACCAAGCCAACATTCATAACCTTAATCCTTGTTCTACTCCCTTCCTCACACTCCCTTCCTTCTACTCCCTTCCGACACTCACAGGATCAGTTTGGTTTTTGTTTGTTTTTCGCTCACTCACTCTGCCTTTACTCAGATTGTTCAAATCTGCCAAATGTCCCTGCATCAACCCTTACAGTGTCTCATATTGGGCACAGAGGATCTGGCTTTATTTCTACATATTCTGCTCAGCTTGGTCGTTCTTGAGCCTATAGCTGAGCTCTGGCTCTGGTTGGGTCAGTAACCGAGCTCAACATTTCTAGAAGAACAGAGTCCGGCCTGTTTTCCCTCCCACAGGCAAGTCCCATGCTGTCATCGGTTGGGTGGGCCTCTGGGGCAGGTGTCGTGTCCCTTACTTTTCCACACCCTGAGCTCATAGCACTGCACTGGGCAGACGTCAGGCAATGTGCAGAGAGGACTTAAGAATTTGAAGGTTGACTCAAACGACCTGTATTCCAGTCCCGGCTCCCACACCTGCCAGCAGGGTTCCACTGGACAGGTTAATCAGCCTCTGTGCATTTCCGTTTCCTCATACAGTTGTTACGAGAACAAACTAAGATAAGAGCCACGAAGTTCCTGGGGCCTGTCAGATACCATGTGCCATGAAGCTTAGACGTTGGGATTTAGTCATTTGGCAACTATATATTGAACATCTCCTAGTTGCCAGGCATTGTTCCAGCTACCAGAGATACAAAAGTATGTAAATCCAAGTCTTTCTGTTGGAGGGCAGACAGCCGAAAAATAAATAAGTACATAATCTGAGATAATGATAGGTGATATAAAGAAAAATAAATTATTTGATCACACACGTATGTTGCATTATTTATGGCAATACTAGTTGCTGTAATAGATAATCCTCAAAATCACAGTGGCTTAACCCAGTAAAAAGCTAGGGTCTGTTTCTGGTCAAGTGACTCTCTTCTAAGTGATGACCCAGGGGTCCAGGCTCCTTCCATATTGTGGCTCAGCTATCTTCAAGTTGTGACTCTCTAGGATGTCCTGGGGGTCATCTCTATTCCAGCCTGCTTGAAGAGTAAAGAGCGGGCAGGACATGCATAAAGGTTTACGTAGGTCAAGCAGAGAAGTACTGTACATCATTTCCTCTCCATCTCCACAGCTCTGTTCCATGCCACACTCTTCTGCGAGGACAAATGGGAAATAGAGTTTCGTTGGGGCGTTGGGGGTGCAGGAAGCCGAGATTGGCAATGTGAGCACTCAGCCTGTGTCTGCCACAGCGGTAAACCACCAACTACCTGGTTACACAAGGCAGGAATGAAAGTCAGCAGAAGGATCTCTGGATGGGCCCAAAGTAGGCGACCAAAGAAGAGAAGTCCTTCCCAGCCCCTCACCATCTTCCACATTGCATTATAGTGCTAAACTGGACCTCAGTTTCCCATCTATCAATTGGATAAGACCACCTGTTCTTCCTACTTGCTGGCACATCCCCCTTGGCACTTACCACACTTCCTACACATCTATGTCCACCAGCCTTTCAGGTGGAAGTCCACCAGCCCAACTCTCAACTGATCAAGCCTTTGCCTGATCTCTTTCTCTGGGCAGTGGGGCCCCTTGGCTTGCACAAGGAACAGAGTAAAGTGCCAGGGAGTTAACAGTGCCCCCCCGCCCAGGAGCACTTAACAGCTGACCTAGAGGAACTATGTGGATGAATACCCCAGCCTCCTCACCCTTAAGTGGACCAATTCCGAAGCATATTTTATACTATTCTCAGAGCTCCCAGTCTGACTGAGCTCCCTTCACCCAGAGTGGTAACTTCCTTGCTAACACGCCATTTATTGGCTTCCTTCCCATCCCCATGTTTCTTCCCCCACCCCCCTCTGTTGCTTGCCGGAATCATTTCTCCAGTGTGCTATCTGCTCAGATCATTCTCTCTAGATTCTCTTTTGGGGGAGTCCCAAACCAAGACATACTTTATGCTTTAATACTTACTGAGTGCCATTCAAATATAAGCTTACTATTATTATCATCATGCTCATGTGGAGAGGAGGTTTTACTGTTGGTGATATCTCTACCAAAAAAGAAAATTCAATCTCATTCTGACAAGAGATTGGGGCTCTACTAGATTTTTGAGCTTTTACAAAACAAATAATAAGCCCCCAGTTTTTATGATTAGATCCAACAGACAGAAAATGACTCCGCCAGATCCCTCTAAAAATTGGTGAAACCGTCTCCTAACTTTCGAATTCATCTCCTTGCTGACTACAAATCAGCCCTGCTCCACAGACCACACTTTGAGTAGCACTGTTCTAATCAACTGAGCAACAGTGATCAATACCCCCATGAGCAGGGATACTGGCCTGCCATACAAAATCATGAAAAACTTCACAGGAAATTATGTGTGGGGAGGGAAGATGACGGGGTTCTCCCTTTGTCATCCACTTACAATTTCCAGTGGAAAAATGTGTGGGTTGTCACCATTATGCCTGTACTATTTCAGACTAATTAAAGGCTTGCCGTGGTAATTACTGGGTGGGTATCCACAGGAACATACATCCATGTGTACAGATCCTGAATACAGTAGTATAAATTAAGACAGAAAGCTTACAGCCTGATGCTTTTCTGAAGCTTAGTATTGGTTTACCATATGGGATTAGAAGAAGAGGGGCACTTTCTGGGATCAGAAGGTAAGACTTCTTAGGAAATAAGTTTATGGGACTAGCAACTCTTTGTTGAACCAGAAGAAAAAAGCTTAGAGACAGTTGCGGTTTTTTGTTTTGTTTTGTTTTTTGTTTTTTGTTTTTTATTTTTTTCTATCTCCATCTCCATGTAGAAGTTTGGAAAGCCAACATACAAAGATCAGTGCTTTGCCTGGAATGGTAAAAAGAACATCATCCTCAACCATTTTAGTGGCAGGGCAAGTGGTAGAGGGACTGGACTGAGACACAGTTGCAAAAGCAAAGCTGGGGAAGAACTTTGTGACTGCTAATTTTCTATCTGTTTTGGGAATAATAAATATACCCTTACAGATATTCATGATTGCCCTCAAAATAAAAAATAATAATAATAAAATAAAATAAAGACAACTTTGAAATGGCACAGAAAAGCCTTTCATTCCTGAGGCATGTAATTCATGGATGATTTTCAAAATGTCATGTTTGAATTGGGAAAGTAACATTTCTTGAATCAACCAGCCAGTTTCTTCAAAAACATGACTCAAAGGATATAAAAATTTCAAGCCTGACTTCTAAAAAAGAAAAAAGGAATTTTTTCTATGCAGCCAAGTTTATTTTTCACAAAGGTCATGGCTGCATGTTAGGTTCTAAATGAAGTACACCTTTAATTCCTTAGAGAAATGGAGCATTAGCAGATCTCAACAAGCACCGGTTCGAAATTTCACACCAGTAGACGTGCGGTTTCGCTTTGTCCAGCTCTGTCCTCCTGTACTCCCTTCTACACCCAGCCTGGATTTGGTTTTGTTTTATCTTTGGAGAGCTTAGCAAATGGACAAGGAGGCAGGAGAAGGCAAAGAGGAAAGCCAGGATTTCCCAGGACAAAATCCTCTTTGGAGCTTCTAAAGTAACTCATTGTCCCCGGTTGTCGGTATAACTAAGGTGAGGTATTTACACAGGGGAAGACCAGGGAGACCCAGACCACTGATGCAGTCCTGTCCCCAAGGAGCCTTCAAATCCCCCCTTAGGGACCAGCCCTGAGCAGGAAGAGATTTCCAGAGGCCTCATGCCTCAAAGCCACGTGATGAAGATTCTTCCAGTCAAAAGAGAGTGGGATGCTCTGTGCTGATTGCTCTGGAGGGAAGGCCTTTCTTCAAGAATGTTTTCGGGTCTTCACCTGGGGACTGACTCTACTGAGTGGAGGCCAAGGCCGCCTTCCCCAGGTCTCTGGAGAAAGCCTTCAATGGAGCGACTCTTGAACACTCTGTTCCGCTCTTACAGGAGAAATTAAGGAGAATTATAAGGAGAAAAAAAAGGAGGAAAGCAGGGATCCCATTCTAGGAAGATAAAGCCTGGTTCATGCCAATCACCATCAGCAAATATACAAAACCAAACCTTGAGATAAAAGCAAACTCACTCTGTTTCCTCTTCTTCAAGATTTCTACCCTGTGCCATTCCAACCGCCTTCCCCACTGCTCCTCATTCATTCCTTCTGCCACCCAACCGGCCATCTCATAGCCAGCCGCCATGCTTTGGGGCCAACCCTTTTTTTTTTAATACTCTTCAAAAAATAATAAATAAATAAAAATACCCTTCGAACATTGGACTGATGTATAACATACAATCGGAAAAATGTACACGTGTCATAAACGTGTAGCTCAGTGAATTTTCACAAAGCTAACACACTCATGACCAGAGTCAAGAAAGAGAATAGAAGGTTCCTGAGGGAGCTCCCTGGGATGAAATGTTCTATGTCTCGATTAGGGTCGTGGCTACACAACTGTCTGCATCTGTCAAAACTCACTGAATCGGGCCCTTATCGAAAAAAATTGAATTTCATCATATGTCAATGTTACCTCAACATCAAATAACTAAAACATCCCCATCACTCCTGCGCCACCTTCTAGTTAGTACCCAATTCCCACCAAAAGTAATCGGTGTCGTGACCCGATATTGGTTTTGCCTGATTTCGAACGTCGGTGGAATCCTACAGCATGTGCTCCCTGAGGTCTCGCATCTTTTGTTCAACATTGTGTTGTGGGAGTCTTCCATATTGCTGGTTGTAGTTATCGGTCATTCATTCTCATCACTGTCTAGGTTGCATGTCTCTACCTTTTCTACCATTTGGGTGGTTGCCAATTTGGAGCTTTTATAAACAGCACTGCTGTGAATGGTCCAGGGTGCATCTTTTCATGCTTGTCTGCACACATTTGTATTGGGAGTGTAATTAACAGGTCCTAGGGTGTGCACAGCTTTAGCAGATACTGCCCAAGGGTTTTCCAAAGTAGTTATATTGGTTGACATTCTATCCAGGAGTGGTTGAAGGTTCTGGTTCTTTGATCAATCTTGGTCCTACCCCTACACTAAACATTCTTTGATATTCTTATCCTTTAGATTTAAGTCAACATATGTGCACCAAGCACTTACTGTGTGCTTGTCACGATTCACCATGCTGGATACTGGAGACACAAATAGGAACAGACAGGAACCCTGTCATAAGTGAATGGTTCAGTGGCATGACCAATTCAGACAACTGTACTACAATGTGATAGGTGCCATGGACCAGATGAGGATGTGATTCATCACAGCAGTTGTAATTAATAAGTCAGAGTTGCCACATTTTATTTAGGAAAAAAAAGTCTGATAATACCAAGTGTTGGCAAGATGGTGCAAAAACAGAAATTCTTATTGCCACTGCTTATTGGGATATAAATTGGGGGATAACTTGACTATACCTAGTATAGTGGATGCTATAAAGTGGATATAGCAGAAGTCACCAATTTCACTCCTGAGGCTTTCTTTATATTGTCAAAAATTGGAAAACAACTTGTCTACCAACAGGGGAATGGACACATAAAACATGTATTAATAAGATAGAATATCATCCAGCTGTTAAATATATGATCTAAAGCCATACATACTGTTGCAGATGTGTCATAAACATATAATATGTAAAAAAGTAAATCTGAAATGGATATATAAAGTATTTCACTATTTCAATAATTTAAAAACTCGCAAAACAATGTTATATTATGTCTGGCACTGACATAGGCAATAGTACTAAATTATGCATGGGAAGGCTAACCACCAACTTCAAGGTAACAGTTACTTCTGGGGATAGATGACAGTGAGCGGGGGGAAAAAGTGGAAAACATTAGAGGTAATATGTTATTTCTTTTTTTAAAAAGGAAACCTAAAATATATTGCAAGATATTTAATACTGGTTAAATCTGAGCATTGGGTAATGAACAATTGTTACATGATTTTCTGTATATGTGATATATTTTAAAGTAAGTACTAAAAATACACGAAACTGAAAAGAAAAAATAAATGATGTAGTGAGGTTGGATGGCATCCTACAGGGTCATGAGTCTGATGCCCCTTGGTACATATGAGCCCACACACAGAGGATGATGTGCAAGCCGCCATTGGCTGTTGATGGTAATGGTGAAGTTGGGACATCTGTATTCACCAACTCCCAGGCAGTGAAGCCACTCCCAACTAGTGGCCGCCTTGGTTCTTCCAAGAGAAGCACACACAGCCTCTCCCCAGATTCAGAGTCTTCCTTCCTTTCTTGTGTGCACAGCTTGGGATAAACAGAGCCCTGCACTGGGAACATGGTCCCAAATCCAGCATCTACTGAACGGGAGGCCCCGAGCCCATCCCGCAGCCTTGCTGAGTCACAGTTCCTGCCACCCCCCTGCAGTCCTGCCCCCAGATCTGCAGGAGGAGCCAAAGACAGCATAAAAACTGCCCCTTCTCGGGCCACTGGCTCCCATCTCAGGCTGACATGCCTGCCTACTGTGCTAGACATTGGATCCAGAAATCATCTCAGTCACTTTCTTAAAATTTTACAGGTGAGGACCCCAAGGCTCAGGTATTAGAAAGACTTGCTCACGATCACTCAAGTAGTAGATCCATATTTAAACCTGGGGATGTCTGACTCCAAATCCACATTTCTTCTTTCACCATTTGGATATCAAACGTAGAGGCAGTTTGTCTGCTTACTTCTGTCCCCTCTGCCCCAACTTTCCTACACGGAACCAGCATCTGGAAGGGGTGTGAGAGAGTGAGCTTTGATTCTCATCTGAGCACCTTCCAAATTCAAGTTGGGCCCCTGTTCCCCACTGGTCCATCTGAGGGTCTATCCCACCGCCATCACTGATGACTAAGCATTCATATGCCACAGATTTCTCCCACCGTCTGCTCCCCCGAAAAACTGAATTGCAGAAAACCAAACAGATTAAGAACAACTAGACTATGAGCAACTTCTGGCTTCCACTGGATGAACCAGATGTGAGCCTGGCGTGCCAGGTGTTTCTGCTTCTAGTCAGTAATTGGAAGTTATAGAAGGCAGAGTTCGGACACAGCAGGGGCCGCTGATCCGCACCTTGTCTGGGTTTCCAGGGGCCAAGGGTTGAGGAGTGAGCCCCACTTAATCTTAACAGGGCACACTCAGGTAAGTGGGAAAAAAGAGCTCAGCAAGGCACAGATTAGAGAAGAGAGAGAAGTAACGGGGGAAAAGATAGTGAAATTGAAGCCTGAAAAAAAATATCCCACACACTAGCCTATTTATCTGTCCAAAAAAAAAAAGAGTTGGTTTTCAGAGTTCTAAGGTTGTTATGACACCTGAAGATATGAAGAGGTTAAATTTTGGCCACAAAAAAAATTACCCCCTCCCCACGACACACACACACACACATCAGACATGACAGAGGCCCACGGAGGGGTATGGCATCTTGTTGTCTCTGGGGCTGTGGTCCCAGCAGGGTACCTGGCAATGGCGTGTCTGAAGTCTGGTCAAAGGAAAGGAGCTCTCTGACCAGCATGGGTCCCACAGAGACTGTGCAGGGCTCTGCTGGTGAGCAGGGAGGGAAGAGAGCACTGGCAATTCTGAAAACCCCACCTATAGCTTGAAGGCTTGAGGATCTGCCTAGCCTGCTTTGAGGGGGTGACCCTGGACCCCAAAGTCAGGGGCAGGGGTTGGGGGTAGGGAGACGTGTAGCAGGTGCAGCTCTAGAGTAAAGGGCCCAGGCTTCCCTTCCCATGGGAAGTGACCAATAACTCAGACCACTGGCTCCATTAACCATGCCCTGCGGTCAGAGGCCCCCCACCCACCCCCAGCAAAGGCTGAGAGGTCATGGGCCTTGGAAAAAATACAGCATCTTGTCTTTTTTTCCCCAGAACTAAGATAAACCCGTGGAAAGGATAGCAGAGTATGCCTCAAGCAAAAATACTCCCCAGATTCTGAAGAGAATTCAGACTTCATTAGCAGAGTTCTACGTGGTATACTAGCTTTGTATTTCAGGAGATACTTTAACCTTAAAAGCATTGGTATCATCCTGTGTTTGCAAACCCAAGGGCAGCAGTTTGAGACAGATGATGACAGTAAGGACTCAAGGTTGAAAACAAGAGAACTTAACTCTGGTTAATTTAAGAAGAAAGGAAGCATATTGTACAGATGTTGGGTAGCTTTAGGGAGAATCAAACAAGTAAGAATAAAACCACATCATGTATTATTTAAGAGGGAGGCTATATCAAACAAGGTAACCATGGCTTAAATAAGATAGAAGTTCATTGCTCTCTTGTGAAAAATAAGTCTGGCCTTAGATAGCCCCAGGGAGGTATGGGATCCAGTTTCTTCCACATTTCTCTTCAAGCCATTTCCACTTCCTGGTCTAAAATGACTACCCACACTTCAGCCATCACATTCATATTCCAGTCAGCAAAAAAAGAGAAAGGGGTGAAAAAGGACTTCCCAGAAGTTGCAGGCACATTTCTCTTTGCCTCCCATTCACCAGAACTCAGTCCTCTGGTCTCAACTAGTTACAAGAGAGGAGGAAGTCTTTAGCTGGGCAGCCAGGTGCCCCAGCTCACAAGAGTCCATGACAAAGAAGATACTGGAGAGAAAATGAGCAGTTCCTTCTATAGGCACCTAAACCGTATGATTTTTTATGACAATTGCAGTCACACTCTTTATGGCAAGTGTGGTCAGACCAGGCAAGGAGCCCCATGAGCAGGGATTTTCCTCCCAGGATAAGTGATGATTGTCACTTGGATCCAAGGAGAGAAATGCTCTGTTCCAGGAAGTTCCAGGTCCCTGGTCCCACAGCATCTAAAACCCTCAGTAGCGTTGCTGTGCACATGTGATCCTTGGTCCTCCGGCCAGGCCCGTGGCCTTAAAGCCTCAGCTTGAACACAGGAACCTGGTGTACTTCGGTCTCTGTGTTTTGCCCAGCACCTAGCCCAGGGCCAGGCACCCACACCAGCTTTCAAAGAAATGTTTATGAACCAATGAATGAACCTCTACATTCAACTGCCTCCCACATACATGTGTGACTATTTTTCATGTGGATGAAAATATTTAAAAGTATTACTGAATTTATAAATGTATATGTTTTCTTCCCATGTGTATTTTCTCAGTGCATTTCTAAGTACATGTGTGTTTGGGGGAGGGGGGCTGGGCAGCAGAGTCAGATTCTCGGGCCAGACGGCCTGGGTTTGAATCTGTAATCAGCCACGCACCAGCTGTGTGACCTTGAGCAAGATACTTCACTTCTCTGTGCTACAGTTTCCTCATTTGGTACTGTTGCTCTTGGGGTTGTCTTGAAGATTTAATGAGTTAACATTTATATTCTGTAAATTGTATCACTTAGGACAGTGATTGGCACAGAGGTTTAAATAAAATGAAATATTAAAAGCTCACGTACCCTTTGACAAAGTCTCATTTTTTAATGTCTTAAAGAGAGTCTCCTGAACAAAGCTGGAAAGCTATGACCCAGACTAGATGATTTTTAATTTGGCAGCTCTTTAGATTCAAGCTTTTTTTTTTTTAATTGCCCCAATCCCAAGAGCAAGCCAGTTCCTCACTGTCAGAGACAGTTTGTGGGGCATCTCCTGAGGGTCCAGGGCCAGGTTACGGAATTACAGGTCACTCTAAGAGAAGAGACCCCCGCACACACCATTCGCCTCACACCCTGTTGTCTGTCTTGACTGATGAACCCAGTTCAAGGAGTGATTGTATTTCTCTCTCCAAACCCTCCACCTGCCACCTCGCTTGCTTCATAGCATCCCAGCAGCTGACCATGTTGCAGAGACCAATTCCCTTTGATGCCCGGGACCAGACGAGGTCCATATGAGGCTCTCAAACGAAGCTCTCGCTTTGTTTCTAAACAACTTAAGAAGGCTTAAAGGGGGAAGAAGTGCCCTATTTTCTCAGGCTCCTTTTCCTGCTCAAACAGAATGAAAAACCCAAGACCCAGGGAGGGACCCAATGAGACACAGAGAGAACCAGACTTTGAGAAGGAGACAGGAGTGCAAGACAAGGAATGGCTGCAAAGCTTAGATTACTTCCTAAAGGATGGAGGGTGGGTTGGGGGGTGGGGGCGATACGTGATCTTTATCTAATCAGACAGTCTACCCAGGAAGTCCCTGAGATCAAAGCAAGGGGCTTTTTATTTAGCCCTGTGTCAACTTAAAAACAGTCCTGGCAAAGCCACAGATCTGGACAAGCTCACACCTCTCCCCACCCCCACCACCCTGAGCTGTCTCTCAGCATCTGAACCCTCTTAACATTCCATTTGGAATAAAACCCTGGGATGAAAAGAGTTCCCAGGATTACTGTAGGAAGAAGAGACAACATTTGACAAAGTAAGGCAGAAAAGGCTCGGCCAAGCCACCGTCCTTCCTGGCTTCTCGGAACAACTATGTGTGCACTGAGGGAAGGCACCACCATTTCTACTTCTCTGCGTACATTCCTCGCCATCCACCATCCCCCTAGGATCAAAGGAGTCCTCAGAGGTACACAGCCACTTGTCACAAGCATTTTTTCCCACATGCCAGGGACTGTGTCAGGACAACTCTGAGGAAAAGAAGGCACTAAGGGAGAGGAACCAGACTGTCATGGGATAAAGGGCAAGAAAGGAGAGCCACAGGCTCCATTCCTTGGTCCCAAGGATGAGCTGGTGAGCGGGATCGGGGTGGGGTGTGTTCGTGTAAAGGAGGAGACACACAAAGGCTGACCTGTTGAAAAGACAGGTGCTGAGAAAACGGGGGACTGGTTCAAAAGGGAGGAAAGTCACTTTTTAGAAATACAACCACTCAAGGGGAACAGGACGGGAAACTTGGAATCACACCACAGAGGTAGAAAGAGTTCATCCCGCTGGATAAAAGACTACAGAACCAGGGTCACCCTCCAGTGCATTACCATAGAGAAAGCTCAGCACCGTTTTTTTTTTCCCCAATGCAGCTGAGATTCTTGTATCCTTTATTTCCAAAAACACAGATGTGGTTCGGCTCATAAGGACCTAAGACTTCTTGGTCATTTATTTTGTTAGGCATTTAAAATACTTATTATCTTAGTTAATCTTTATAAATACCTTATGATTATTACTCCCATTTGATGAACTGGATTCATCAGTTCAGACCTGGTTTTTCTTACACAAGCCAGGGACTGCTCCTTGAGTTGATTTTTATTTTATTTTATTTTATCTTACTTTATTTGAGAGAGAGCGAAAGAGAGAAAATGAGCGGGGGTATAAGGGCAGACAGAGGGAGAAGGAGAAGCAGACTCCCCGCTGAGCAGGCAGCCGGACTCGGGGCTCCATCCCAGGACGCTGAGATCATGACCTGAGCCGAAGGCAGACGCTTAACTGACTGAGCCACCCAGGCGCCCCTCCAGTTGATTATTAAAAGCAATTTTTAAAAGAAGAGTATGTAACATTCACCTTGAAAGGAAAGCTTGTTCTTCACGGTCAGCAGCTTGAAGTGGAGGCTTGCTTCTGGGAGAATGAGCAAACCTTTTTTCTGTCCGCTTCTCCCAACAGAATTTATTTTTTCGTAGCCAAATCAGTGGGAAATGCAGTATTTCTCGAGTCTTTCTGGATTTCAATGTAGTCAGTTCGTCACTTTTAGGATGTGTTTTTCTCTAAGAAATGTTATGTATCTTCCTCCTAATAAGGACAACATGCACTAAAGAGGAATTCTAATTTTAAGCCACAAAACATGTGAAATAATGTTGCAACTTTCAGGTACATCTCTGGGATCTGGCTGTGAATCAGCTTCAATAACACTCACACATGCATGCTTGTGTGGCCCTTTATAAAACATGTCCTCATGGGTGTTCTCTTTCATATCCCCGACTCACTGGTAAGGAAATGGAAGGTGTGAGCAACTAAGTGAGTTGCTTAAAAATACACAGGACTTTGTAGGGATCAATTGCCTCATTATCTGTTAAGACATAACTAAATGTGAGGTGTATTTTTAAAATACAGCTTTTAACTTCAGGACTTATGAAGCCTTAAAATGATGAGCAGGACCCAAAAGTGTGGAAAAAGGGTCTTATCTACATTTTTATCGGGAGTGTACGATTTAAATGTGCATCCTTATGTTTTTCTGAAGACTGGTGGGTTTTAACTGCGATTGGATGACAGTCTCTTGGAAGAAATTGTTTCAACTGGCTTTGATTGTGCCCTAATCATTATCAGCTATTTCAAATATTCAGGATGCTTTCCCTCCCACAGGTGGAAAGGGCTAGGTGATGGAGGTCAGAAAGATGCCTACAAGATGTCTTCACATTGTCTTCAATTTCCCAGGCACTGATCTCTTCTCCCGGCTGGTGCCAAGTCAGGGAGCAGAAATGGCTTCCCACACCTCTGCAGAAGACACTTCCTAAGCATACATATATTGGATAACAGATAAGTTTAAAGCCCGAGCATCCTTATAAATAACCTAGTTTAAGTTTCTTATTTTCCAGATGAGAAAACTAAAGCACAGGGAGGGGCAAAGAGATATACTCATGCAGCAGAAGAAAAACACAGATCTCCTAGCCATGATGACTACATTTTAACACCATTTGGTCAGAAAATACTTTGTTTCTTTTCTTCTCTTTCTTCTCTTGCTGGTCTGCTATTTCTTGCGACTCCAAAGAAATAAATCAGAATGTTTCCATTTGTTTTACAGAAGTGTTCCAGCCAGGGAGCTTCTTTCTGGAGGCAGGAACAGAGAGCCACTCCACCTAAGTGACCACCAGGGGGTGCCCACAGGACAGTCGGACAAATGGGGGGTCTCTGGAGAATCTCCCTTCTCATGGGAAACACACGTGATACCACAACTGAGATTATTATCTTTTGTTCTTAGCAAGGGGTTAGAGGTCTCTGGTCCCTCCTGAAAATGAGTTTGGGCATGAAAAGTGAGGAAAGAAAATCTGCAACACGTGCAGACCTCGTGCTTAAGATGTATTTGTTTAGAGCTCTTGCTTGCTTGCTCTTCTAGTATCTGTCTCCATAAATAAAACCGGGAGAAACCTGTCGCTTTGAGTCCCAAACAAAGCAGAAAAGAGCAGGGATTAGATGTCATGAGAGGGCTCACAACTTCTGCTATAAGAAAGGTAGTAAGGGGCGCGGCTTATAATACGACTTTCTGCACCCCAACCTGTTTCCTGGAACAGTCATCTGGTTGTTTGTCCCCAGACACTTGACCATGACCAAAATCCCTCTGCTGCCTTCAGAAGGCAAAACTCACTTCAGGTGAAAGCAAGATCCAAAACGATCAGCTCTTCAGTAAATCCTACCAGCATCAAAATACTGATATGTGGGTAATACGTATTCATTCACAATTCCCATTTGATGAACTGGATTCATCGATTTGGGCATGATTTTTCTTATTCATGCCATGAACTACGCATAGAGCAGAATATTAAAAATTTTTGAAAGAAGAGTACTTAACACTCACCTTGAACAAAAACCTTGTTCTTCAAGCCCAGCAGTTTGAAATGGAGGCTCCTTTATGGATTAAAAAACAAACAAACAAAAAACCAGTTTCATCAACCCCCAAAAAACTCTCTGTTACTACCTGTTGTAGTCACACCCCCCACTGCACCCTATTGATCCTGGTAAGCACTGATCACTGTTTGTCTTTTTGAAATGTCATGTAACTAGAAACATATAGTCTATTACCTTTTGTAAATGACTGATTTCACTGGACATAATGAATCTGAGATTTATCCAAGTTGTTACTGTTGTTGTTGTTGTATGTATGTGTAAATGGTTCATTCTTTTTTTATTGCTGAGTAGCAATCCAGTGTATGAATGTACCACAGTGTGTTTATCTATCACCCTTATATAAGGGACATTTAAGTTGTTTCTGGTTTGAGACAATTATGAAAAGAGCTGTCATAAACAATTATGTACAGGTTTTTGTGTGCACATAAGATTTCATTTCTCTAGGATAAATATCTAGGAGTGGGATAGCTGGGTCGTATGGTAAGTATATGTTTGACTTTTTAAGAAAACACCAAATAGCTGGACTGTTTTGAATTCCCACCAGCAATGTATGAGCATTTTAGTTGCCACACATCTTCGTGAACACTTGGTTTTGTCAGTATGTTTTTTTTTATTTGGGCCATTTGAATAGGTATATAGTAGGACCTCATTATGTTCTTTGTTTGAATTTTCTTAATAGTTAATGACATTGAACATCTTTTCATGTGTTTACTTGCCTTCCACGTATCCTCTTTAATGGAATATCTTTAAATTTTTTGCTCATTTTTAAAATTGGGTTGCTTTGTTACTGTTGAGTTTGGAGAGATACAGGTTGGATACAGATTGTTTGTCAGATATGAGTCTTTCAGATATTTCCCCTCAGACAATAGTTTTTTCTTTTCATTTCCTCAAGAGTGTCTTTTGCAAAGCAAAAATGATTAATTTTAGTGAATTCCAATTTATCAGTATTTTTCTTTTATCTATTTTACTTTTGCTGTCATGTCTAAGAGGTCAGGAAGATTTTCACTTTTTTAAATTTTTATACAGTTTTGCATTTTATATTTAGATCTGTGATTCACTTTTAAGTTTTTGGTTGTTTTTTTTTTTCACTCTGAGTTAATTTTTGTATAAAGTGTGAGGCTGAGGTCAAGGTTCACTTTTTTGAATAGGATGTCCAATTACTTCAACACCATTTGTTGAAAAAATTATTCTCTCTCCTTTTATTTATCTTTGCACTTTTGTCAACGATAAGTTGATTTTACTTGTGTGGGTCTTTTTCTGGATGTTCTATTCTGTTTTTTTGATATATAAGTTTGTCCCTTCCCCAATACTTCATAGTCTTAATTACTATAGCTTTAAGATAAGTCTTTAAGTCAGGTTGAGTTCACCAACTTTATTCTTTTTCAAAATTGTTTTGGTTATCCTAATTCCTTTAATTTTCCATATAAATTTTGGAAACAGCTTGTTCTTATCTATAAAAAATCCTGATGGCATTTTGATTGATATGGCCTTAAATCTCTAGGTCAATGTGGGTAAATTCAACATATTATTATGTTTAATTGCATAGTAATCCATAAACATGGTATGTCTCCCCCATTTATTTAGGACATCTTTGATTTCCTTCATAACACTTTAAAGTCTTCAGCATACAGATTCTGCACATTTTTTTTTTAGATTTATAAATGAAGTATTTCATTTTTAGCAATATCTTATTTCATGATTGTTATGGTCTGAATTGTATACCCCTATCCCCAATATTCATGTGTTGGAGTCCTCAGCACCTCAGAATATGACTATATTTAGAGATAGGGTCTTTAAAGAGATAATTAAGTTAAAATGAGGTCATGAGTGTGAGCCCTAATCCAATATGACTGGTGTTCTTATAGGAAGAGGAGAATAGGACACAGACACGCACAGAGGGAAGATCACGTGAGGACACAGGGAGATGACCATCCACAAGCCAAGGCAAGAGGCCTTAGAAGAAACCAACCGTGCCAAAACCTTTATCTCAGACTTTTGGTCTCCAGAATTGTGAAAAAATGTTTCTGTTATTTAAGCCATCTGGTGTGTGGTACTTTGTTATGGCAGCCCTAGAAAAGTAATATAATAATCATACTTTAAAAAAAAAATTCAGTTTCAGTTGTCCACTGCTAGTATATAGAAAACAACTGATTGTGTTTACCTCATATCCTGTAAGCTTGCTAAACCCACTATTAGTCCTATGAGGTTTTCTTTAGAAATTCCTTGAGATTTTATACATAGACAATTGTGTCACCTGCAAATAGGGACAGTTTTATTTTTTCCTCTTCAGTCAGAATGCCTCTAATTTCTTGTTTTTGCTATTGCAATGGCTAGGACTTCCAGTATAAAACAGAATGGGGACTTGCTCCCAGTCCTAGAGAGAAAACATTCAGTCTTTAACCATTAAGAATGATGTTAGGATTTTTGTAAAATATCATTCTTAAGTTGGGGATGTTTGTTTTATTCCTTATTTGTTGAGAATTTTTATCAAGAATGAATGTTAAATTTTGTCAAATGTTTTTTTCTATATCTATTATTTGATCATATGGTTTTTCTTCTTTCAACCATTAATATGCTGGATTACATTGATTAATTTTTTAATATTGAATCAGCCTTATGTGTGCTAGATAAGCCCCTGTTGTTTTATACACTGTTAAATTTTATTTTCTAACATTTTTTTGTGGATTTTTGTATCTGTATTCATGAGGGATATTGGTCTATAGTTTTCATTTCTTTCAGTGTCACTGATTTTGGTGTCAGGATAAATCAAGCCTCATAAAATGAAATTAGAAATGTTGCCTCTTGGGATGCCTGGATGGCTCAGTCAATTAAGCATCTAACTCTTAATTTTGGCTCAGTCATGATCTCAGGGTTTTGATATCAAGCACTGCATTGGGCTTCACACTGAGCATGGAGCCTGCTTAAGATTCTCTCTCTCTCACCCACTCTCTCTAAAAAAAAAAAAAGAAGGAAGGAAGAAATGTTGCCTCTGATTTCCTGGAGGAGATTATATAGAATTAGTAGTATGTTTTTTTAAGATAATTAGTAGAATATTCCAGTGAGAAAATCCAAGCCTAGAATTTTCTTTAGTGGAAGCCTTTAAACTACAGATTCAATTTATTTAGTTGTAGGACTATTCAGGTACCTATTTTGTCTCGGGTGAGTTTGGTAATTTGTGAAGCTTTTTCCCTTCTTGACTTGCCATGTGTTTTTCTATTTGCTATTTAATGTTGTTCTAAGTAAATATATATGTAAAATTTAAGTAAAAAAATTTATGTAAAATTTATTAGCATGAATTTTACCACTCATCCTTATATTGAAATTTTAAATGAAAATATTAACATTTAAATGAAAATATGAATATTTAACTTGTGCAAGGAATCACCAAAATTACACAATTTGTATTTCTTGGCTCATACATGCTTATGTGTTTTGTTCTTATCAGAACAGTGGAAATGCTGAAAAAAGCTAAATCAGGTGGTTTTTATCTTACTTCACACACTCACATTCTACCAACCAGTCTCTCTTTGGGGCTTACAGATGAGTTAGGAAGGACTAAAAGGAAAAGAACAATTCATTGTCCTATCTTTCTCTTTCCCTCTGTGTCATTACCAGCATACAAGGTTGGCTAATATAGGATATGATAAGGTTTCTTGATCATTCATGCTTCTTACAATGCCTTTTTCTTCTTTCTGCATTCACAGCAAGTCTGGAAAATGTGGCCTCCCAGGGCTATCAATACTACAGCTTGCTTTGTATGTTGTACACATACATGCTTTGAATTGTGCTGAATTCCCATGCGTTGCTGGTCTGCCAGAGCTCTATAGTCATGCACCATTGCAAACACTAACTGCAAATGGGCAACAAAAAACAGCAGACCCACATATTGTATATATCTCTTCAGCTCATATACGTGCTCCATTGCCCTGTCAGACTTCATTTGTGCAATGTAAGATAAAACTATTAAAAATGTCAAGATAGCAACAGCAGAACATTCAACCAAGCATGGGGCCCTACTGAGCATGGGCCCATGCAACTACCCAACTCATATGCCCATGAAGCTGGCCTGGCATATATGTGTAGAAATCACCAATAAGGTGATTCTCCATTTTTAAATTTGTTTTATTGTTCTACCCACACTTGACTTCCTGGGAAATCCATGGAATCCAGTGTGACATTCTGAGATCATTAACCACTTGACAGGGGAGGAGAGAGAAATTTAAAGCAAATGTGTCAGGAGTCGCACCTAATCAAAGATCAATCCAAAGCAAAGATAAAAGCACCTTGAAATTACAACATGAGTCAATAACAAGATAAGTTTTGATCCCAAATATTTTGGGAAGAGGTCAGTTATGTCGAGGAACACATAGCTGCTCCCCAAAACATACTGAAATAAAAATATTCACATTTGTTCCTACCTGCCATAACCCCTTTACAGTGCCTCCCTTTAAAAAGACATAGTGGATGTTCCATATGTAAGCTATAATGTTCAAATTTAAACAGCTTGGTTGTATAATAAGATGTTGTCCGTATGAAAAATAGTGTCTCACTGTTCTATCAACAAGAAATAAAGTTTATGATAAATTAAAGGTAATATTTCTTTTAAACATCATACAAATTTATTTCTTGTTTCATTTTTATTATTTTAAGGGCATTATACTGAGGAAAAAAGCCAATCTCAAAACATCACATACTATATGATTTCATTATATGGCATTCTTTTTTGCTTTTTTCTTTTTGTTATTTTTGAAATCTTTTTAAAATGCATCACACATTTGCTTTCTTCTTAAATAAAGTGTACAGATCCCTATTTGACCTGTCCTTGAGGACTAAAGATTATGATGTCAAACATCAATTATTATATTCAATTGGATTTAACAAACATTTACTCAGGAACATTTACTGGCAAAGCATTATGCCAAGAGTAATGGCTATCTTAGTCAGTTCGGGCTGCTATAACAAATATACCATAGTCATATATATCCTTATATTGTGCAATACCAGTTTTAAATGAAAATATGAGTATAACAAATATAAATATCAGGTATTTATTTCTCACAGTTCTAGAGGCTAGAAGTCCCAGGTCAGGGGCAGCATGGTTGGGTTCTTAGGGAGGACCCTCTTCCTGGGTCGCAGACTGCCCAACATCTTGTATTTTCTCATGGTGGAAAGAGGGCTAGCTCACTCCCAGCCTCTTCTTACAAGGGCATTAATGCCAATCACAAGTGCCCTACCATTGTGACTTCATTACCTTCCAAGACCGCACCTCCAAATATCTTTACACTGGGAATTGGGTTTCAACACATGAACTTGGGAGGGACACATTCAGTCCATTAGAATGGCCCATGCTATTTAGTGCATCTGATCTAACTGGAGAGGTAAGGCAGATGTGTAAGTTCAAAATTCCTCACAAGTGCTGTTATATACATCTAAACAAGAATCATGGGGACAAGGAAGAGAAAGGAGGGAGAATACATCTTGAGAATTCAAATGGGTCTTGAAGGATGACTTGCAATGGCAAGAAAGGGTGTGCCATGCTAAGAAATTCACACTTCTTAAGTGAAAGGTGAAATAGAGCAGGGTGTTGTGCTGGCACCACAGGTCAAATGTTTGGGAATAGATGGAACAGTGAGAGAACATTAGACTTGTATCTACAGACAGTGGGGAGCCATAGAAGGTTTTGTAATAGGAGGATGACATGAGCATTACACTTAATTGCAGCAATGCATTTTGAAATGCATAGGACATTGTGTACCTATATAAACTGTTCTACTGTTATGCATTCTTTTAACTTGTTATTATAAGTTTTCTGCCACCTTTTAGTCTGCCAGCTAGTCTTGATACTATCAGCCTATATGACTCTTGCCACATTCATATCTAACTTCCTACTAAAATTCTGCCTCTACCCTACTAAAAGCTAAATACTAAATAACCAGGATTATTTGAATTGTATTTAAATAAATATGCGTACACTATGAGATACAGACTAAAACTTGCTATTTCTCTAGATTGTTTACTGTTTACTTAGTAAACAGCAGGGATTTGCCTAAAAGAGAGGTGCATGGGTTTGGACCCCAATAAAAATTAAGATTTCCAAAGGAAACTTCTGGTTAAAAATACTGGACCATGGCTACCTTTTCTTCCTACCCAAATTTCATTACAATGATAGCCACGGAATTTTTAAAAACAAATTAATCAACAAGGTCAAAGAGAATGAGAGACAATTTGCCATAAACGCTTTCAACAAATTTTTGGAAGGTGAGAGATGAATGGAAGAATGGTAATTATCTTGGCAAATGAAGAAAGGAGAAAGCCAATTGCTTGCAGACAAGTGGGGACTGAGCTGCTTCACCCTGAAGAAACTCTGAGCTGCTCAGTGTTTATAAGCAATGAAAGTTTCAAAAGAAACGTGAGAGTAAGGCCCCTTATTTGTTGGAAGTTTGCCCGTTATGTGGTTGAGCCCTTCAGGTCTCCTCTCCCCTGCATTCCTTCAGGCAATAGCCCTTCTCTCAAGTCTTTGTAGAAAGCTGGCTGCTGATTCTTTGGAGTAACTGGACTTGGGGGGCGGGTGAAGAAAGGTCTACATGTCATACTGTGAATCCCCCAATCCTCCTTCCCCTCGCTGTTTCCAGAACTACTCTCACCTACACACGCATGTGCACACACACAAACATACACCCTGGCAGGAGATTTAGGTTCCCCTCTAAACAGTTCAGAAAAGACCTTCAAATAGTGACATTTTGGAGTTCTTCAAAGAATTGGTGATTCATTCCCTGACCACCCTACGGTAAAGTGTCCCGATCCATGGTCTTAGAGCATCCCATCAAACCGCCTCACTTTTAAGTAGACTGAGAGGTTTTCTTCCCTCCTGGCACCAAAAACATAGTGTCTTTTCCAACACCATTTCCCCAACACTCTGACACCAGCTGGGTCAGATAATTCAAGTCAACAAATCAATTCGGTTCTGATACCCTCTATTGGAGTTAGTGTCAGATCCTACACGTTAAAGGGTTCAGTCCCACAAGACTGTCCCACTTTGGGTGCTCATCACAAGTCTCAGGCCATCCGTACTACTGACCCACCAGCTATAAATTGGGGGTTCCCTCAACCCCCTCCTTAGGTTTAATGATCTGCTGGAAAAACTCACAGAACTCAGGAAGGCTTTTTTACTATAACCAGTTTACTATAGAGGATATAGTTCAGGAACAGCCAGGTGGAAGAGATGCATGGGGCAAGGTGTGGTGGGAGGGTCACAAAGCTTCCACGCCCTCTCCAGGCACCACCTTCCCAGCATCTTCATGTGTTCACCCACCCAGAAGCTCCCTGAACCTTGCGGTTTAGGGGTTTTTATGGAATTTTCATTACATAGACAGAATTGATTAAATCATTGGCCATTGGTGATTCAACTCCACCTCTAGCCCCTCACCTCTCTCCAGAGGTCAGGGGTTGAGCTGAGACTCCTAACCTTCTAATCATGGCTGGATCTTTCTGGAGACCAGCTACCATCCTGAAGCTATCTAGAAGCCCCTCAACCAAAGGTCATCTCATTAGCATACGAAAGAAACTCTGCTCCATCAGGAGATTCGAGGGGTTTTAGGAGTTCTGTGCTGGGAAAATGGGACAAAGGCCAAATATTTTTTATGCCACATAAGCATATCACCAGATATTATGAAAAGTCCCCAACATGAAAGAATAGGAACAAAAATCAAAGGGGGGGAGGAACAGAATTAATGTAGGAATGAATAAAAGGATTGAAAATATTATTAGTATTCTCAAATACATAAGAAAAGATACTGCATACAAATAAAAACAGTTTGCTAAAGAGGAAAAAAGCTCTTGAAAATGAAAAATATGATTGCAAAAATTTTACTAATTTCATTGACAGTTGACAAAGTTGAGGCAAAGATCAAGGAGATAGAAACAAGGAAAAGAAAGGAAAGCAAATTAGGGGACTGACCCAACATCCACCAACAGGAGTTGCAAGAAGACAGAACAGAAAAAAAAATCGAGGAGAGAAATTACCAAGGAAACAATGCAAGACAATTTCCCAGAAGACATTGGTTTCCAGACCAGAAGCGTTCTCTGAGAGCTCTAGACAATAAATGATGAAAAATTCACATTAAGGTGAAGTGAGACATTTCTGAAGAGAAGATGAGGTTAAAGAGAAGATCCTAAAAGCTTCCAGGAATTAGAAACAGATTACATTAAAAAAATGGGAATCAAAAGGTCATCAGGAAAGAAGACTCCAGCCATAAGATTTCAGATGGCCAGTGAGTCATGTCATGCTTTTGAAATCGTGAGAGAAAATAAGCTTCAACCAGAACCAGTGAAGGCACAGAGGGTCCTGAACTCAGAAGGGAGCCTCACACTTGGATTTCATGCTGTGGTCACCATTTTAAATAATTTTATCTTTGAATTTGTGTATTGGGAATGAAGTCCCACAGGACAGTGGCACGTGCCCAGCACTGCCTCCTACCACCCCCTCACCTCCCTGGCATGGGTTCTCGGCCACCTGTTCCCTGACCCCCACCAAGAGGCTACTGTGGCCCCTGAGCCCCCCCCCCCATGGGCCTGGTGCAGGTACAGGGACAATTGGGGTTGGTCGTGTACACACTTGGTGGCCAGGCTCTGCTCTGGGTGCTTGTGAAGGTCTGCACTCACCCAGCCAGTCTCCCCATGCCTGAGGGAGTGTGACATTAAAATAGCAAATAAAAAAATACCATGGGAGGTTGAGAGAGAGAGGTCACAAAAGAAAGGAAAAAAGCTTTTTTTTCTGCTCTTTGAGAATTTTCAGTGTGTGCTGAGCCCCAAGAACTATGCAGCCATCCCTGGCTTCAGTTTAGAGACTGCCTGAGAAGCGAGAACTTTTGTTTTGTACCTCAAAAGCTCAACTGCAAATATCACCAAAGATAAAAAAAAAAAGCAAGTCCACCTCATATTGGCTAATTTTATAACGATGTCAGGATCGTTCCAATGTGGACCCTGGATCCCACAGTTGGAAATTCCTGGTTCCAATGTGCCTTTACTGAGCCACACCCTGACTACCGGATTAGGGCGCTGACAAGCAAGCACTAGATTCATATCCACACAGCCACAATTTCAGACCCAGAAAGACAGTTTCAGACAGAAATCCCTGAGTGGACTGAGGGGTTTAGTGAGGTTTTTGCCATATGAATAGAGGCACCTGTTTTAGGAGAGTTCTCGGGGTCTTCTAAGTTCAAGTTAAGGCAAAACCATCTCGAGGAGAATGTGAGACTCTGAAAATGGCTATCGAGAATGAGAGGATTTCCTTCTCTGGGAAATCTTAAGAGGAAAAAAGATTCCTGCTCATCTGGACCAGCACAGATTAGACCAGAGGCCAAGGTGGGGAGACTCAGACTCTCAAGCCCCACCCCCAACCTCCTGAGTCTCTGATTTTCATTTTCTTAGACACCAAGGTCATTGCCAGTGGTGAGAATAGCCAAGTCCAGACCTTGTTTTTGAAGTAAGTACTGCAACTTGCTTCACACGGGTCCACAGTCTCGAGCCCTTAATTCTCCCCCCATCTTCCCCTCGCTGCCACCCCCAGAACCTCAGACCTCAATGGATTTGGTGACCTGACAACTGCCCTTTACATAGGGATTTGTATCGTAAATTACCCCTAAGAGGCCTCTGAGACACGTCTTCCTCACAAATGTATGCTGTCGTGGTTTTCAGACAGAAACGGGTGTGGACACATGGGCCAGCCTTGCGCTCATCAGACAGGTTCTATGAAGTTAGTCGCCAGGTGGTAACCATATTACTTCATGCTTCTCGGTAACTTTTGTGCACCACAATTATCTTTGACAGTTCTTGAGTGGGACAGCAATTTTCAGCAAATGTTTTCAGTAACCGAAGGCCAGAAGGAAAGGAAACGTGAGTGCGTCAGTTAAGCTTTGAGTGTGGGTCTGATAGCTCTTCAGCACCTCTGTGGTGTTAGAAATAGGAATTCTGTGGAAATTTGGGCACATGGAACTTAACAGAAGGGAGCTAAGCAAGGCCCAGGGGGTTTCCACTGTATTTAAGAAAGAATTTGCTCTTATGCAGGGTAATAAGTCCTACCATGATGAATTTCTCCCAAGCGCCAGAATAGAGTAGAATTTTCCTTTCGATGGGGTTTCATG
This sequence comes from Leptonychotes weddellii, assembly GCF_054177405.1. Lineage (NCBI taxonomy): Eukaryota > Metazoa > Chordata > Mammalia > Carnivora > Phocidae > Leptonychotes > Leptonychotes weddellii. Next base: position 34,149,741 of record NC_138378.1, read on the forward strand.
TGAGGGATGTTTTGTCCTCCTTCGTCTTAATTCCCTACTGCAGACAATGTGACGGTCACTTCTTGGACTTGTCTAAATGTATAGTGACTTCAGCACTCCTCAGGGTTATCTAAGGAAGATGTAGATCAATTCACCCTCCATGTACTAGTTTCTGTTTTCAGGAAAAAAAAAATACTGAGTCATCACAGGTGAGCTGTTCAAAATCTGGTCTTATAGAATGAGAATATGAAAGTCAATCACTTCTCCACAGTCCCCTCACTAGCACCAACACACACTATACACACACACACACACGCACACACACAAGTATGAGCACACACGTGTGCAACAGGGACTTTCTAAGAAAATACAAAACAAAGTACCTGGAAGTCTCAAGTCATACATCATAGGAAAAAAAAAAGAAACTTTAGGTCCCCAAATCACTAGGTGTTAAAAGGACTGATTACACACAATTGATACATCTGCAGAGTTAGGGCTGCTGGAGTTGAACATGAGGTCATGTGGCCACGACCACATCCCAAAGAACGTACAATGATTCATCCTCCTGGCCTGATGCAGAGCAAAACTTTCCTTTGACACACCCAAGAGAAGAGCCTACCCTTTGCTCCAATTTCATTAGCAGTGTTTTACAGGCAAGCTTTCTTTTGATCTTCAGTGACTAGACACATGATATCATCAGCCGTAAATCAAGCCACATTTTCCCCCTTTCCCTAAAACGGGTCTCACTGGTGAGGACAATGCCAGCTAATCTGTAACATGTTGCAGATTGCAACATCTCCTGGTGCCGTCATTTGTCACCTTCTTTATTTGCTTACCAGCCACTTTGTCAATAACAGTTGGTGATTTTTCTCCTAGACTCCGAATCCAGAATTCTGATTTTAAACTTTGCTTGCATACCTCATCCCTACCAAAGTTCGACATTTGACCATTGCCCATTTTGAACTAGTTTCCGTGCATCTCAGGACTCCGTTCTTTTCTTAGATGTGATCCTTTGGTGGAGAACAACAGCCTCGAAAGTAATCTGCAGAGGGTATGATATAGAATAACTCCCCAAAATAACTCTGTTTCCCCAGAGTCACAAGTGGCAGCTTGTCAACCATTTATAAATGGTTGAATATTAATCTTCTGCTTAGTTCGGGAGACCAGAGAAGGAGGCACCACAACCAGGCAACACATGTGTAATTGAGCCATTCTTGAATCATGCTCAACATGAAAACAGTAGGCTGATGTCTTTTATTTCATCAGTTTTAAAATAATAGCCTTTAATCAACATCTTTCTTATGATAAAAAACACAAAATGTGCCTGTTACCAAAATATCAGGAAGTACAAGCAAGCAAAAAGTTAAAAAAAAAAAAAAAAGGAAAGGATGGAAGGAAGGAAGGAAGAGAGGAAAGAAGGATAGAAGGAAGGAAAATACTCCAATTTCCCCTATAGCATAACTATTGGTTGGTTAGGCCAAGACATTCCCAAGTATTTTCTCACTAGGCTATCTCTGCTATGGAGTCTGACAAAGTCCCTCGTGCACCTTAAGGGCTCATATTTGAACTTTGTCTGTAAAATTAGAATTGCTGATAAAGCCAAGGACATGATGTGTCTATGGGAAGGTTGAGCAAAGAGGCATGACAACCCCCTCTTCTGAAGTCCCTTTCTCTCACCTTTCTCCACCCTTCTCCTGATGATGGACTGAGTTGGTGTATCAGTTAGCTTTTGCTACATAACAAACCACCCCAAAACATACTGGTTTAAAACAATCACCATTTATTATTTTTCAAAATGCTATGGATGCGCTGGGTGGTTCTTCTCCTCTGAGCCGACTTGGCAAACTCTCTCATGTGTCTGTGATCACATGGCGGGTTGGGGAGAGGGTCCGCTGATGGCCAGCTTTACAATGACCACAATCACATGTCTGGTGGCTGAATGGCTGTTGGTGAGGCTATAGGATGACTAGTCACATGTCTGTCATCCTCCAGCAGGCTAGCTGGGGCTTGTTCACGTGGTGGTCACCAAAGTGAGAGAAAGTGTGCAACACTCCCTGAGGTTCAGACTCAGAACTGACAAATGCTCACTTTTGCCACATTCTCTTAGTCAAAGCAAGTCACAGGCCAACCCAGGTTCAAGAGGTGAGGAAACAGACTTCACCTCTTGATAGGAGGAGCTTCAAAGTAACAGACAAATTTAGGAAGAATTTGCGGCCATTTTGGCAATCAATTACAATACTCAAACAGTATGCTGGAACCACACACGTGAGCTGGCCTTCCCAAATCTTCACTGCCCAAAAACCCAGACAGAGTTTGTTTTTCCAGTGGGGCACGGATTGCAGGTCTGGATGGGTTGTTTGTTTTTGTATTTGTTTTGACTTTAAGCTATTTCCAGGATGTTTCTTTCAGAGCAGAGAAGGCTCACTTCTGTCTGCCATGTGTATTAAAGATGAGCTGTGAGAGAGCATTGCTTTGTGGTGAGAGGACCTGGAACCTGGGACAGAGGCAGCAGAGTCCATGACAGACCCTCGAGGCAAGGGAGTCCACCCTTCCAAAATAAGGAGACAGTCTTCTTCCTGCAGTGCTGCCTGGGGCTGCCTGACAGCCAAGATTGTGCAAGTCAAGGGTGTGACCAGTGTTACCCAGCCCTGCCAGGGATGACAAGGCAAGTTTACCTCACCAAAACATAGGGGACACTCCAGCCTGATGAATTTGTGGAATTCCTGGCCCTTGGCTGACAATATCTGACTCATGCTCTCTCTGCTTTCAAGTTTAGAGATTGCACAAGTGACATGAAAGGCTGCAGAGGGCCTTAGAATGTCCCGTTTGATGAAATCACACACAGGGACAAGGAGGGGTCAAATACTCCTGACAGGGTGCCCCCTGATGACGTGCGCATGTTGGAGGGCGGGTACCCACCTGGCTTGGATCACTTCTGGCCATCTGGGGCGTGGACAAGGAGAAGCTAGAGGACGTGACTGGCAGAGATGCAGGAAGGAATGTCTCAAGAAGAGTGAAAAATTGCTTTCATGCACTTTGCTGGCAAAGCCTCCAATGATGGAGCCTTTTCCTGAGGAAATATTGCAACATGCTAAGCTGCTGAAGGGTCAGGGAAGGGTCCTGGCCAATGGGGGTGAATGCCCCTTCACTGGCCTCCCTTACCTCCGGCGAGTCCTGCTTTGTGGCATTCCCATGGGAGTGGGGAAAGTGAGAAATTCCACTTCCAGTTCTTGCCGCCCACACGGAGGTCTTAAATGAGGTCCGGCAGGAGGCCAGTATTAGATATGCCTGGAGGCTCACATAGGGAAGCCAGAACTTCCACCCAAACAAGCTGTGGCCATGCTCATCTAGTGCTGGGAGAGCAGAGGCTCAGCATGCCGGAGGGCGGCCCAGTTTGGCTCTTGGAAAAACGGCCCTGTTGGGCTTCATTCCTCAGGTACTTGCTTTCTGGCTCGAGAGACAATGCTAAATTCAGTGCGCACCCACGTGAACGTTTCTGAGTCCAAAAGTTGAGGAGACTCCCCAGACCACACTTGGACCAGGGGAAAAACAAAAGGAATCCATCTACTTTCTTTTAATGTGTTTCTCCCTATTGGACTGGGGGCAGTGGAACTGGGCCAAGCAACTGTGGTTCCTAGGAAAGTCCTCCTAATCTACAGAAGGCCCAGCCCTGTCCTGAGATGCAGGGCTCCCCTTTCATCTGTGACCCCTGTTTGCAGAGCACCTGCTCAGGTCCCACCTGAGGAGAGAACCATGATCTATGAAGGCCAAGAAGTACCCTTGGTCTTGATCTCTGGCTCTGGGGGTGTGGTACTGTGATTTATAATAAGAAATATATATTTGGACTTTGTCCCCATTTCTGGCACAGAGCTTCTAAAACCCTTAGAATTTCCTAAGTAATGAGTTGCCTTTTGTTAAGTTAATGAAGTGACTTTTCGACCCCACCTAAGGCTGAGTGCTGGTTGCCAGGAGAACCAGCCAGGTAATTAGAGGGCTGGAACTTTCAGTCCCATCCCCCTGACCCATAGGGAAGGGGAGAGGGGCTGGATACTCAGTCAATCACCAATGGCTAATAATTTAATCAATCATGACTATGTAATGAAGCCTCCATCAAAAAAAAAAAAGTTAGAATTCGGAGATCTGGGTTGGTGAATACATGGAGATTTGGGAAGAGAGGCACACTCAGTCAGAGAGGGCTTGGAAGCTTCATGCCTTTTCCCCATATATTGCCCTACGAATCTCTCCCATCTATTTCTGAGTTACATAATAATAAAATGGTAATCTAGTGAGTAAACTGTTTTCCTGAGTTCTGTGAGCTACTCTAGAAATTAATTGAACCCAAAGAGGGGGTCATGTGAACCTCTGGTTTATAGCCAGTCAGTAGAAATACAGGTAACAACCTGGACTTGTGACTGGTATATGAAGTTAGGGGAAGTGACAGTGTCGGGGGACTTGGCCTGTGGGATCTGAAGCCATCTCAGGGTAGACAGTGTCAGAATTGAGTTGAATGGCAGGACACCCAACTGGTGTCAAAGAATTGCTTGCTTCTTTATGGGGAAAGTCCCTACACATTGGCATTGGAATCAGAATCACTGGGGGGGAGGGGCAGGTCTTGGGATGGTCTCAAGTTTACAGTGTCTAAAATACACACACACAACACACAACACACACACACACACACACACACACACACCTGCCCAGACTGGATTTTCAAAGTTTCCTTCAACAAAACATTAGAATCAGACTTTTCAGACCCTGATACATGGGTACAATTAATTTAAGCAACTGGAGGCAAAGGGAAGGGGTAGTTGTCTACATAATGGAATGGGAAGCTGGCACAGAAAAGATCGGGGAGAGATCCGTCATTTAGAATCAGAGATTCTCAGAATTTAAGAAAAAGACCTACCAGTAGAGATCTCTGTGTCCAGGGGAGGTTTTCTGGAATGAAGCTTTATTCTCTCAATGGTCTCCTTGCTACACTTGGAAACATCCACCCTCCTGGGAAGTAAAGGTAAGATTAGACCACTCAGTGAGAGAGGATGTCCTTTAAGGCCAAGTTCTCGAGCATCCATTGTTTTCTTCCCATCTTCCTAGGGCTTTATCTTCTCCATGTACCCCACACCCCTAGCCCACTATGCTGGCCCCTCTCTATCTGTGCTGGCCCTGGGTTCACCCCACTCCAGCCTCATTCAGGGGCAGACATGATTAATGAGCCATGGCAGGCCCAGAAAACAGCCCCAGCGGCCTCCAAGATTTCTTTGGCTTGAGGCATAGCAGAGGCGGCATAGCAGAGGCCCTAAGTCTTCCAGGATTCTACCGTACTCGGTCCCATGTAAGGAGGTCAGACCCCACACAGGTAAGCATGTCCAGTCAGACTGCTCCCACCCACTCCTAATCCACCACCACCTTCCGCAGGCTTGTGCATGTTTATACACATTTGCCAAGCTGGACTCCTGGGAACATGAACCTCCCTGATTCTACCTTTGAAAAATTGGTGAAAATTTTAGAATTGTTTCCTTTCCACTTTTCTTTTTTATTATAAAGACCATATAACCACATTACAAAAAAAATGAAGAAACCCGAGTTAAAATTTTTGTTTTTATTTCCGTTTAGTCTTTACATGTATGCATACAGGCTTTTCTTTCTGTTTTTTCTTTAAAGCAGTAAGCAGAACATAGGGAATTCTGTTGGCCAACTTTTTCTCCACTTCAGCTGCATTTTCTGGTCCATCAGGACTTTGGGCACTGGAATCCAGCAATGGTATTGGTGGGGGGCCCACGGTGCCACTCAAGAGGCAACATCAAAGGGCTGACACCACACCCCTTCGTTCTTCCCCAAAAGAATCTAAGGTGTCCTTGAGCTCCACAGAGCACCAGTGGAAAAATGAGCTGCCTCCCTGATTGAGCAGCCTTGCATATATCCAATGGTAGGGCTCTGGCACTGCTCCCGGTGGACCTAGGTTTTACAAGAGGGAGGTCTAGCACGCACCTTTTCCCAGTGGAGTGACGCAAGGCTGCCGCCTCACAGAACAGAGCCGTCAGTGTCTCTGGAGGATGGACCTTGGCACTGGGTTCAGAGTGGGTGGAACACTGGGCATTTGTTAGCTGAGCCAACCCCATCAGTTCCACTCTTTCCCCAGACCCAGTGGGTTCTCCTATCTCTGCCAGAGGTTGAAAGGGGCAGCTGGGGATGTGGAGCAGGACCCCAGAGGACTGACCCCCACCACTGCCACAGGCTCCTCAAAGCCTAGTCGGTCTCTTCCCATGAAAACACTCAGTTCCCTCCCAAACCGTAAAAAGCGAATGAAGAGCAGGACTGTTTGGCCAGCACACTGGCTAAGAGAAACCTTGGAGGCGGCTCAAGGGCTACTGCCCGTTCCACGGGGACCATGCTTCCAAACACAAATATTAACCTTGGCCATCTGTCTGTCTCCTGCTTCACAGCTTAGACGGCGATTTTTTGGGGTCATGTTTAAGTTGGGGAAGAGGGAGATGAAGAAAAAAAATATGAAGTCTCCTGGAACAAAGTGAGCTTTTGATTTCTAGACAGTATTTAAATGGTGCTAGTGTTTAAAATCCACCCCTGTTAAAGACTACTTTTCCAGGAACTTCTAGAGCAGAAGGGTGAATCCCAGCAGCTCTTTCTTATGGGGTCCTCAGGCTGAAAACACACAAATGGAAATATCAATGCTGTGATTCTTTGTTGCAAAAGCACTCAAGTGACAACTAATCCCCACAACTCAAGGCTGGAGGCCCAGGGAATCAGCTTCATAAAGCCTGAAGACTGGTCCTGTGCCGTCGTGGTTTATATTTTATGAGACGGTCAGCAGGTGTGGCCACAAGAGGAGACAGAGGAGAGGTTCAGGGAACAACAAAGTTTCTTATACTCACAGATCCTAGAGACAAGAGGCACGGCACACCTTGCCGGGCCACGTAGGAAAGGCACCAGGGTGGTCGGGAGGCAGAAACGGGAATGAAGGGTATGCTTTGGCCACAGCCTTTATGGGGGTTTCCTTGGGAAGGGCAAGGCAGGGCAAGGTAAACAGTTTAGGATTGCTAGTTTGAAAACTTTGAGGAGGCTCTGGGCTTTAAGAGCGGTCATCAATTGCCTGGCAATAGCACTAGCCCTGGGATGATTGAGGCAGAGGAATATTGCCTCCCGGGATGCACTGGCCAAGTAGAGTAGGTAGGTTACTCTGGATTGGTTAGCTTGCACATGGAGGACAGTTTTCTGGCCCTATCCTTTGCTATCTCTAAGAATTTTATAACCGAGGGAGGGGCTGTGAGAAAGATTTTTCTTTTCTTTTCTTTTTTTTTTTTTTTTAAAGATTTTATTTATTTATTTGACAGAGAGAGGCACAGCGAGAAAGGGAACACAAGCAGGGGGAGTGGGAGAGGGAGAAGCAGGCCTCCTGCGGAGCAGGGAGCCCGATGAGGGACTCAATCCCAGGACCCTGGGATCATGACCTGAGCTGAAGGCAGACGCTTAACGACTGAGCCACCCAGGAAGCCCAAAAGATTTTTCTAAGATGGCAAAACATCATGGTATACAGAAAATTGAAATTATTTACAATACACATAGCCTTCTCCAGATGGGTCCACAGTCTATGAAAATGCACCTAACCTCATCAGGGATGCCAAATCCAGAAGACAACAGTTGTTCTGTCCACAGCACCGTGCCAGGGGCAAAGTACTATGGTGTGCCAAAAGTTAAGTGGCCCAGGCACAGGAGAGTAGAGTCATCCCAGGGCCCTGGGAGCTGTTGGCTGCTGGGGGGGTGGGGAGCAAAACCCACATCAGGGCTCAAGCCTTTCAAACTGGGAGCCCCAGACTTCAGCAATCATCTGGGCTTTAGAGAAGGCAGAAAAATATGCAGTGCATCTATTAAATTACCCTTTCTTCATTTATGCCCTAGTTATTTTAGCTCCTTAAGCTTCATATAATTTGGGGCTCCCTTTGAGAAGGGCATTGCGATACACACCATTAAACCAATGATTCCACGTCTAATAATTTGCCCATAGGCAAGAATCAGTGATGAACTGTAGTCTTAATCTCTTAGACGCTTAACTATGTTCATACTAGAAGAAATTTGAAAACAACAACAGTCAAAAGTGAACTGGCTAACTCTAACTACATTATGTACAAGCAAATAATATGCAGCCATTTCAAATGATGTCTTAAATAATTTAATGTGGGTTGATATGGGAACTGAAAAAGGGTTATAAAACAGTATGTACGGTGTGATACTAAAAAGGCCACAAAACACAGTACGAAACAGCCTTTACTCAAAATCTGTATGTGTATCTATATATTCATAGAAAAAAATCTCCATGTGGGGGAGCCCTTCTTGGCATGACCCCCACATTCCTGCCTTGACTCCTAAAGCAGGAACCCCCTCCCAACTGTGTGGCTTTCTCAGAGGAGGTTCCCAGCTGTGGAGATGACCCTCCAACCTGGAGAGAGCAACTTATCTTAACTGGCTATATCGGCAGCAATTAGGGTCATTCTGTCTCAAAACTCAAAAACAGAACCTCTCCTTTCCTGTCCTCTCAGACCTGCTCTGGCAGAACCCTAGGCTTTTTCTTACCTCAGACAGGTCCAACCAGGCCTCTTCTTTCTGCTTCCAGCTTCTCAGTTTACTTTGGATGAATGAAACCAGTCAGGCCCACTCATGCTCCAGTTGCCTCAAACTGAATAATTGATAAAGTTGATAACTTATAAGTATCATCTAGACTCCTGGTGGGGAAGGGGGATGGATGATAGGATTCAGTCAATAAACCCCACCCTGAACCCAGAATGGCCTAAGGCAGTGAGGGCTTAGGAGACATTTGGCAACAGTCAGGAGCCATTTTTAGTTGTTCCAACACAGATGAGAAGTAGGAAGGGAGTTGTTATTGGCATCTAAGGGGTAGTGGGTAAGAAGCCAGAGATCCACTAGACACCCTACAATACACAAGGCAGCCCTCCATAATAAAGATTCATCTGGACCAAAATGTCGGTAGAGTTAATGTTGAGAAACCTTGATCTGAAGGATATATATAGAAGTGCCGACAGCAGTTTGTCTTCTATTTTCTTAGTAATAAAGAAAAAAATAAAAGTTACTTTCAGATTTAAGACAAAGTGGCTGTACTACAATTAGGATTTGTCAAATGAAGGGAGGAAGAAAATAACATGGTTTCTAAAAAAAAAAAAAGGATAGCTAAGACTATGAATTTCTTGAGGCAGGAATATTTATATTTTGTACAACTTTGTGTTCTGAGCACCTATATCAGTAGGTGGCAGGTACGTGGTAGGTACTGGGCAATTGTAGATGGATGGATGGATGGGTGGGTGGATGGATGGGTGGGTGGATGGATTGGACCAGCCTCAATATCATCAAGAACACTTAAATGTCTTATGGTAATCATTTTGCAATATATGCTTGTATCAAATCATCATGTTGTATACCTTAAACATGTTACATGTCAATTATATCTCAATAAAGCCGGGAAAGAATAGGGAAAAAAGATAAAGTGGCTATAGCTTGTTAAAAGTTCAGGTATGGCCACATGCTGTGAGTATTTATTGAAAAAAATTAAAATCTGGTTCCTACCAACAGCTCCTGGCCCTCTTTGGAAGCCCCTCCAGAATAGGGCCTAAGAGGTATAGAGAATGAATTTGGTAGAGTCCGGTCATAGCTGTGCATTACTAGAAAAGAAATTTGGTAAGTCAACCCATCCCTAGGGACCCAATAAATTTCATGTTGGCTTATTTTTTTTCTCTTTTCACTCAAACAATGTAAATTTTTAGCTACTGATACTGCTGTATGCGTGGTGTAGTGCATGCCAGAAAGCATTTAGTTCTGTTTCCATAGGTTTATTATGGCTGGTCAGTCTTAATTAAAAGACTGCTTTTGTCTTGTCTTTAGGGCTTCTGGACATGGCGCCTGAGCTTTATTTTTGGCTCTGAGCACCGATGTTGCTTCCTGTTTTGTTGCCAGATTAATGACATACAGCATGTGAACTAAGGCAGCCCAAGAGAAATATTTCTCTCACCTTCCTTCTTATTCCCTGGGACAATTCTGGACCCACAACAGATCAAGTGCATCATACAAGAGCCAGCAACTCTGACGTGCTAAACACCCATGTCCTGCTACCTCCTGCATGTTGGTATTTTTGACAGTCCTCAATTAGCATGGCACAGTTAACTTCAGCCTGTCATTTGTGTGGGCTAAGCCGTTTGAAAAATCCTGGGGTCAGCAGGGGTCAGCCAGTGGTGGGAGGACCATTTTCCTATAAACAAACGATGGAACCTCTATGTCTGGAAGATACCAGCTGTGGTTTGGTGCCAGTGACCTTTTGAGGGGACAGAAATGTCAGCCCCCTTCCTTCTTGGCTCCTTGGGCTGTCTCATTCCTGGGACTGATGCTTTTCCATTCCATTATCAGAAGCTCCTGAGGTCACCAGGATGTCTGGTTCTAGTTTCATGTTCTCATTACTAGTGCTAAAGATGCAACATTTATCCCCAAGTAACTATATGGAATAACTTATTCAACTTATGAAGTTATAAATCCTTGAGAACATCTAGGAAAGTTGGTTTTGGTTTGAAGACTATGTCACCAAAACCACTCTTACCATGAGACCATTTCGCTGAGAGAATATTTATGCTTATGATTAGGGGTATGAGAGGGAAAGCATGTAGATAATCTAAAAAGAATTTCAATCAAAAATATAGAAATGAAAAAGAAAGGGATCAGAAAACTCAGCTTTCAAGGTTCGTCTCCCCCTCCGATTGCCCCCCTTCATTGAGGGGGGGGACTCTGAGAAATATGGACTCTGAGAAACAAACTGAGGGTTCTAGAGGGGAGGGGCATGGGGGGATGGGTTAGCCTGGTGATGGGAATTAAAGAGGGCACGTATTGAATGGAGCACTGGGTGTTATACGCAAACAATGAATCATGGAACACTACATCAAAAACTAATGATGTAATGAATGGTGATTAACATAACATAATAAAATAAAATTTAAAAAAAACTCAGCTTTGTTTTACATGACTTGAAATTTTTATCTGATCCCTCAGTAGAATGTTGCCAAAACCCTGATATTAAAAAGAAGGCTCTGGGGGCACCTGGGTGGCTCAGTCTTTAAGCGTCTGCCTTCGGCTCAGGTCATGATCCCGGGATCCTGGGATCGAGCCCCACATCGGGCTCCCTGCTCAGCGGGAAGCCTGCTTCTCCCTCTCCCACTCCCCGCTGCTTGTGTTCCCTCTCTTGCTGTCAATCTCTCTGTCAAATAAATAAATAAAATCTTTAAAAAAAAAAAAAAGAAGGCTCTGTCCATCACTTGTAGTATGATAGTATATATTGAAATTTGAAAAGAATCTACAAAAAAAAATCTAGAACTAATAAATGAACTTATCAAGGTCACAAGATACAAGGTCAGCATTTACAAACAATCAATCAGGGGTGCCTGGCTGGCTCAGTCGGTAAAGCATTCAACTCTTGATCTCAGGGTCATGAGTTTGAGCCCTACGTTGGGGGAAGAGTTTACTTAAAAATAGTAATGGTAATAATAATATAACGAAATTTTTAAAAATAAAGAAAAAAAAATCAATCATACTACTTCATGCTAGCAATCAAAAAAATTCTAATTTTTTTACAGTCACTCTGTAAAATATGATTTACAATAACTCCAAACTGACATAATTATGTAGAAATCTAAAAAATATGTGCAGAGTCTATATGACAAAAATTACAAAACATTAATGAAAGAAATCAATGAAGATCTAAATACATAAAAAGATACACCACAGGGGTGCCTGGGTGGCTCAGTCAGTTAAGCATTTGACTTCAGCTTGGTCATGATCCCAGTCCTGGGATCCAGCCCTGTGTCAGACTCCCGGCTCAGCAGGGAGTCTGCTTGTACCTCTCCTTCTGCCTCTCCCCCTGCTCGTGTTCTCTCTCTCTCTCTCAAATAAATAAAATCTTAAAAAAAGAGAGGAAGATATACCACATCCATGAATGGGAAGACTCAACATAGTAAGATGTTAATTTTTGCCCCAAATGATCTAAGGATTTGACTAAGTTCCAACCCCAATTCCAGTAGGATTTTCTTTTGTGGATAAAGTAACACTGGCTCTAAAATTCATTTGGAAAAGCAACTAGAACAGCCAAAACCATTTTGAAAAAGAATAATAAATTTGGAGAAATCATGCTATCTAATTTTAAGATTTATTATAAAGCAACAGTAATCAGAACCATCAAAATTTAAAACTTTTGTTCCATAAAAGACACTATTAAAAGAAAGGGAAAAAAAAAAGAAAAGAAGGGTACAGAGAAATACTTGCAAATCATGTATCTGACAGAGAACTTATAACCAGAATATATAAATAACTCTCAAAACTCAACAATATAAAAACAATCTGATTTTAAAATGGGCAAAAAATTTGAATAGGCCTCTCTCCAAGGAAGATATAAAGATGATAAATAAGCAAAACAGAATTAGCCATTAAGGAACTGCAATACCATAAGAGACTACCATATATGTATTTAAATGGCAAAAAAAAAAGACAATACCAGTGTTAACAAAGACGCAGAGCTCCTGGATTTCTCATACCCTGCTGTTGGAAATGCAATATAGTACAGCCACTCTGGAAAAATTTGGCAGTTTCTTGTAAAATTAAGCCTATACTTACCATATGACCCAGCAATACTACTGCTGGATATCTACCTTAGAGAAATGAAAACCTATATTCACACAGAAACCTGATTGCAAATGTTTTAGCAGCTTTATTCATAAATTCCAAAATGGAAATGACCAAGACGTCCTTCAGTGGGTGAGTGGATTAACAAACTGTGAAACCACCATATAATGGAATACAATTCAGCACTGAAGACTTGGGTCCATGAAACAAATTGGATACATCTTAAAGGCATTAAGCTGTGTAGAAGAAGCTAGTCTCAAATGGTTACATATTGGGACACCTAGATGGCTCAGTTGGTTAAGTGTCCAACTCTTGATCTCAGCCCAGGTCTTAATCTCAGGGTTGTGAGTTCAAGCACTGTGTTGGAATGGTAAGAGAGTGTGCCTCTAAAGGAGTAGTATGAGGGAATTTGAGGGGTTATGGAACTGTTCTGTGTCATGATGGTGGTGGTGGTTACTTTAATCTTAAGATTTTTTTTAAAATTTAACAGTAGACTTTGTACAAATATGTAATTATTATGATGTACACCTGAAACTAATATAATGTTAAATATCCATTCTATCTCAATGAAAAAGAATAAGCTTTTCGTAACCATAGGACAGTGCTACCTAAGAGAACTTTTGGTAATAAAAATGTTCTGTATCTTGATATGCCGTACTGTAGTCACTTGTCACACGGGACCAGAAGGCACTTGAAATGTGGCTAGTTTGAGACACTGAATTTTTTTATTCTATTTAATTATTTTAACTTTAGATGGTCACATAGGGCCACTAGCTACTGTATAGGGCCGTGCAGTTACAGAACACTTGAATTGCTATGTTGTATTCCAGAGTTTACCTAACTTGTGTAGATACAGAAAACACAGGGATGCCTAGAATGGTAAGAAATCCAAAATTCATCACATGTATACTCATTGAGAATGTATGAACTTAGATTTTATAACCAGGTTAAGGTTTTCTGAGATTTAGGTTAAAATAAATTTACATTCGGGCGCCTAGGTGGCTCAGTTGGTTAAGCGACTGCCTTCGGCTCAGGTCATGATCCTGGAGTCCCGGGATCGAGTCCCGCATCGGGCTCCCTGCTCAGCAGGGAGTCTGCTTCTCCCTCTGACCCTCCCCCCTCTCATGCTTTCTCTATCTCATTCTCTCTCTCAAATAAATAAATAAAATCTTTAAAAAATAAATAAATAAATCTACATTCGCCCAGCGTACTACATCCAGTGAAGTGATGGGCATGTGGGCTGGGTGGGGGCAGACGGGTGGAGCAGGAGACACACCAGTAGTTTCCTGTGTGACAGCAGAAAGCCAGTCTCTATCCTCTCTTAATTGTTGTGAATAATTCAGATGGAAATCAGTACTTACTGACTTGGACTTGGATCAGCCTCAATGAGTAACCATGCTGCCTCTTGGACTCAGACACTGTACAACCATTGAACCGGTGTTTTAAGTAATACTTATGAAAATACATGGTTCTTTATAACCTAGCCCCTGACCACCCTCCAAACACACAGAGAGGGACTTATAATTTTCCCACCTCACATCTCTGCCCCTTTGCTTTGTCCATCAATCCCATATGGAGTCCCCTTTCTACCCTCTTTTAATGTAATAAAAGGTGTCTTCCTTTTCTTTATTACAGTGTCTCCCAAACATCAATCATTTGAGTACTGCCTTCTTGAGTTTTTGCCTTGTCTCTATCCCTCCCTGTACTATTACTGATCTTAATACTTTGAACATGACACACTCTCATTTACTTGGCTTGTCTTAGGTGATCGTGTCCATGACACCATGGATTTGGTGTGTTAGTTATATTTTGGCCAGCACATACTAGAGCAAATATAAGGAAAAATGTTTGGCCATTCGTGCCCTAAAGTCAACTCATGTACCATCATTGCCACACTCAGCACTTTGGGTAATGTGGCTTTCACAGTAGGTGTGGTATGCACCCCTAGTGCTTCAGCAGTTAGGCATAAGCCTCTGGTAAGAGAATTAGAAGACTCTTCAGTGGGAAGTTGACTGACATTTGGGAGTCCTCCCACAGAGCAACTGGTCAACTGCTTGATTCCACTGTGAAGTCCTTCTTGCATATAAAGTTTCCAGTCATGTCTTAAGTACTTTACTAGAAATAGGAACAGAGAGCCAAAGACCACCAAATATTTGAGGAACGTCTCCTAACATAAAAGACAAAAACCAAAACGAAGAACTACAGAGAAAAGAAACACAAAGGTCAAAGAGATAATGTAGCAATCAGAAGAAAACTATAAAAATCCCACTAAAGTTAATATCTTTAGATTGAAAAGAGATGTTATGGAGCACCTGGGTGGCTCAGTTGGTTAGGCATCTGCCTTCAGCTCAGGTCATGATCCCAGGGTCCTGGGATCAAGCCCCATGTCTTGCTCCCTGCTAAGTGGAGAGCCTGCTTCTCCCTCTCCCCCCTCCTCATGCTCTCTCTTGCGTTATCTTTCTCTCTCTCTCTCAAATAAATAAAATCTTTAAAAAAAGAGAGAGATGCTGCATCCATGGTACAAGAAGAGGAAACTATAAAAAATAATGAAATAATAAGAAAGAACTCTTGTAAATTTAAAATAGGGTGGCTAAAATTTTTAAAAATCAGAAGGCTTGGAAAATAAAGTGGGTGAAACCTCTCAGGAAGTAGAACAAATAGAAAAATATTTTTCATAAAGGTTGATTAGAGTCTTGGGGAATCAATCTAGGAGATCCAAGATCCAAATAATAGTTATTCTCTAAGTCTCAAAGACTCAGAGAATGGAGGGGCAAAGAAATTATTAAGGAAACAATAAAATAAAAATTCCATAATTAAAGGGTTTGTGCCTTGAGATTGAAAGGGCTCACTGAGTGACCAGTACTGTGAGACTCATGGAAATAAAGAGAAAATCCTAAAAACTATCCCAGAGAGAGAGAGAGAGAAGGAAGAAAGACATCACTTACAAAGGATTGGAGATGAAATTTGCATTGGACTAGTCACAGCAATATATGTGCTAGAAGACAGTAAAGCAATTGAGTTTCAACCAGGAATCTATATATAGCCAAATTGTAAATTATTGTAAGAGGGATAATAAAGACATTTCAGATGCATTCCTGGACTGAAAAAATAAGTGCCTCCCCTGTGCTCTGTCTTAGGAAACCACTAGAGAAGATGATCCTACAAAAGGAGGGAGTAAGCCAAGAAAGTGGGAGATGTGGGGATCAAAAAAAACAAGGCAGTCAAAAAGGGAAGTCACAGGGTAATGGTGAAAAAATACTCCAGGATGACAACCATGCAGCAGCCCTAAAGACTGCATTAAAACAGGAGAACAGAGGGGTTCCGCAGGGAAGACTTCAGAGGAAGAAAGTAGAATAAATTATCTAATATGTTTGAGCTTTTGGAAAAGCTGTCAGTGGGGGTGGTGGGGTGGGGGGGTTGACAGATCTGATGGGAAAAATTAAGGTAGGACCCAGAAAACTCTGCAAGTGGAAAACAACAATAAAATTAAGCATTGGGCAAGAAAGATAATCACAATTCACTACTTGGTTCTGGGGGAAACCATATTTACGAGCCATAACAACATAAATAGTGACAATTGATTTAGCTAAAATACTGTGATATAATTATGAGAATAGGGATAGAGGAAAAGGGGAGGGAGTGTGCAAAGGTACTGTGTCCTTATTTAACAGAGCAGGAAGTCAACACACAGGGCCTAAAATGAATAATCCAGAAAGAGTGTAAGCAAACATAAATACCAAAAAAAAAAAAATAGTTGAAAGCAAGTGGGTCTTGGGCAGCAGGACTTGGGCTAGGAAGTGGTAAGGCCCTTGATATTTGGGGGCTTATTTAATTTTTAAATTATGTACATACATTTTATTAAAAAAAAAAAACAACTTAAAAAGGGAGAGAGGAATTATGGCTGCCAGGCTGTAGATCAGAGAGCAAAGATTTAGTTGCTGAGGGGAGCCATAAATTATAGCACAG
>NC_138378.1:34166866-34184345 GCF_054177405.1 Leptonychotes weddellii
ATGTTCTATATATATCTATGAGGTCCATGTGGTCCAGTGTGTCATTAAAGCTCTTGTTTCTTTGTTGATTTTCTGCTTAGATGATCTGTCTATTGCTGAGAATGGACTATTGAGGTCTCCTACAATTAACATATTATTATCAATATGACTCTTTATTTTGGTTAACAGTTGGCTTATGTAGTTGGCTGCTCTCATGTTGGGGACATAGATATTTACAACTGTTAGATCTTTCTGTTGGATAGACCCTTTAAGAATGATATAGTGTCCTTCTGTGTCTCTAACTACAGTCTTTAGCTTAAAATCTAATTTGTCTGATATGAGAATTGCTACCCCAGCTTTCTTTTGAGGTCCACTGGCATGGAAGATGGATCTCCAACCGTTCACTTTCAGTCTGGATGTATCTTTAGATGTGAAATGAGTCTCCTGTAGACAGCATATGGATGGGTCCTGACTTTTTATCCAATCTGCAACCCTGTGCCATTTTATGGGAGCATTTAGGCCATTCACATTGAGAGTGATTATTGAAAGATATGAATTTATTGTGATCATGTTGCCTGTGAAGTCCTTGTTTCTATAGATTGTCTCTGTAAATTTCTGTTCTATATCACTCTTGGGGTCTTTCTCCTTTTATAGAACCCCCCTTAATATTTCTTGCAGGGCCGGCTTAGTGGTCACATATTCTTTCAGTTTCTGCTGGTCTTGGAAGCTCTGCATCTCTCCATCCAATCTAAATGACAGCCTTGATGGATAAAGTATTCTTGGCTGCATGTTCTGGAACCCTCATTTATTCACTCAACAAATATTTAGTGAGGACCTATGATGTACCAGGCACTGTCCTCAGTGCTGGAAGTATAGTATGAATGACAGAAAAATCCCTGTTTTCAGGGAGCTTACCTGCATATTGAGGGAGACACATAAACCAAACCAATGTGTCAGTGATATGGTAGATTGGAAAGGCTGAGTGCCAGAAGGAAAAAATAAAGCAGAAAGGGGACAGGACACAGAGTGGTGAGAGGAGTGTGGTGAGAAGGGTGCTCACTGAGAAGGTAACATTTAGGGACACCTGGGTGGCTCAGTCAGTTAAGCGTCTGCCTTCACTCAGGTCATGATCCCAGGGTCCTGGGATCGAGTCCCACATCGGGCTCCTTGCTCAGTGGGGAGCCTGCTTCTCCCTCTTCCTGCTGCTCCCCCTGCTTGTGTGCACGCTCTCTCTCTCTCTGACAAATAAATAAATAAATACATAAATAAAATCTTTAAAAAAGAGAGAGACAGTAACATTTAAACAAAGAGTTGAAGGAGATGAGGGAGGAGCAAGCCATGTGGATCCCTCTGGAAAGGAGAGTAAAGGCACATGCAGTGGCTCTGAGATGGGAGGTGGTCTGGGCTACTGAAACAGCAAGGAGGCCAGGATGGCTGGAGCAGAATGAGTGAGGGTTATAATAGGAAGTGGGTCAGAGAATGACAGGGAGCAGATTCCAGGGTATTGTAAGGACTCTGGGGCAAGGTGTACTATAAGGTTTTGAGCAGAGGAGCATCATGATCAGACTTCTTCTGGCTGCCAAGTGGACAAGTAACTGTGGATGCGGGGAGGCCAGTGAGGACCCTGTTGTAATAACCCAGGGAAGTAGTGGTGGAGAGGGGGAGAAGTGGTTGAATTCAGGACGATAGCATTTATTAATACATTGGTTCTAAAATAGGAGAAAAAGCAGATTCAAGGATTTCAGATTGATGGCCCCCAAAGAGCCTTGTCTCTGTATTAATACCCTAATGCAGTCCCCTCTTGAATCTGGGCTGAACCGGTGACTTGATTTGAGCAATACATGTGGCAAAAGTAAGGCTGGGACAGTTCTGACCCAAACCTTAAAAGGGCCTGGTAGCTTTTGCTTTCATGCTCCTGGGAACCTTGGGTTGCCATGTCTTATAGGAGAAGCAGCAGGAAAAGACCATGGAGGGTGGCCACGAGCAGAGGAAAAGACCCTGAGCCTGCATGGAAAAAGAAGGAAGCTCATCAGCTCAGCCCCCAGCTCACACTCCAGCTGAATACAGCATACCCGTGACTACCGGCAAGAGTCACAGAAAACCCACTGGGTGAAGCCAAGCCTAGTTGACACAACTGTGAGAAAACAAAATAGTTGTTGTTTAAATTACTAAGATTTAGGGAGGTCTGTTATGCAACAACAGATACATAAAAGAAAAAAAAAATGACCCCAAGAATTTGGGCCTGAGCACCCAGAAGGATGGACTTACCATTAACTGGATGGAAAAGGCTGCTAGTGAACAGGTTAGGGGAAAAAACTTGGGTGGACAGATTAAAATCTTACTACTTATAAATGAAGAAGAACATAATTTTCTTAATATATTAGAAGAACACAATCTTCTGGGGCGCCTGGGTGGCTTAGTTGTTAAGTGTCTGCCTTCGTCTCAGGTCATGATCCCAGGGTTCTGGGATCAAGCCCCATATCAGGCTCCCTGCTCCACGGGAGGCCTGCTTCTCTCTCTCCCACTCCCCCTGCTTGTGTTCCCTCTCTCTCTCTCTCTGTGTTTGTCTCTGTCAAATAAATAAATAAAATCTTAAAAAAACAAACAAACAAACCCACGATCGTCTATCTTTTAAGCATTGCTGGATTTTCCAAGGCCAGGAAAGGCCATTTGAGGAGCAAACTTTTGGACCTCTGGCATAATGGCAACAGCAGTGATTAAAGGAATTGTTTAGATTTTTTTTTCTATCCAGGTTCTGAAGCTCTGCTGACAATCAGTGAAATCCCCATCAGGGCCGAGAAACCCTAGCCCAATGTTTCCAGCTTCGCCACTGTGGTTTCAGGCTTTGGTGACTCGACCACGTAAAGGAGAAACCACCGTGCTTGCTTTCCCCGCTGCTTTCCGCAACTGGTCACAATGAACCACCCTGGGCTTGGCTGATGGGCTTCTGGAAGCTGAGTGCACAGCCTCAGAGGGAGGCCCTTCCAGTTTTAGATTTAATCCTTCCTGTGGCCATACACTTCAGAGACAGCAGTATGTGGGCACAGAAAAACTGCCTGGTCACTTTGGTCAGCCTGTAGGTCTCCGATGATAGGCATCTGGACTAATATAAACTTGAACCCAAATTAAGTGTTGGGGAAAAGCAGTGTATTCCTTAAGAATTCTTAATGCCCCATAGCAAATATTAATGTAAAAGGATTACTTTTATGGTGTCAGCCTCCCGCTCATTCACTCCCAACCTGTATAGCCTACTGCATTTACCCACCCACATCTCCTTCCCCTGCTTAATCAGGATTTGGGAACGGTTTAGGATATGGCTAAAGTAAAACAAATTAATCATATTCACGGGGGCTTATATCTTCTGGGCTCAACCTTTCCTTGGGCTAGTGTTCCTGGGTTGGAGGAGTAGTTTCCATGCATAGTCCCCTTTTGGTTCTCCACACGACGACTCACTACTGGAACCTTAAGTTGGATGGGAGACTGGGCTTCAAGGCACAGAGGGATTCACAACGTTGAACAATTGTAGGGCTTATGTCAGAAAAAAGTGGATGTGCTTGACTCAATAAACATTTTGTTTTCAGAAAAATGTTGGGAGGCATTTTTTAAAAAAATTAACCATAAAATTACGTTGGTGATATCCAGGCTTGAGAAATGACATCCCGAAAGTGGGTGCCATATTGGTTGTTACAGTGTGGTCATCATGGAGATGTGTTCATGACGTGGGGACACTGGCTACCACTGTTTGGGTCTTTTCAAATCTCTTAAAGTCATCACACACCTTTGGCTATGGTTTCTTCCGAGTACCAGTAACACAATTCTAGATTCTTTCCCTTGAGGAGTTCTCACTCCTTGATGGACTGCTGCTCTTCAGCTTGTTTTTTCCCCACCTCCTTAAAAGTATGCGCCTGTCTCCAGCTGTCTGGTGCCTGCCATTACTGACCAAGCTGTGAACTTCCTTCCACTTCTGTGGCACATCCAGACTTATCACTTGGAGAATGTTCAATCAGATATGATGGATGAAGATGGTTCATCAGGAGCACAAGGCAGGAAGAGACTCCAGTGCAGGGCCCAAACAGACTGGTGAGTCCACCCTCTCTGCAGAAGAGGGTATAAAGGCCCATCAAGGCCTCCTGGCCAAGGAGAATGGAATGTTTCTTAGTTTCAAGTCCCCAAGAAGCAACCTTGGGACAAGGTGGCAAATGCAAGTAGTTCATCTGGGAGATGACCCCAGGACACACAAATAGGGGAGCAAAGAAGGGTACAGGGAAGGGAAGAAGGCCAACATGAGGTGTATTTGTAAGTCAACTACCACAGAGGGCAACTGAAGCTTAAGTTCTGTGGGAAATCTCAAAAATAGAGTGAAACATGTACCCCAGACTTATACCACCCAAGAAGCAAGGCAGTGAGTATATTTATACAACGTCTGTTCATCACTGGTTGAGAGCTGCTCTTGGAGCATGCTGATTCCCAGGCATTTCTGGCCTGCTGTGTGCAGGTGCAGCTTTCTATAGCTCCCGAACAAGTCCTCAGGCGTAGAGGTGCAGACGCAAGCCTCTAAATGTTGTCTGGGGAACTCTGAACTGGAGAATCAACGGGCAATGACAGTGGTCTGCTCCAGACCCTTGCTCAGCTGGCTTTCACTGGCAAATCAGACCTTGCCACGGTGCTCACTGTGTGGACCTGTGGCCGGAGAAAGCAGATGCTGACTGTACCGTTAGGACTGGGGATGGGTTTCTACAGAAGTCTTAGGATAGAATATAGGTACTGAACAGCACTAACTGAACCAATAATAAATGAGGTAATTCTTGTAAGTCTGGACATCCTTCTATGATATTCTTAAGTGAAAACATCAGGTAATGTAAACCCATTTCGGTGTTAAAACTTAGAAAATTCATGCATAAAAAGTCTATAAGGATACAAGATAAAGTGTTATTAACTGTTGTCTCTAGGGACATGGGGTTATGAGTTAATCTTTTTTTTTTTTTTGCTTTCTGATGTTTTGTAATGAGCATGAATTGCTTTTATAATAACAATGACCAGATTTTTTTTTTTTTTAATGCCACAATAATACAATCTCAAGATTCAGGAATAATTTCAGGACTTTTCTAAATGTTCCCTTCTTCAAATCCTCCTTTCCTCCCTCCCCCCTTTTACCTGTGCTTCAAAACAGAATTACAACGCTGCTTATTTGCAGGTGACTGCAATGTACCATCACCACTCTCAAACATGGGACAAAGTGAGCAATTAGGCAAAAAAGACTTTTGAGCAGCCAAAGAGAAGTCCCCACAGCCGTAAGCTAAAAGTCATCCATTTTGCTCACAGACAAGCGCCACAGACTAGCATTTAGGACTTACTTACATGTACTTTGTACACAGTTCTAACAGACACTGCTCTCAGACTTCAACTTCACAGTTCAAAGAAGCAGGGGAAAAGGGAGGAAGGGCCTGCCCTCATCAGACACACAGAAGGCAGTGAGAAGAGGCAGAGCTGCCAAGTGAGGAGGATGGGCCTAGACAAGGCCTTCAGGCCTCCGCACTGGGCATGGGCGCTGTGGGTGCCATGCCTTCCATCTCCTCGCCACTTCCAGAAAACTCCCGTTTCCAAACCCAGAGCAGAATCACAGGGATGGCCTTGAGGAATCCAGACCAGGCTTACTTATACTCAGGAGAACCAAGCATCCAATGATCAGGGCTTGAAAAGAAGCAGAAGATAGGCATACAGTAAAGATCATCCGTGTTAAAATACTGCTTCAGCATCTTGGTGATATAAGCCAGACTAGGGAATGAGGTTACTTTCTTATCTCTTTTGACCCTTTCTACTTTTGTGTGAAATGAGGTTGATTATCCTCTGGTTCCAGGATCTGCTCTTTAATATCTGATCTGATCACTAAGGAACTTATACCACACATTACGTTTTTGCCTCCATGATTCTGAGTATCACTTTTTTTTTTTTTTTTTGCCTCCTGGTTTGACACTATTCCTTAAATTAAAAAAAAAAAATAGGAATTGGAGAATAAAGTCTTAACAAACTGTTCTTGGAGGGGCTGTGCTCTTTTACACTGACCAGTTTCTAAACTCTTCATAAAAGGGGTTTTTAACAAGCCCAAACTTTTAAATATGAGTAGAATAAAGTCAAAACAAGATGAAAAGAAATGGCATTCCTGGTGAAGTAGGTCAGATGATTTTCAGACTCCAAAGTGTCCTGATAGTTTTATGTGATCCAGTCCAGTTCCTCAAAAAACCCTGCCAACAGGTAACGGGTCTTTGAAAGCTTTTGAAGCCAAAGGCTCCCCACCAGCCAGCCCATCGCTTACTAAGTTCTCAGCCTCATTAAGAATGAGAAACAGATACCACGGCACCAACCTGTCTACGGGAACACAGCGAGACAAATGTAATTGCCTGTACAAGGAATATAAATCAGCAACTCCCAAATCATTCATATTTACACCCACTCCATTTTGGTTGTCTTTCCTTTATAATTTGGCCATACATCGATGTCAAGTGTATAATTTCATCTGGGGCTTTATCAGTTACCGCCCAGAGCCATGATTATATGGTGCAGGGAACTTCCTCTCCCTGAGCAAGGCTATCTTTAGTATCTTCTTGATAGCCACTTCTTACACAAAAAATCAAAAGGAAAGTCTTGGTTTCCTTATGTGGCTCCAGAATCACGAAATATAACATTTAGAAGCAATTTATCAACTGAAACCCTTGGGTTTTCAGCTGCCACTACAATTTTCCAAAGCAGAGTGTTCTTATTCCTTCCCTTTGTTATTTTTTTATCAACCTGCAATAAAAACTTTAGGGATCCTGATACTGACCATTCAATCATGAACAAAGTTCAACTTTCATCTTGTTAGTGTCCAGCCTAACTGCACAAAGACTGGTTTTGAACTATCAGAATCATAGCAAAAAAGATAAAGGTATGATTTCTGGAAGAAGTAACTTTTTACAAACAAAATAAAAAATGGCTCTCCAATCTAAGATTCAAAAGATAATTTATTAGTCTGAGAAGAGGAGTCACACACTATACCCAGTAATATGCTTCTTTTATTTTTGTGCCTTTATCTTAAAAATATATTTAAACAAGAAACAAAGATAATATTGAATTTTCCCATAAATTTTGCTTTCTTATTTACAGTGTTACATTGTAAATAACATTCCATTATACACAAATTAAGGACTGTGCATTCCTGTATGTTCTCTTTACATATTCTCTCATTATATAGTACATATAGCTTGAAGATATGCAGTATTTAAGCTTAGAAAAGCTTGAGGAAAGAAGTACAAACTTTATCAATAAGACTATTATTTAAAAAGGTTCTGACCTTAATTCTCTGCTAGATTGTTTCACTGAAACCATTCTTTGTTAAAGAAAAATGCCCCATATGAGGGATGAGAATAACAGTTTAAGTTACCACAGGATCCACTTAAACTGGTTAACAAATAAAAACACTTTATCACTTAGTACTGTTATTAAATGGAGCACTAGCACTGTCAAATCATTTAAACATGTAGATTTACTCTTCAGTTCAGACACATCACATCAACGACAGCTGGTACCTCTGTGTGAAATCAAAAATGTTTCCTTTGCAACTTTAGGTTTTACTTGTAAACAGTAAAGCACACATTTTGTAAAGATGATTTAATCATTCCTGGTCATAGGTTACACAATAAGGAGCTCGTATTTCATCGAGAGAGAAGCAGGCACACGCACTGCACGCGCGCGCACACGCGCACACTCAGTCCCGCGCACCCGCCGAAGACCCGCATGTCACTAAGCGCGAACTGCAGCAGCGAGCCGTGCACGAGGCTGCAAAGAGGAATTATAAAATGGCGAAGATAAAACATCCAACTTCAGTTAAAATCCCCGAAACGCTCACGCTCTGAAATGCCTCTCGGACGCTTCATGCTCAGCCTGAAGGGTCAGTTCACCGGGCTCTCCAGGCGGCAAACCCCGCCTTCGATTGCCACGGACTGTCCCGCCACCGCACCGGGAGGGAGTCTTGAAATGTGAGTCTGCAGAGAGGGAGACAGGAGAGCGTTAGAAGTGCCACCGGTGTCCTCCCGTAAGTGACAAGGGCGGAGGAAATACCAGAACGCCACAGCCTCTCTTTGCTTCTCAGGATCTACAAACCCTGATGGTAACCTTTAAGTGCAGAGAGATCCTGTCTGGTCAAATCTTGCAGGGGATGTTTACTGAGCATCTACTATGTGCTAACTAAGCACAGCACTGGCAACGGCAAGTACAGAATGAACAAGATAGCTAAGGCTCCTGAGAGCACAGAACTTATAATTTAGTCATGAATTCAGAACAGTAATTAATTGTTTGAAGGCCAACTTTATCAAGCATATTCTAGTTCTCTGAAAACTAATCATTTATATACATTTTGTCTTCCAAAGCAACTGAGAATACCTGATTCACGTTTACATTTTATTCCCTAAGGGATTTGAATAGCTTGCAAAAATTCAGATAATTCAACAACCTAAAAAGTGAGGCAATGAGACTGAAAGAAAAATAGAAGCTTACAAAATAAGGTAAAGACAGGCATGAGATTAACACACAAAATCTCGCCTGAGTTCTGTACCCATGCTAGAGGCAGCCTGCTGCCCCATCCCTCAGTTTCTTCATTCCATGACCAGAGAGTTGGTTCATGTGTGTCCAGGATCACAACAAACCAACTGCTCAGAAGGGAATAACAGTTCCTGGTACAAGGCCCGGGAACTCTCTCTCTTACGGGGCTTCATACACAGTAGGTACCACGTTTAGTGGGTGAGTGAAGACATCAGTTGTACCAAGAGGAGTTTTGTAGGGCTGAGGGTTAACTTTACTCAAAGGACGCTGCCCTGATGGAAGATTGTAAAAGCTGTTCCATAAGGGTCAGGATGATGTCAGCCAGGAATTCCTTTTTTTTTGATCATCCGGCTTAATCCAGGGATAGATAAATGTCGGGAGCTTCTAAGAAGAACAGAAGGACTGCATATCCCTTAGGTAATCCTCTCTAATTCTGCTACTCTAAACAAGTTTTTCCTAAGGACCAAACAGAAGTGAGTTCGAGCCCCGGGTGAGGCTGTTTGGATGCAGCCAGCAAAGTGGCCAAGCCTAGAGTGGGAATGATGTCCTCTCATGCAACCAAATATGAAACAAGCCTATGTTTTAGATGGAATGACAGCTAAGCTAACTGATTTGTAGTTGGAGGGTAGACAGTATTCTTGAATCTCACTGTGCAAGTCCTTTTAGAGGAGCTAACATAAGTCAACAATTTGGAAAGTTCTAGAGAATAGGAACTGTTCTCTAGGCACTGAGTTTTTCTGTGTGCAAGGCAGGAAGCAACATGTAACCTACAAGGGTGAGGTCTGTTGCCTCAGGTAGAGAGCTGGGTGAGGTAGTCTCTGTGGTATCTCCTGGAACACAAGTATCAGTGAGTTCACTCACTAGGCTCATGCTTCTGGGAACCGTGTCCCAGAATCTGGGCTCATTATTACATCTGAGGGCCAAACTTGGATCTCACCATATGGATACACTGTACCTGAGGAGTCCATAGTGGGAAAGCTTGTGGCTCTATTGTTTCTTTATTCCTCATTTAACCTAGCAGGAGTTAGAACAGGGTGCTTTGTTTAATTCTGCTACCCAGCAGTCTTTGTCACACCAGGCACAAAAATCTCAATTCTCACAATTCTCAGGGTTCAATATTGATGGGGCTACTTTTATTCCTCCAGGAATTCCTTAACATGAGGTGAAAGAGAATTTTTTTCCCTAGATACCATTCTTTTTTTTTTTTTTTTAAGATTCTTCTAAACAAAACAAAACAAAACAAATCCCTGAAAGAGTAGAAGTCCCTTGGTCAATTTCATCCCTAATCTCACCCTTTCCAGTCATGAATACGGTCATGCAGCTATGACAGGGATCAAGAATGAGGCAGAACCCCAGTGGAAAACAGTATGGGGATTCCTCAAAGAATTAAACATAAAATTACCATATGATCCAACAATTCCACTTATGGATATATACCCCCAAACAAGTGAAAGCAGGGACCCAAGAGCTAAAAGGTGGAAACAACCCAAGAGTTCATAAACAAAATGTGACATATAGTATATACATGCAATGGACTATTATTCAGCCCTAAAAAGGAAGGAAGTTCTGACACATGCTACAACATGGATGAACTTTGAAGACATTATGCTAAGTGAAATAAGCCAGATATAAGATAACAAATATTGTAAGATTCCACTTATATGAGATATCTATTAGTCAAGTTCATAGAGACAGGAAATAGGATGGTGTTTGCCAAGTGTTGGGGGAGGGGGAATGGGCAGTCACTGTTTAGTGGGTACAAATTTTCAGTTTGAGAAGATGAAAAAGTTCTGGAGATGGATGGTAGTGATGGTTACACAACAACATGAATGTACTAAATGCCACTGAACTGTGCATTCAAAAATGGTGAAAATGGTAAATTTTGTTATGTATATTCTACCATAATAATAATAAAGAAAAGAATAAAGCAGAAATGACAATTTCCTACCTGGTCGAGAATAATATTCCACATGATAGCATTAAGAAAAGAGGCTAGCTAGGAATGAATCTACAGTGCAGACCCCCGTAGAAGAAGCATCAACACCATCAGGTTCTGTTCACAAATAGATTGGAATTCTCCAGTCAGGTCTGTTAAAATATCTGTCCCCTAAGAGAGAAGCTCACAGGAAAATCTGTCTTCATGTTTCCCAGAGATCCAGGGAGAGTCCAGTGGGACCTCCTGGCAGGCCTGGCCATCCAGGCATCAGAGAATAAATTAATTGTTTAAAGATCAAAGAGTGAACATATGTCCAAGCAGATGGCCTGCAACTTGACCAGGGGGATCCTGGTCTTAAAGAAACTGATTTCCTGCTGACCAAGTTAAAGACCAGAGCTAGAAGGAAGAAATTTTTGCCCTATGGACCAGAGGGCTTGATAGCAATCCCTTGAGATTTACAAATACACAGAGGGCCAATTCAAACTTATCTCTGACACTGCCCCAATCAGGTTTATGATAGAAGAACATCTAAATAAACTGAGCTAAACTACAAAGCATCAAGGAGAGTTAGGAAGGAAAAGAAAAAGGATTGGAAAAGATGACAGTCATCTTGAGACAATCTGTTAACAGTACATGGACAAAATGCTTCAAAAACACATTGAGGTTCATATAAATTTTGCTGTTTACATAAGACAGAAATGCTCAACTAGACAAGCTAGTTAAGATTAACTTCTCAGGATTACCCCCTCCCCAAATCATCATCTAGTCAAGAGGGATTTTGTGATTACAAAACACATTGGCGTGATCTTGGTTTTGAGAGCAATAAAATGGTTAACCATCTGTCCGAATGACAGTACTTCCCCAGCTTCATCCATCAACATGATCTTCTGACTCATCAGAAAATAACTGCCCTTGGTCTGAAAACATTTGAGCCAGGATGTATTTGAAGCTTTCTGTGGGAATTTCAATGGAGCATCAAATCACATTATGAACAGTGGGAGCTGTTTAAGAGAATGTTTTATATGAGTATTCATCTTGAAATGCTCTTTTAGAGAAGTGGGTTGGAATTCCTCTTGTGGCTAAAAAGAGACCATTTTCTACAATGAACTTATATGCCAGCATTGAAAAGTGCAATAAAGTATTTTACATTGTCTAAGGACTGTGTAGACTCTCGGGTACCCTACAAGCATTAAGAATTTAACAAGGTGTCTTTAAAACCATTTAAATACCAATGTACTTTTATGAAAATTAAGAACTAATGATAAATAGCCCATAAAAATCGTATATGAAAAAGCAGCAGATGAGTTCATTTTGGGTTGTTTTCCTCCACTTCTTGTTGCATGCTCTACTCATATACCTGTCTAACCATGATTCCATGTCTCCAATGTCCTTTTCTGGGTCTTTTTCAAGTAAAGACTTCCTTGACTGGATCCCCAACTCAATCTAGAAGCTCTTCTTCTAGCTCTTGTGGCACCCATCTGAGCATTTCTTGTCCTGTTATGTAACTGCCTTGGTTCTTGGTCTGCTTTGAATTTTTAGCTTCTGTAAGTGAAAGTCAATAGGAGGCAGGAGCTGGTCTTACACAGGCCTCTGTATTCCTTGCACCTGTCAAAGTGCTTGACCCAGAAGGCACACTCTGGAAATGCTTACCGAGTGAAGTGACTAAAATACACCCTCAAGGGGCTATACTTATGAAAGCATAAAGAATCTCAAGCCAGTTTGATTAAAAAGTCAAACTAGTTTGTCATAGCAAATTCTTTAAAATAGATTTTTTTTTTTTAGACTGACTAAACTTTTCCATTTTCCAAGTGATTGTGTTGTTAGAACAGAGATGGAGCTTTAGATTTCTCAGATGCTAACAGCTCCATACCAGTGGAACCCACTGGCTTTACACTTAAAATTCTCTGCTTTCTTGCTAATTCCCTGACCGACACACAAAGATCCTTGAGGTTAACATTCCTTGAAGAATGATCCACTTATAAATTAAACTAATTCAAAGCCAATATTCTTATGCCTATATCTTGTTACAAAATCAAACATTGTATAATAACAAATTTAGTCTAAGATTTTAAAATGAGAAAGTTAAAGAAAAAAATATCATAGAAATTATATAATCTCTTGATGTCTTAATCACAATCTAAGTAGTAGTTGAGACTTCCTATCATTCATATTCATGTCTTTAAATCTCTTAAGACCACCTTAGTGACTGTTCTTTTGTGGTTTCTAGGAAAATTCGAAGCACATGATTTAACTTTAAAAGTCTCAAAGCCTTTATTTAGCGGTTATATTTTAATCCATCTTTCCAGTCTTAGGAGAATTGTTGAGATCTACCACAAGAGTCAAGGGAAGAGACTCTTAAACAAGTTATTATCCTCCTTTGGTGAGATCAGAAAAATAAAATCTGGACAGACACGGTCCAAAAAAAGCCTTGGAAATATTTTATTCATTGGTTTCATAATTCTGAGGGTTTGGTTTTCTGTTTTTTAAAAATAGAGCTTGAAGCAAGATAGTACTGTCAAAGTAATACAGGCATTTACAAATAGACTAAATGACACGGAGAAAACATTACACACAGAGAGACTTAAGAAACAGTATTTCAAAACACATAGGTATTTTCATCCACCAAAAGCTTAAAAAGTACATGTAATATATAACATATCATGTCCAATTCTGAAGTTAAATCTACAGAGCCAGTTTATCATGATGGCTATGTGCATGGGTTACAGAATCAGAGCATCTTGGGTGCTGGGGCATTTCCTCTTCTTCCTGGACACATTGAGGGACTACATTTCCCAGCTTCCTTTCAGTTAGGTGTGGCTATGTGACTGAATCAGGCCAGTGGACTAGAGTGCTATGTGCCACTAACAGGCATGGCAGAAAATCTTCTTATGCACCATTCTCCATACTCTTTCTCTGATGACCTTGAGGCCCACGTGCTATAAGGAGCCTGAGACTATGGTTCACAACTTGGAGGAGAGCCTGCTACTAATCACAATCCCCAATTTGAATTTTATGGGAATAAGAAACATACTTCTTATTGTGTTTGAGCAACTATACATTTTGGGGTTTCCTTCTTAGAGCAGCTGGTGCTATCTTAACCAGTAATGGTTCAATACAGACCTCTGCACTTTCTAGCTGTGTAACCTCTGCTGGCTATGTAACTTCTCAGGGCCCCATCTCTAAAATGAATATAATAGTAGCATTTATGATCAGGTTGATAAGGACTACATGAGATATTGCATGCAATAAAAATATGTGTCAATTGCGTAAGATTACCATTATTCAAACAAACACGTAGCCATAGAATAAAACATCATACAGCAAAATCTCTATTGTAGATTACTGGATATCCAAGAATTGGAGAATTCAATTTTAAAAGTTTGATAGTCTGCAAAAATAGAATGAGGTATTTTAAAGAAAAATTAGCTGCATGCTAAAAGGTAAGGTTCAAGAAAATGGACATTTTTAGGTCAGTATTTTTGATGGTGCTATTTTGCTGCTACAGATAAAATAATTAACAATTGCTGAGTACTTAGTAACTGCTAAAGATTTGTATATATCTGCTTGCTATATAACTAATCTTCTAAGTCTCAAAAACAGTGGACATATTTGGGTGCTACAGAGAAAACCAAAATGGTAGAATACTGGTGAAATGCCTTCTAAGAACATGTGGCATTGAGGGAAGACAAGTACAGCCATATAAAATGATTAGAAAACTATTAACAAAAGCACATAACCATGTACTAGAAGGGTAGAATACTCCAAAGTGTGTTTTCTAACACCAGTAAGCAATTAACTCTATACTGCCAATATTGATCAGGGGTCCTACAGCTGAACTCAGTGCTGACACTGTTTACCAGGAGATAGTGTCAGATCCTATAGGTTAAGGGCTCAGTCCCACAAGCCTGTTCCTCCTTCCCAATCCAGACACCAATCGCAAGTCCAGATTGATGGACCTACCCAAAATAAATGGCAGGTTCCCACGACCTCTCTTCAAGTTTGCTAACTTGCTAGAGTGGCTCACAGAACTCAAGAAAACAGTTTACTTACTAAATTACTGGTTTATTGTAAAAGTATATAATTCAGGAGCAGCCAGACGGACGAGATGCATAGAGCAAGGCAGCTGGGAAGCAGCTCAGAGCTTCCATGCCTTCCCCAAACATGCC
Source organism: Leptonychotes weddellii (assembly GCF_054177405.1). Classification (NCBI taxonomy): domain Eukaryota; kingdom Metazoa; phylum Chordata; class Mammalia; order Carnivora; family Phocidae; genus Leptonychotes; species Leptonychotes weddellii. The sequence goes on from NC_138378.1 coordinate 34,181,522, forward strand.
ACTGTCCCGGCATCTCCATGTGTTCACCATCTCCATCTTACGGGTTTTTTCTGGAGGCTTTATTACAAAGGCATGACTGACTAAATCACTGGCTATTAGTGACTGAGCTCAATCTTTAGCCCTTCACCTCTCCCTGGACATTGGGGGATCTGGCTGGAAGTTCCAACTCTTAATCACATGGTTGGCTCCCCTGGCAACCAACACCCATCCTTAGGTTACCTTGGGGTTTTCCAAAAGTTGCCTCATTAACATAAGCTCAGGTGTGGTTGAAAGTGGCTTGTCATGAGTAACGAGACACCCATTTCACCTTTATGGATGTAACTCGATTTTAGGAACTGAAGACAAAAGACCAAATATTATAACAAAATATGATCCCACTGCTCTTAATGTTTACGATATTCCAAGGGTTTTGAAAGCTGTGAGTCAGGAACCATGAAGGAAGATCAAATATACATTTCTTATGATAAATCTCAATATCACAGATACCCAAACATAAATGTCATAGGAAGTCATGAGTGAGAAAATGGATGTGGATCACAGAATTGAGGAAGACATTCCAGAGGCCCTGGCACTGGAAGGCAAGTAGAACAGGAGCGCAGAGGGACAGAAAAATGATATGTTGGACCTTAGTAAAGGAGAGCTGACAGGTTTATTTGGTTTGAGCCACACAGTTTTTCCAACTTTTAAAAATAGAAAATATTTTTAAATTCAGAAGTTGTACAAAAGCATCTTGATTTCTAGCTTCTCTTGAAAAATTTGGCAACCCTTGATTCCTTCACTGGGGTGAAGTAGTAGCTACCTTCTTAAAGTACATTTTTGGCAAGAATTTTCTACAGGTGGGGCTGTTCTTCCTGTGGAGTGTGTTCAGAAGGCACCCAATATCTAGTGATCCTCTTTCTGTGGGTTTGATCCACTGGGTTCGGGTAGTGACAGCCTGATCCTTCCATAGGAAATTCCCCCAACCTTTTGCCCAACGGTTTTAGTGGCCACTGATAATCATTGCTTAGACCCCTTATTTCATGAGGGAGTTCCCAAAGGATGGTTTCCTGTCATTCTCACTACATTAAGAGCTGAAATTCTTCTATGAAGAACTTTCTCTCATCAACTTTTTGCTATTCTAAAACAAAGTTTATGTAAGAAAGGAAGGATAAATATTTGATTTTCCACAGCCTTTTCAGGGTGCAAATAATAAACTTCCAAAAGCAGCCAATCACTCCCCCCCCCAACATTTTTTGTGGTGTTAAGAAATCAGTTTGTTTGTTTTTTTAAGATTTTTTATTTATTTTTATTTGACACAGAGATAGTGAGAGAGAGAGCATAAATAAGCCGGGGGAGCAACAGGCAGGCAGAGGGAGAGGGAGAAGCAGGCTTCCTGCTGAGCAGGGAGCCCGATGTGGGGCTCGACCCCAGGACCCTGGGATCATGACCTGAGCCGAAGGCAGCCGCTTAACTGACTGAGCCACCCAGGCGCCCCAAGAAATCAGTTTCGTGAGAAGAAAGATGGTAAGAGATTAAAGAGGGAACATGGTTGGTGGGGTAGGGATAGAAAGAGAAGGTACAGCATTTTACCTCTTCATTCCAGCTAAAGACCAATTCTTCTACATTTTATTAAAAAAAAAGAGACAGAGAGAGAGAGACAGAAACAAAAGAATTAGAAGAGCTACTTCCAAACTGCCAATGCAAAAGAAACCGTATATCTGGCTGGACTGGCTTGCTAGCTCTGTTCTGGATGACTTATCTGTACACTCATCTCTTTTAAGTCAAATACAGTACCTTATAGAATGAATTAGCTCCTTCTGGACTGACATAAAATAAGTGTTGCTGTCAGTTAATATTGTAAAGTTTGTTCAAGATCAATTTGACTATTTAGCAGAAAGTTCTTTCATCAAAGTGAACTGGGTGTTAAGATAGTATATGAGTCTGCTTAAGGCTTCCCTAACAAAATACCTCAGGCTGGGTGCCTTAAACAACATCAGCTTATTTTCTCACAGATCAAGATATCAATAGGTTTGGTTTTTCTGAGGCCTCTCTCCTTGGCTTACAGGTGGTCTTTTCTCTATCACAGCATCCCTAGTGTCTCTTCCTCTTCTGATAAGGACGCTGAGTCCTACTGAATTAGGGCCACACCCTTATGTTCATTTACCTTAATCACCTCATTAAAGGCCCTGTCTCCACATATAGTCACATTCAGGATTAAGGCTTCAAGACATGAATTTGGGCGCTGGGGTGGGAACACAATTCAGTCCATAATAGGACCAGTCCATAATAGATACAGATCTTAAAATGATACAGAGTAAAATCCAACAATGCCCCATATGTTCTGGTCTCCATTAGTTCTCTGAGCTGAACTCCTCCTGCTCTCCCCACTTTGCTTGGTCCTCTCTCTCTCCACTTGCCTCCCTGCTGTTACGCAACCACACAGCACACCCCAACTTGAAGGCCATTACGAATGCTGTTCTCACTGCCCAGAAAGCTCTTCCACCCAATGTCCCCGTGGCTTGCTTGCTCAACCCTGCCAGATCTGTACTCTAAAGCCGCCTATTCAGGAAGGGTTACACCGGCCCCTGGCCCTGAATCTCACTACATCACCCTCTCTGTTTCAAGGGTTCCTATGTCCTTACTGCTATCTAACCAACCATTTACTTTGCTCCTTTATCTTATTCATTGCTTGTCTCCCCCACTGGGAGAGCCACCTCACAGAGGGGAGGGCAGGAAGTTTATCTCTTTGTTCATTGCTTTTTCCTTAGTTCCTAAAGGATACTCTGGTATATGGGAGAGGTTCAGTATATTTGGTAAATGAATAAAGGCCTTTTTTTTTTTTTTT